>NC_134407.1:219865165-220196943 GCF_038048845.1 Mixophyes fleayi | reverse complement strand
GCTAGAAATGGCTGAGATAAATTGTTCTGATTGACTTGACCTTTTCAATGAAGGGCTGGTTGCAGAGTAGATAAAGCTGTACAGGGGTCCAGGAGAGGAGACTAGCTAAATTGCTCCTTTTAGCAGTGTGCTGATTACAGGAATAGAGAGAAGGTGTTTGTAGCTGTCATATTGAATAGTTACTAACTTTTAAACCCTATGGCGCACTGTATGTCTAATATAACTCCTCTCACAAACAAAATGTGTGTATGTATATGTGTATGTATATCTATAATATAAATGCTTAGTGGCGTATGTTAGTCTGTCTGTGTATGTGTGTGTGTAAAAAATAAAACCAAGCTGCAGCGCCACCTGCTGGGCAGAGTTATACACTGACCTACTAAATTCTTAGTGTGTGTGTAAAAAAAACCTCAGAAAGGGCTGAAATTTGGTATACTAAGATGTTTTTAATTTGTTAATTTAATTTGTTAATTGTTAAAAGTGTTTATAAAGATTTAAAATATATATATATATATATATATATATATATATATATTTCTTGAAGGAGAAGTGACAATTGGGAGTGGTTGGTGGTTGCCGGGGTGACAGTTGGGAGTGGTTGGTGGTTGCCGGGGGTGACAGAGCGAGAGGAGTGTGATACTCAGGACCGCTGAGAGAGATCCCTGTGTCTGGATAGACATCTGGATAGATGTGGCGATAAAGATGAAGGATGAGGTGATGGAGAAAAATGATGAGGTGGTGACATGTGGACAAAACCACGTTAAAAAAGGGCGCTTGCGTCGGGAAGTAACGCTCTTCCCCTGAGGAGGCCTGGGCTATGGCCCAAATGCATGACAAGAACCTTTTTAACACCTTAAGTAGCTTGATTTGACTAGAATGCATGAGTATCATGCACGGGTTAACTTGTGTGTATATATATATATATATATATATATATATATATATATATATATATATATATTTATATAAAGTAGTACATGCGTCCTGAATTGAGAGGAATAATGCAATACAGAAGCACTGATAACAGGTTAAGATGAATCAAAATCGCAGCTCTTGGGGCCGTGTAAACCACCTAATAATTTGTGCAAGCAAATAAAGGGAAAACGGCTCAAAATAATATTAAAATAATAATAATTATATGGCAGTAGTGGGACTTGAATCCCCACCTCCGAAGAGACTGGAGCCTTAATCCAGTGCCTTACACCGCTCGGCCATGTTACCAGACGAAGAATGCAAAGTAGTAATGTATACACCGTGAGCTTACAATAAACAAACAATATAATTTATTATAATATTAAAACACATAAAATTAGTATCCTAATAAAAGCCAAGGCTAAAAAAAAATGTAACATGAAATAGCGAATATATCTTGGGAACTGTACAAAATCTCTCAATCACCAATATAAATAAACAAAACAACCTCTAAGGGTTCATGAATTGCTGGAATCCAACATGTAGTGAAACATCCATTAAGTGATATGACAGGTCTTGACTTGATATTAATGATGAATCATTGGGATCCTGCATGTAATAGAAATCCTAATAGAGATATCGTAAATCTTGACTTGAAATTAGATGTAAATTGCAGTTTGATCTTGGCTTAGTGTTGAGAGTAAAATTATTTACAAAATGAGTGGTACCACTTGCTACAAATCCATATGCTTATAGCAGATCATGAATGAGATGAGAAGTCAGCTGAATCACACTAGTTGGAACAATTGATGGTAAGCAGCGATATTTCAATTCTGAGCTGATAAGCTTCAAGGGTATTGGTGGCTGTGTTTAGGCAGACTGACAGTATCCGATTAGCTGTTTTGCAGGGTCCCGTCTCAACCCAGATGGCGGCGAGCAGGGCTCCGGTAAGTCAACAGCAAATGTGAGGGAATCCTATAGTCAGCTGCACTTTTTTGTGAACACCTCTTAATATGAAATCACCACCGTGTTTATCCCGTCTTAGTGAAGCTAATTTGAGCAGGGAGAAAAATGATGATAAAACCTCCACGTAAATGTCCACATGTAAAGTAAAAGACCCAAGGTATCAAACAAATGTCCGTGAGGAGCTGACGCGTTGCATTACTCAAAGATAATTTCTTCAGAGGAAGATAGTAATACAATATCACAGCTGGTAATATGGGAAGTGATTGACATGTCTCCTATAAGTAATCACTGGTTAAAAACAACACCCACATCAACTGTGATACTTTCAATTGAAAACTTGCTGACAATCAACAATTTGATAACAAAAAAAAAGCATCAATACATAATGCATCAGAGCTCACTGTGTTTATATATAACAACATTAAAGTATACATGTGTATAAAAAAAACAACAAAACAAAAGTTTATTTGTTATCAATTGAAGGCTTGCCCCAGCTGAAGGGGCTCTCAATAGTTAAACTATTGTCAATATGATTTTGGTATATATTCTTTGGTCACATACCAACTGATAAAGACTTAATGGCAATTAAATAAAATTGATTAACATAAAAGAATAAAAGTAATGAGATAAATAATATATATATATGTTCCCCAATCCTGGATTTGAACTAATGACTTCCAAACCAGTCACACATATTGTTTACGAGGCTCCTACCTGTTGAGCCAGGAGGTGATCTATACACAGATACCAAAAAATAATAATAATAATAATAATTAGGGAAAGCAGAGTCTAGGTGTATTTCCACAGAACAGCCAAAAGCTGCAGTACAAGTGGCCAGATAGCACATATTGATAAATCCAGACATGTATACCCGTAGAGAAACTTCTGACAACAAAAAGATGTATGATAATGAAACCCATCAAATAATATTATTTAGTTCCACAGATTCATTCAAACCGTATGGACTTAATGTATTAAAAGAGTGAATCCAAAACGTCTCTTGTCTACACAATTTCTTGAATCTATCTCCACGCCATATAGTGGATCTGATGTGTTCAATTCCCATAACTGTCAGCTCTTTTGGTTCTGAATTGTGTATATCCATATAATAGAGTGAGACACTGTGTGACCAAGATTTGTTTAATATAATATGTCGGTGTTTCAAAAACCTCATTTATAGGTACCTAGTGGTTTTACCTACATACAACAATTGACAATTGCACTTGAGACTATACATTACATAGTTATTGTTATTATTATCATTTATTTGTTAGGCGCCACAAGATTTCCGCAGCACTGCACATAGTACAAACAGTAGACTATACAGGGTATAACAGTACAGAACAATAAACAAAAAATACCAATACTTCAGAAACTCCAGGCAGGCTGATGCAATAAACATGGAGCAGAAGAACGGGTAAGGAGACAGGAGGGAAGAGGACCCTGTTCATGTGAGCTTACATCCTAAGGGAGGGTAAACAGACCAGGCACAAGAGGAGCCGGTTGAGGCAATGGGAGAGAGGGGAGAATGAGCGGAGGAGATGGGGTTAAGTGGATGGTTGGTAGGCTTTGAGAAAGAGGTGAGTTTTGAGTGCACGTTTGAAGGAGCACAGAGTAGGAGAGAGACGGATGGAGCGAGGGAGGTCTTTCAAGTGAAGGGGGGCTGCATGGGAAAAGTCCTGGATTCTGGAATGGGAAGAGGTGATCAGAGGGGAGGAGAGGCGGCGGTCATTGGCCGAGCGCAGGGAGCGGGCAGGAGTGTGAATGGAGAGGAGGTAAGAGGTATAAGGGGCAGTAGAGTGGTAGAGAGCCTTGTAAGTGACGGTGAGGAGTTTGAAAATAATTCTGTAGAGGAAAGGCAGAGAGGGGAAGTAGAGGAGGAGCGGCGTGAGAGGAAGATGAGTCTTGCGGCCGCATTGAGTATAGAGCGGAGGGGGGAGAGACGGGAGTTGGGGAGGCCAGTGAGGAGGAGGTTACAATAATCGAGGCGGGAGAGGATGAGTGCATGGATGATGGTTTTGGTGGCCTCCTGAGAGAGAAAGGGACAGATGCGGGCGATGTTGCGTATTTGGAAGCGACAGGCATGGGCAAGGGAATGAATGTGGGGGGCAAAAGAGAGAGAGGAGTCGAGGGTGACACCCAGGCAGCGGAGTTGGGTGACAGAGGAGATGGTGGTGTTGTTGACAACAATGGAGAGGTCATGGTAGGAAGGGAGGCTCGGCGGAGGAAAGACAATGAGTTCAGTTTTGGAAATATTGATTTTGAGAAAACGCTCCGACATCCAGGAGGAGATGGCGGAGAGGCAGTCAGATACCTGGGAGAGGAGGGTGGAGGAAAGATCAGGTGAAGAGATGTAGAGTTGAATTTCGTCAGCATAAAGGTGATACTGAAGACCAAAGGAGGAGATGAAAGCACCAAGGGAGGAAGTATAGAGCAAAAAGAGTAGAGGGCCGAGAACATAGCCCTGTGGGACTCTACAGCAAGAGGGTAGGGGGAGGAGGAAGAACCAGACGTGGCTACAGAGAAGGAGCGGTTAGCAAGGTATGAGGTGAACCAGGCGTGGACAGAACCAGAGAGGCCGAGACAGAGAAGAGTTTGCAGCAGGAGGGGGTGGTCCACAGTATCAAAGGCTGCGGAGAGGTCAAGGAGGATGAGTAGGGAGAAGTGACCCTTGGATTTGGCTGATAGGAGATCATTAGTAACCTTGGCCAGGACAGTTTCGGTAGCGTGGAGGGGGCGGTAGCCAGAATGGAGAGGGTCAAGGAGGGAATTGTCCAAGATGTGCCTGGTTAGGCGGCTGCAGACAATCCGCTCAAGTAATTTTGAGACATAGGGAAGAAGAGAGATAGGGTGATAATTAGCAAGAGATGTGGGGTCGAGATTTGGTTTCTTGAGGATAGGAGAGATGAGAGCGTGTTTAAATGAGGAGGGTATTACACCAGAGGAGAGTGATAGGTTAAAAAGGTGTGCAAGGTAAGAGCAGGCACTGGAAGAGAGAGAGCGAGGGAGGTGAGAGGGGATGGGATCGAGAGGGCAGGTAGAGGGTGGAGAGGAAAGAATGAGAGAGCGAACTTCTTCACCTGTTGTAGGGCAGAAGGTGCACCAGAGTTGGTTGTTGGTGGGAGGTGAAGCGAAGATTGAGACGGGAGAAGGAGCTGTTCAGTCTAATGGCCTCAATTTTGGAAGAGAAAAAGGAGGCAAAGTCAGAAGCGAAGAGGGAAGACGGGACAGAAGGGGGTGTGGGGGAGAGGAGGGAGCTGAAGGTAGCAAAGAGGCGGCAGGGATTGGAGGACTGAGAAGAAATGAGGGACTTAAAGAAGGATTGTTTAGCGAGGGAGAGGGCGGAGCAGAAAAAAGAGAGGATGAATTTAAAGTGAAGGAGGTCGGCCAGGGAACGAGATTTATGCACCAAAAATTTCTGTTTGTTTAGCATTTATCTGCAAGTAATACACCTGGAACTAGTACATCTACTAGATTTTTAATACAAATTTAATAATAGTTTAATACTAGTTCCTTTTCTAAAAATAATCTTCGGCTTGGAAGGGAGAATAGATTTTAGAGAGGGATCTTGTTGTAGTATAATATAGTTATTTTTGATCATTTTAGCCACTTCATTAGATCTCCTGTTGTATTTTGAGATAGATGCTAAATCAAAATGGGTTGCAGTTAAAACATTATTTTGTTCAATAGACTATCCATTAGATATCTTATATAAGGATTCAGTATTACTCTTTCTAATCAGCTGTGAATCAGATGGCTCCATATTATCTACTTTTTCACTTTTGGATTTTAATAGTAGATCTCTAGGGATCAAATTCACTTCGTTCAAAACCTTTATCAGTAGTTTCTCTGGGTAACCTCACCTCATAAAGGTCTGAAGGAGATCTTTTGCCTTTTTGAACAATACCATTTTAACCGTAACAATTGTCCCTTTGTTACGACTCAGCAGTACCTCAAATCCTCCACAGGTGCTGCTATTCTGCCCCTGAACTTTACACCATGCCTGTAGGAGTTAATCTCCTTTTCTGATTAGAACTGCACCTTTCTCACAGCTTCTAATACGTGCCTCAATCTGTGCTCTGTGCAGTTCAACCTTTTTACCTGGCTGCTGCTTGTCACCTGTTTATCCCTGTTCCAGTTTTGCTTTGCTTTGCTGCTGTGTGATCTCCTGTTGTGACCCTCTGCCTGATTACTGGACTATGCTTATTTGCTTGTGACCCTGACCTCTTCCTAGCTATTGGATTCTGCTTGAACTCTTGTTGCCCTGACCTCTGCTTGGTTACTGGACTTAGCTAGTCTGTTTGCTTCCCTGGACTGCCTGGCAATCTGGAATCCTGACCCCTGCCTCCTTAGTCTGGAGCCTCGTGCCTCCTAGCAATTGGGTAACTCTTTATACTTGTCCCTGCATTTAAACTGTATTTGTCATTGCTTGGAACCTGTTGCTTCTGTGCACTATTCCTGCCATTCATCACACCTGTTTATATTCCTTATACTTGTTCCTGAATTTAAACTGTATTTGTCATTGCTTGGAGCCTGTGCTTTTGTGGACTATTCCTGCCATTCATCACACCTGTTTATAATTGTGTATTGGAGTATACCTGTTTATTCTGCTACCTGAAATCTGCATATTCCACAAACTAAATCCTTCTTCACATATTTTGCCTAATTAAAGACACTTGTTTTTTTTACTGCTATTGCCGTGTCCTGAATTCACTAGGAATCATAACACCCTTGGGAATGTTTTCACTTCATGGCTTGAAGTGTGAACTTTTATAATGCACATAATTTGTAACAGCCACCTTTTTTGATAGGTTTTAGTCATAATAGTTGAATCTACAATGCTTAAAGATAAATCCCCAAAAATCTGTAGTTGACTTGTCATAATTGTGAGTGAACTTTGAATTAAAATTGTTGCTAGTGAGTGAATCAACAAAAAGAAGTGTATGAGTTTCTCCACCACCCCAAATAATAAATAAATCATCTATATAATGGCCACAGAGGACCAAGTCCACCCCGAGCTTGCCTCCCCACATGTGAGCATCCTCAAACTCACCCATGTACAGGTTGGCATAGCTTGAGGCAAAACGGGTCCCCATGGCCATCCCCATAATTTTCAAATAAAATTTGTGCTTGAAAATAAATTGTGCTGTAAAATATAGCATTAACAATAAATAATTGGTGACCTGTTGATAAGGAAAGATCTCTACTCAGGACTCTTTTCATGACCTCAAGACCTAATTGGTGAGGTATAGCAGTAAAGGAATTCAACGCCTAATATCAAAAAGGCATAATTGATCTGCTATTTTATAGAATCAAGTATGGTCAAGAGTCTCTGTTGTAGGATCTAAGACCTTTAACTTTCTCTTGTAAAAAAGAATCAACATAAAAGGAAAGTTGTGAAGTTAAGAAACCCAAACCAGAACCAGAAATAATCGGACTGCCTGATGGAATGTGAAGGTACTTACGAATCTTTGGTAAATGGTAGTAAATGGCAGTGATTGGATATTCTGGATGTAAAAAGTAAAATTCATCTTTTGTGATGATATTGATTTTATATGCTTCATCTAATAAAACTTTAAGTTCACTTTGAAAACCAATGAAGGGATCTCCATCCAAAAGTTTATAAAAAAAAGTCCATTATTATTATTACTTATTTCTAAGGTGTCACAGATTCCGTAGCGCTGAATACAGATGCAGGTAACAAATAGATGGTGTAATACACATAAATCGCACAGATGAGTGTGAATAATGCCATGGGGACTCATACGGAGTGCAGCAAAGTACATGACAGGATGTACAAGGGAGTCAGACAGTGTTCCGACATGGGACAATAGGTAGAGGGGACCCTGTCCGCAAGAGCTTACATTCTAGAGGAGGGGTGGTGAGAGACAGTATGAGCAACTGGAAGAAAAAAGGGAAGGAGGTCATTGATAGAATGGTTAGGAGTTGGTAGGATAGGCTAGCTTCAAAAGGTGAAGTTTTGAGTGAGTGTTTGAAGGACTGAAGGTTGAAGAGAGTCGAGTGAGATGAGGTAGGGAGTTCAAAAGAATGGGGGCAGCATGGCAGAAGTCTTGGAGGCGAGCATGGGAGGAGGTAGAGTTGAATTGAGGCGAAGGTCACAGTGAAGTGGACGGGTAGGTATGTACCTCGAGACAAGGTCAGAGATGTAAGGAGGAGAAGCTTTGGTAAGGGCTTTGTAAGTGAGGGTAAGGAGCTTGAACTGAATTCTATATCGGATAGGGAGTCAATGAAGAGATTTACACAGAGTAGCGGAAGAGGTGTAGCAGGAGAGGAAGATGAGCCTAGCCGCACCATTCTTTATGGATTTTCAGAAATGTGAGAGTCAGGAAGGCAAGTGAGAAGGAGGTTGTGATAGTCGAGATGAGAAATGATGACTGAATGGACCACGATTTTGGTTGCTTCCATAGATAGGAAGGGATGGAATTTTGTGAGTTACGGAGGTAGAATTGGCAGGATTTGGTGAGGGACTAGATAGGAGGAGTAAAGCTAAGGGCTGAGTTAATGGTGACTCCAAGGCAGTGGACTTGGGTGACAGGTGAAAGAGTGATGTTGGGAGGGATAACAACATTGGCAGAAGGAAACATGGTGAGTTCAGATTTGAAGATGTTGAGTTTAAGGAAGCACTGTGACATCCACGTAGTTACAGCAGAGAGACAGCTAGATACCTGGGTTAGAAAGGCGGGAGAGCGATCAAGGGCGAAAATATAGATTTGCGTGTCGTCAGAATAGAGGTGATATTGGAGGCCGAATCATTAAATGAGTGATGTAGAGAGAGAAAAGCAGAGGGTCAAGGATAGAGTCTTGTGGGACTCCTATACAAAGGAGAAGAAGGGTGGAAGAGTCGGAAGCAGACACACTAAAAGAGCAGCCAGAGAGGTAGGAGGCAAACCACGAGAGCTGTTTTGCAAAGACCTAGGGAGTGAAGGTGGTGAAGAGAAGAGAATGATCAATGGTGTCAAAAGCAGCAGAGAGATCGAGAAGTACGAAAAGTGAGAAGTGCGCTTTAGACTTAGCTGAGAGTAAGTTGTTTGTTACTTTAGTGAGAGAAGTTTCAGATGAGTGAAGGGACAGAAGCCAGATTGGAGAGGGTCAAGAAGAGAAAAAGTCGGTCAAACGATTTAAGATAAGTCGTTCGAGAATATTTGAAGCAAAGGGAAGCAAAGATATGGGGCGATACTTAGAGAGACAGGATGGGTCAACAGAAGGTTTCTTCAGAATAGGGGAGATGAGATGAAGGCCGAGGGGAAGATACCAGTGGAGAGAGAAGAAAGAGGTTAAAGAGGTGAGCAAGTTGAAAATAGGCAGTGGTAGAGAGGGAATGGAGGAACTTGGAGGGGAGAGGATCGAGAAGATAGGTTATAGAAGAAGAAGAGAAGAGAGAGGATCCCCGGCACAGTTACAGGAGGTTAGGAGCCTAGGGTGGCAGAGTGAGTGATAGATAGGACAGGTAGGGAGAGGCAAGTCTGACGAGAACAGATATATTGTGGAGAGAGTCAACTTTGTCTTTGAAGTAGGTGGCAAAGTCAAAAGCAGTGATGGATGAGTGGGGAGGAGGTGGATGAGGATACAGTAGATAATTAATGGTAGCAAAGAGACGTCTGGGTTTATTGGATAGAGAGCAGGTGAGGGATGTGAAATAGGTTTGTTTGGCATATGAACGAGGGCAGAATAGCAAGGATGAATTTATAGTGGGTGAAATCAGCAATGGAGATGGATTTCCTCCATTGGCATTCAGAGGAGAGGGAGCACTTTTGGAGGAGACGAGTAAGAGGGTAGTTCCAGGGTTGGGGTTTAGATTGACAGAATGAAGGGGGATGCGGGGGCTGCAGTATCAAAGGCAACAGAGATCATGTAGTTGTAAAGAGAGACAGCAGCATTGGGGGTATGATAAGGAAGAAATGGGAGAGAGTCAGGGGTTCAGGAGGACACAAAGATAATGGGGTCAATGCTCTTGATGGGAGGCAGCATGTGAACAACTCTGGGTGGCATAGGGGACCAGGGGGTAAGGTGAGGGTGAAGGATGAGAATAAGGTTGGCTGGATTGGATGCTCAAGGGGGACAGGGTGATATGTTGAGGAGGGGCGGGTGACAGCGGATAGACAGGATAGGCTTGGGTCTGTAGTATGAAGTAATGATGTGAGGAGCCATGTGGGGGAGTGGGTGGAAGTGTTGAATCGAGAGTAATAAGGTACATGAGATGAAGTAGTTGAGACCTTGCAGAGTCATAAAATAGGAGAGTGGGCCAATGTCCAGTCCAAACCCAGTTCAAACTCAGTTACAACTTCTCATATTAGTGATGGATGGCAGATAAAGCCTTGAGTGGGCTTAAAAATCCAATGAATTTATTAGATAAAAGACTGAAACAACTGTTACAGGCGGAGGGAATGGCTGAGCAATTAGAAGAGCAGGCTGGTTAAACAGAGGGGATGATGTAGTGAAATAAACTGACGGAGCAAAAACTTTTCTTGAGGTGAGAAGGAAATAAAGGAAATAAGTTCATAGTTCAAAACAGAGTTCTAGAGGTGTGAAGCTTTCAGTCAGGGAGAGATGGAGACAACAGGAGTAAAGTATGGAGTAGCAGGTGAATGCTGAATGTTGTCCTCGTGTAGCTGTGTTTCCAGGTAGGATGTTCCCCTCCAGTTCAAGTCTTGTGTATTTTTGGCTTGCTATACAAGACAGTGTAGAAATTTGTAACAAATACACACTGGCTAACGCAACCTCTGTCTGCTCAATAAGTGAACAAACCCCCACTGATAGCACATTACAAAGACAGTCAAAAATGATTAAGCAAACAATAAATAAAAAATCAAGTAACAGAGAGTACCTCAGATTTGTAGGATTATGACCTCCTGTAGCAGTGGTATTGGGCAGCATGTTCTCTCCATTTATCTTTGTTTTAACTGAAGAATAACTCCGCATTAATCTATATAAATTCCAATACACTTGTAACTAAACACTTAGAGCTAAACACACTTGCTAATGCAGCCACACATTATTAAGTTGTCTATTAGCCTCCATGACATAATCAGCCCTATCTTGGATGACGATCCCTCCTCCCTTATTAGCACTGTTAGCAACGATGGAGTTATCATCCTTCAATTGTTGTAAGACTATTTTCTCAGCTTTGGAGAGGTTACCTCTCCTTTTATTAGATTTTGAACAGAGAGCTCTAAAGTTCTCCATTATGACTTGATAAAACCAATCCACATAGGACCCTTTAGCCTTAACGGGGACAAGTTTTGATTTTTTGGTATGATACTGATTTTATAAATGTTTAAATATTATAATAAATTATCTTGTTTATTTATTGTAAGCTCACTGTGTTCATATACATTACTACTTTTCATTCTTTGTGTGGTAACATGGCCAAGCTGTCTAAGGCGCTGGATTAAGGCTCCAGTCTCTTCAGAGGCGTGGTTTCAAATCCCACTGCTGCCATATAATTATTATAAATTTTAATATTATTTTGAGTAATCTTCAGCGCCTTTTTCCCTTTTTCGCTTATAGTGAATAGTTATCTGACAGTTGTCATCTGGAGCTAGTGTTGTGAATCCTCACAGGCAAAACAGAACAATGAATTTATACCTCTTTGCTTATCTTCACTTAGTGACCATATAAGGACCAAACAATTCACTGTGCAACTTAATACAATATTTAATCTGAAGAGGGCTGTAGTGCCAAAAACGGATGCATCTCTCATTCAGAGGGTTATATTACCCACACAAGAATAATTGATTCCACCAGTGGTGCACACTATTGTGGATATTATATTAACCTTATCACTGCAAGTTCTAGTATTAAACCAGTAGCCGTTTACTTGCCTTTTCACACGTTAACCTAGGGGTTTCCCACTTTGGATCTAAGTGAGTCAACTATGCATTTGGTGACAAGTAACCTAGGGCATTATTGCCAACATTTCACAGACATTAGTCATTTACAGGAATGAGTTAAATCTCCCAGGTTCCGGCCAGCACAAACTTAGCCCATAACATCCAACCTGGTGACTGAATCCTTATCAGAGATTCTTCTGTTCATCTCCTCTCCAAGTCCTTGGGAAGGTCGCTTCCATGTTCTACTGATAACCACCACAACGGTAAAGGTTACAGAAAATAAATCTTTCCATTGCCAACTGACATCTTCCCGGTGGATGGATCCCCTGCACCTGCTACTACTGGACTATGAAGAAAAGCAGATAACTTTTGACTGAGAAAAGATGATGGGTCTGGACCAGGTTTTATGTTTATTTTTTTCAATGTTTTATAGTGATATAGAACTGTTTGAATAATCAATCTGGGTTATAAAAATTGAGTCCAGCAGCCATTATTGTGCTTATATGCTCCTGCTTAAACTAAGTTGTGCAAGAAATGAACATCTTATTGTCTTTCATGCTTCTTGGAATGTACCTTTTGCCAAGGCCGGATTTACCGCTAGGCTACCTAGGCAACTGCCTAGGGCCCAGTTCGCCTGCCAACCCCCACTGCCGCTTGTCCGCCAGCATAAGAAAAAAAATTGCAGCGGAGGAAAAACAAAACACCTGTGTCAACTCCCAGCAGCCTTCTCCCCTCCTCTCTGCTCAGTTCCACTGAATGTCAGTGGAACATATTCAGTAAGCACAATGAGGAGCAGAGAGGAGCCACGCGTGACGGAGAAGAACAGAAGACAGAACAGAAGAGGAGAAAAACAGAAGAAAGAAGAGAGGAAAGCAATAGAAAGATAGGTAAATTAAGGAAGGCACAATGGAGGGCACAGTGTGAGGAGAAATAAACAAGGGGAACAACATGCAGCTTGCTTCATCCAACATCACACTACAAGTAGTCCCAGCCTGGTGCAGATTCCCTGCCAGCATTTCTCGTCATCAAACTTGCTCGACCTGATAAAGTGGCCAACAGAATCTTCATCTCATACTAACAGAATCTTCATCTCATACTAACAGAATCTTCATCTCATACTAACAGAATCTTCATCTCATACTAACAGAATCTTCATCTCATACTATAGATATAGTGTTTTTTTATTTGGCAACCAGAATGAGAAAAAGTTCTGCTGTTTGGTGACAATATTGTACACAGCGCTGCTAAAGAGTTTAATAAGGAGGGCCAGTAGCTACATTTTACATGTGATATCAGTATATTTTAGCCAAGGTTATCAAAATGATGGAGAAAACCCTTATTCAGAATATTTTAAGCATTCCAGATCTGTAGTAGTTAAATTAGTAACTTAAAACTGTCTTGTTAGTGTTTTGTTTTTACATTTTTTTGTAAATGATTAGGAGATGCAGTATCTCTTAAACAAAAAAATATTTTACTTTCATATGTTATTTATAACCAGCTAGCAAATGTAAACTTGTTCTTTTATCCATACAACTACACATGGACACTTTAGATGTAGATGTATCAAACCTTGAAGAAGGAAAAGTATAAATGTTCACTGACCCCCGTGTTTTGGTTTTGGATCTATATTAACTTTATGTTTTGGTTTTGGATCTGTTTTTTTTTGTTGTTGTTTTTTACATTTTTTTTTTTAAATAGCTAAAATCACATAATTTGGCTCTTTTTTGTTCCTACATTATAATTAATCTCAATAATATTAATTTCCAGCAATTTCCAGTCAATTTCTGTCAAGTGACAAGAACACTGCTACCCTTCCTTTTTCTGCGTGAGCAATGGCACTGGAAAATGGAGAGCGACAAGAACACTACTACTCCTGTTTCTGTGTGAGCAATGGCACTAAGCAATGTCACTGGAGACTGGAGAGTGACAAGAACACTGCTACCCCTGTTTCTGTGTGAGCAATGGCACAGAGCAATGTCACTGGAGAATGGAGAGTGTCAAGAACACTGCTACCCCTGTTTCTGTGTGTGCAATGGCACTGAGCAATGGCACTGAAGACTGAAGAGTGACAAGAACACTGCTACCCCTGTTTCTGTGTGAGCAATGGCACTGAGCAATGTCACTGAAGAGTGGTGAGTGACAAGAACACTGCTACCCCTGTTTCTGTGTGAGCAATGGCACAGAGCAATGTCACTGGAGAATGGAGAGTGTCAAGAACACTGCTACCCCTGTTTCTGTGTGTGCAATGGCACTGAGCAATGGCACTGGAGACTGAAGAGTGACAAGAACACTGCTACCCCTGTTTCTGTGTGAGCAATGGCACCGAGCAATGTCACTGGAGAATGGAGAGTGTCAAGAACACTGCTACCCCTGTTTCTGTGTGAGCAATGGCACTGAGCAATGTCACTGGAGACTGAAGAGTGACAAGAACACTGCTACCCCTGTTTCTGTCTGAGCATGGCGCTGAGCAATGGCACTGGAGACTGGAGAGTAACAAGAACACTGCTATCCCTCCTGTTTCTGTATGAGCAATGGCACTGAGCAATGTCACTGGAGAATGAAGAGTAACAAGAACACTGCTATCCCTGTTTCTATAGGAGCAATGGGGCTGGATCCCCTGGGGAGAGTGGTGCTTACAGAATCCAAAACTCACAAGATCTGATGCAAAGATTAAGTTTTGCCTCGTTTTCAGCTACAGAGGGCATGCGAAAGTACTAAGCCAGCTTGGCTCAGTTCTCGGATCTGCTAAGTTCGGGTGGGCTCGGTTTTCGGAAAACTGAGCCCAAGCATCTCTAAGAAAAAGTGGAGGTGTTGCCCATAGCAACATAGATTCTAGCTATCATTTTGTAGAATATATTATGTAAAATGATAGCTACAATCTAATTGATTGCTATGCAACACCTTTACTTTTCATTTTTAGGCAGTTTGATAAATCTAATCCTCAATCCCTGTTGGCTAAATTTATATATACGTTTTATTATATTTGTATTTGTTACAGCGAGCTGATAAACAGGCTAATGGCTTAATAAATTCAACTATATCCATGTCTCCTATTGGAAAGTAATGTGTATGATAAATATTAGGGTTTCTGTGGGGGGGTTGTTGTTTTTTAAAAACTAAATAAACAAACCTATATTGAACTCCCTCGTTCCATCCGTCTCTCTCCTACTCTGTGCTCCTTCAAACGTGCGCTGAAAACCCACCTCTTCCTCAAAGCCTACCAACCATCCACATAACCCCGCCACTCGCTCTCAACTCGCTCTCTCCCTTTCCTTTCTGGCTCCCCCTGTGCCTGTTCTGTTCTCCCTCCCTTAGGATGTAAGCTCACTTGAGCAGGGCCCCCTCCCCACATGTCTCCCTACCTGTTCTTCTGCTCCGTTTTTTGCATCAGCCTGCCTGGAGTTTCTGAAGTATTGGTATTTTTGTTTATTGTTTTGTACTGTTTCACCCTGTATAGTCGACTGTTTTGTACTTTGTACGGCGCCGCGGAAACCTTGTGGCGCCTAACAAATAAAGGATAATAATAATATTAATAATAACTCCAGTGATGTGCTAGAAAATAACCATAATCTAAACAGAAATTGAGGGTGTGAGGGGAAATAAACAAGGGGAGCAAGATTATGAAAGGCACAGGGAACATGAAACTTTAATTCTTGATCAATTGTTTCATTTGACTAACATTTGCAGTGCCAGAATCAGACTTAGATAACATGTGGTTCTCCAGCAGAGGCTGGCAGTGCGTGAGTAGTTCTACATTCCTGACAACTTATGTATCCCTGCTTATAGCCTACATGGGTTAGGTTAATATTTAATACTACTAGCAAAAAGAGAAAAAAAGTGGAAAAAAAGTATATGAAAATAGCAGTACTTTCAGCTACAACGGGCTGTTGCCTACAGTGCTCCAAGTGCAGTATTTATGAGACATAAGCATCTACGATGTCCGGGATTTGTCTGCCTAGATACAAATTCAGCACCGTACAATATGTTATAGCAAAACCACAAAAAATATTCTCTTACTTACTGTAACGGATCAGGACTTATGGCTTTGGTTTTCTCAAGTAATATCCTGCTCACAAATGGATTATATTAGTCAAAGTAGATTCAATTAGGCCACAGTAGTACTGTGGAAAATAACCTATCTCTCTCTCTCCCTCCCTCTCTTTCATTCCAGGGGGTACATAGACAAACCGAGGGGGTTTCCTAGTGCCTGGAAACCCCCCTCCAAGCCTGGAGCACTATATAATTGAGGTGGCTGGACCCTCCCCTCGCTTCACATGGCTCTGCTTGAAAAGGGAGAGCTGCGTGCACCTAACAGTAGTGCACGTAGCATTGCCCGTGTATATTATAGGGATAGGAAGAGCAGCCAAGCACTGTCTAATATTATAGCCATGCCCACATGCATGCTGGTCACGCCCACTGGTGGCATGGTGTGGAAACCCCCCCTCTACAAATCCTGTGTTCGCCCCTGGGGTAAATGTATTAACTTCCCATTTTTGCAAGTCGCTGCTATTCGGCAAGTTTGCAGTGAATATTTAAAGCGGCAATGGCTTTAATGGGATTGTTTTGCACATAGCTTATCCTGCTACTGGACTATAGGGGTATATACTATGCTAAGAAAAACTATAGTGCTATGGATTTGTTCAGGGATGGAAGCCCCAAACCAGTATCTTGCCTAGGGCCCCATGAGGTCTAAATCCTCCTCTGCCTTCTGCAAGGGCCAGCCAAGTATTGCTGCAGAAAGGGAGGCTGAGGGGGGAATACGGAGAAGCTAATATCAAACAATATGAAATGAAAAGTAGAGATGATTATAAAAGGGTAATGAAAGAGTCAAGGCACACTATCCCCCTGTATCCCCCCATATTATGACTACCCCCACCCTGCAGCTGACACATGCACGGAATATCATGGTAAATTTATTAAGGCAATAATCCAAGTCACAGGGATAGAGAACATTGCTACAAATGCAGAATATGCTGTTTTGGTAAGCACGGTTTTTGTGAATAGAAACATAGAGAAGATAACAGATAAGAACCACTTGGCCCATCTAGTCTGCCTATTTTTTAACATATGATAACCTCAAAGTCTATTTGATCCATATTTCTTTGTAAGGATATCCTATCCCAAGCATGTTTTAATTTGCTGTACTGTATTAGCCTCTACCACCTCGGATGGGAGGCTATGGCTTTGTTACATTGCTTATCTGTCTTTAAGTCACCTGAAATAGTGACTCCTAGATCCCTTTCCTCCTCAGTGGTTTCCATTATAGTGCCATTAATACTATATTTAGCCTTTGGGTTTTGAGACCCAAGTGCATGAATTTTGGCATTAAACTGTAATTGCCACTCTCTTCTAGATCATCAATCATTTGTTTTACCCCTCCTGGTGCGTCTAAACTGTTGCATATCTTTGTATCATTTGCAAAAAGGCATCCTTTCCCTTCAATACCATTCACAATGTCACCAATAAAAATATTAAAAAGCACTGGACCAGTGCTTTTTAAATGGTTTTAAAGTGTTGTAATTGGTTTGATCCCAGCACTAAAAGATTGTGTCACACAATATCCAAGGTTTAGACACACAGCTTTGGTGGCCCCGTTGGAAGCTGTAAAACAACATGAAACTAAACTCACAATGACAGAAACAGACATAATAAATATGCAAATTAAGGCTGTAGAAGACACTTACAGGATGGCTCGTAGATCAAACTACAGAACGGGTCAGAGAAAACATCAAATGTCATGTTATAATTGTCAGAAAAAGGGACATGTCTCTTACGATTGTATAAAACCCTGCAGACAATTGGCAAATACACCACACTCTAGAGTTATGACAGAACATGTAGAGACAGACTAACAATGTCACAGTCAATTACATAATTGAAGTTTTCTGCAGCCCCTATCATGACAATGACATGTGACAATAATCATGTTACTAAACCATTGGTAAGTCTTGTGGTTGACGGACAAATAATATATTTTCTTGTTGACACAGGGGCTCTGCTGTCTCTCATTTCTAATGGTCCATCTCTTCCTGTTTCTTCTGAAACTGAATGCTGTGAGTGTGTCTAGAAGAGTTGTGCAATTGAATAAATCTGATCATGTGAAGGTTAGACTGGGCCTGCTCGAGGACCACCACTCTTTTCTCTTGTCTGCTGTGTAAACTAGGATGTATCATTCATTGTTCTGAACAAGGTGTTTTTCTTGAGGTTATTGAAAAGCATCAGACATTTGTACAGGATTTGTTATGGACACATGAAACCAAATTGTGCATGTTGCGAACGCAGATTGATGAGACAATCTTCTCATCGGACAGAGGGCCCATATGATGTAGGGTTGATGGCCACAATCTCTCCTGTACATATTTCATGAAAGAACCATGTACGCCCACCCAAGTTGTCCCAATGTCCTTTGGAGCCTGAACCTGAGATGTGCATTTTTCCAGTAGCACTTCTCTTGGGGGATTCCATTACAAGAGGAATACATCTATGGAAAGCTACTAAAGTAGGGAAACAAGCAAGGTGCTTACCCGCAGCCACAGCTCCAGTGCATGTTAAAAATCGTGAAGGCAGCAAGAAAAGATGGGAAAATGGATGTCATTGTCCACCTAGGGACTAATGACCTGCCTAATGCAGAAGTCAAAGGCATAAAAAATAGTTTAGAAAGTTGAGAGCTATGTGTGCAAATGCTTGGAGCTTAGGAAATAAAATCCCAGAACTAATTGCTATAATGAAAAGGGATGATCTGGATATTGCAGCTATTGCGGAGTTATGATGCAAAGAGGTGAATCTTGTTAGACAGAAGGAGACTAAGAAGGTAATCAGATGTGCAAAGGTACAAGCTGAAGAAAAAATGACCCAGTCAGTAGGTAAAGGGGGCAAAACCTTTTTAGGTATTTAAGTGAAAGGAGAAAAACAAAAGGAGGAATAATAAGACTAAAGACAGAGAGTGAGTCTTGTTGAGGGAGGCAAGGTAATAGCAGATCATCTTAATAATTATTTTTGCTCAGTAATCACAGATTCACAGATAAATTGCAAGTATATCAATATAAGTGAGGAAAGTACAAGTACATTTACAGAGGAGAAGGTCCTAACAGAACTATCAAAACTGAAAGTGGATGAATTAATGGGGTCTTTATGAGCTTAAAGGGGTGCTGGTAACACCATTAACAGAATTATTCAACCAGTCACTAGCTTCAGGAGTAATTCCAGAAGACTGTAAAAGAGCAAATGTAGGTAAAAGTGGAAGGAAGAGGCAGCAACTACTGTCCAGTGAGCCTTACATCAGTAGTAGGGAAATTGATGGAAACACTCTTAAAAGAAAGAGTTGTAGAATATCTCAAATCCAGCAACTTAGAGGATCTCAAACAGCATGGATTTACTGGGGGAGATCATGTCAAACAAATCTTATTGACTTTTTTGACTGGACGACTAAAGTAATAGATCAAGGGGGTCCTTAGATGTAGCTTATGTAGATTTTAGTATGGTTTCTGACACTGTCCCACATCGCTGACTGTTAAATAAACTTGAAAGCTTGGGAGTGGATTCTAAGATGGTTGAATGGATAAGATCTTGGTTGCAGGATAAAAAAACAGAGTTGTAGTAAATGGAGTGTATTTACACGAGGGAAAGAATAGAAATACAATAAAGGTTGTACAAAGAAGGGCAACTAAAATAGCCTACAGCACAAAACTTACCCGAAATACTAAAAGATCTTAAAATGTAATGTTTGGAGCAGAGAAGGGAAAGGGGAGACATGATAGAAACTTGAAATATATCAAGGGTGTTAGCGAGGTAGTGGAGGAAAACACTCTTCAAAGTAAGAGAAGTATTAAAACATGAGGATATCTGAGGAAAAATTACTTCACTGAAATGGTAGTGGATAAGTGTAATAGCCTCCCATCAGAGGTGGTAGAGGCTAATACAGTAGAGTAATTTGAACATGCTTGGGATAGACATTAGTATATCCTTACAAAGAACATATGATGGAATATAGGTTATCAGAGTTACAAAATGGGCAGTCTATATCAAATATTTGAAGTTACCATAAGTTAAAAAATGGGTAGACTAGATGGGCCAAGTGGTTCTTATCTACCATCAAATTCTATGTTTCTCTGTCCCATTATTACTACCAAACAAAGGAGGGAGGTGACACAAAGGTCTGGCACAAAAGCTAGTGTGTCGGATGCAGATCACAAATACAGACAGGGATCAGGGCAGATCAGAGAATGGAGGAGTAAACATGTTATTCTGCTGGAGAACTTAGTGAGATTGGGGTTAAATATGAACAACATCCTAATGAGGGTTAGCCACATGGGTACTGAGACTATGGGACTCAGGTGCAGATGGTGTATCTATTGTCACGGGCACTAGGAGTTTTACCCAGAATTCACCAGATGTAGCTACACTTACCAGAAGTACGGACCTCTGGGTAGTGTGGTGAATCGATGGAACCATACAGTAGAATAGAGGAAAGGAATGTCAATAGTATAAATGCTGAGTCTTGGCACCGTGGAACTATGGTGGTTCAGCAGTCTAGTGAACAGAATCAAATGAGAAAAGAGTCCAAGTGCCTAACACACAGGTAGCATATAGCAAGCCAGTACTTGATAACTGGGTAACATTAGGCAACGGCTAAACAGCACTATAATGGAAAAGTCAGCGACTTGCAGCTACAATACAGAGGCACTTGTAGACTTAGTCCAGCCAAAAGATACCATACAGAGTAGTAGCTATATCACAAGGAAACATGAATGGTCAACAGCTGGTAAGTCTGACTACAGATATGTAGAGAAGACTTATCCAGCGCAGGTGTGTAACAGAATAGCGTGAGTGGTCTGCAATTGGCAAGTTGTACCACTTGATGTGATGGGAAAACTTGTCCAGGTACAGGCGTGGAACGGAGTAACGTGAGTGGTCTGCAATTGGCAAGTTGAACCACTTGATGTGATGGGAAAACTTGTCCGGGTGCAGGCGTGGAACGGAGTAGCGTGAGTGGTCTGCAATTGGCAAGTTGTACCACTTGATGTGCAGGGAAGACTTGTCCGGGTGCAGGCGTGGAACGGAGTAACGTGAGTGGTCTGCAATAGGCTAGTTGTACCACTTGATGTGCAGGGAAGACTTGTCCAGGTGCAGGCGTGGAACGGAGTAACGTGAGTGGTCTGCAATAGGCAAGTTGTACCACTTGATGTGCAGGGAAGACTTGTCCAGGTGCAGGCGTGGAACGGAGTAATGTGAGTGGTCTGCAATAGGCAAGTTGTATCGCTTGATGTGCAGGGAAGACTTGTCCAGGTGCAGGCGTGGAACGGAGTAACGTGAGTGGTCTGCAATAGGCAAGTTGTACCACTGATGTGAAGAGAAGACTTGTCCAGGTGCAGGCGTGGAATGGAGTAACGTGAGTGGTCTGCAATAGGCAAGTTGTACCACTGATGTATAGAGGAGACTTGTCCAGAAGCAGGCAAGTAACGGAGGTAGTGAGAGTAGACTGCAGCGGGTAAGTTTTACTAACGATGAGGAGAGGAGACTTGTCCAGGAGCAGGCAGGTAACGGAGGTAGCGAGAGTAGACTGCAGCGGGTAAGTTCCACTAACGATGAGGAGAGGAGACTTGTCCAGGAGCAGGCAGGTAACGAAGGTAGTGAGAGTAGTCTGCAGCGGGTAACTTCCACTAACGATGAGGTCCTCTCCTCTTGTCCAGGAGCAGGCAGGTAACACGAGCAGAAACAGGAAACACCTCAGAGTCTCAAGGAATGAGAACCAAGAACAGGCAATGGTAATAGGACAACAGGTGCTTTAAATACTGAGAGGTGATTAGTTGACCAATGAGACTAGAGGCGAGGTATTAACAGTTCAGGGTTTCTGCACATGCGCAATCTTCGTCAAGATGGCGGACAGCCGCGGCTCAGGAGAGGCGCCGGCAGGAGCGAGAGAGAACCATGTCCCAACTTAGTGACACTAACTGTCCGGTGAGTGACATCTATAACACAAAGAGAAGCTGTAATGTCACATTGCTGCATCTCATTCGAGATTCTATAGCACAAATATATGACACCTACAGAAGTGGTTGATATGAGTGCATGGGATGAGTTGGGACAGGGAATACAGAGATAATGTGAGCTGGGATGTATGAATGGAGTTACTCGAAATCCATTACCAGAGCAGGGTGTGTATTCTGTGCAGACTGAATGGGATGGTCCTGATGTAGCTCTATTTACTTCAGCAAAGCCAAATAACGGCTCCTCCACAATTGCAAAGTGCTCTTATCACTATGCTGAGTACAATGCCCACTGGTAGTCCTGTGTTTCATGCTGCTTCACTGATGAGTCAGGAGAGTTAGAGAAATCTAATAAAAAACAACAGTGTATTGTAAAGAGGAAAGATTTTCAGAGGAAGACAGACAGTCTTCAAACAGATTTAAAGTGACACGTGGACAAATGTTTTTGGACTTGTTAAATACTGGGGTACCGAAGAGAGAAATATGGAATTGCTGCAACTGAACTGTTCAAGAGATGGAAGGGACTGAGAGATAAGGGAAGTTCCCATGAGTGGTTGTGAATGATCTGTTGACATTTAGAATGGTGACGATCAAAATGTCGACACGGAAGATATGTTTACAACTGTAATGTCAACACGATGAACAGTCGACAAGAGTTATGGCGACATGGATTACATGTCGATATTGACAAATTCATGACAAGCAAAATGTCAGCATGGACAATATGTCTACAAATTAAAATGTTGACAAATAATCAATATTGACATTATGTTGACAAACAAAATGTCGACATTTACAATATGTCTCAATAAATTAAAGTATCAACTCTGTAAATGTCGATATTTTGATATGTTAACTACTATAACATCCACTGGTGTATATATAGAATGCCTGTAATTCACCAACCAAGAGCGCAATCTATACAATTATATATTTTTCTTTAATTTGTACCTGTTATGTTCATTACATATAATCTGTATTTTAAATCTAAGCACCCAAACTGTATTGTTAGTTTATTCTAATAATTTAGTGGCTTGTATAGCTTATAATATGAATCATCTGAATATTATAATCCGGTGTCTTTTTATTTTCATTATTTGTGTACATTAATTGTGTATAGTATTTTTTCTGTAACCTTACAGCATTATAAAATATTTTTTATATTATATATTTTTTTGATATTCCCTTCTGGTAAGATATTTATTATTAATATTAATAAAAAAGCTTTCATTCATAAAAAAATACCTTATGCACAGTTATATTCTTCACTGTTAGACTCATTGTTTCTTATTGTTGTACATACCACAAATGTATATTTAGTTATGGACATGTACATATAATACAACTATTCAACACACACATTTCATTGTCTATTTCAAAAATTATTATATTGAAATTATAAAAACTATTTATTCAATTCCAGAAATATACAATGTATTGTAAATCCATGTAGTTCAAAGTTCAATTTTTTCTAGAGAATTCTTCTTTATGACTATGAAGGAGAGATAGAGAAAGGAGGAAGAGAAATAGAATAATTGTCAGTATTTAAAAAACTAACAACATCCAATGTGTGAACAGTTTGCCACACACTTTGCAAAACAAATTAAGTGTTATTAAAGTAAATTTGATAAAGTAAAATGTGCCATAAAATGTCAATCATATAACTTATAAATGATAAACACTTAATTTTTTTTTTTGCCAATGGAAAGCCCTATGTCATCACTTCACAATATGTCATGAATATTCATGGGTCCAGCTATAAACCCCGTGTTATGCCATGATGACCGATTTTTCTGTTATCTGCTGAAATAATATTATACAGTCCTTATGATATTTTTATTCACTAGTGTTTCTAAAGCATACCTAAAATATGTAGTCATAAAAATCTAAAATAGAATAGCCTAGAATTTTATGAGTATTGTGTCACAAGATGGACATTAACTCTAATGTTCTAGTGTGAGATTACAATGATTGACAGGCAACAGTTGTAAAAAGGGATTGTGACAGGATGCCACCGTTCCCTTTTGGTATCCCAAATGCACCCTCACACCGCAGTATGAGGGGCTTACAAATGCTGCCATCACTGGACTCCTTACTGGCATCCAGAACCGGGTTTATTCTGGGTAACTGACGCTGCTAGTGTACCAAGTTACTGGTGTATCTGGGCCGGTACCCCTCACCTCTTTCTATAGATCAGGGTTGCTTTGGATGGATCCCCCCTGGCCTATCACACTGGCCAGAGCTGCTGGGTAGCGGGCAGAGCAGTGGTGCTGGGAAGTTGGGTCCAAACCTCAGAGCTGCTAGGAACGGAATAGACTTGGGTCTAATCTGTAGGTCACAGGGATAGAGAAGTTTCCAGGCAGGTGATGTTTATTTGCTCACACTGATTGAAGTTACCAGTGAGCAGGTCAGATGGAACATGAAGAACAATTTTCAATAGAAAATGGTGCTTTTTTATACCGTTTGGACACAGCCTCACAGGGCAAGCCAGCCGCCTGAGGTCTGAGCTATTTTTAGTATCAGAATAAGATATGTTTCCCAAACATGGATTTACATGCAATGCAAGGCTAACAATATTTACACTACTCAGTTATGTGCTAAAACTTGATGCTTGCATTATCTGAGATGCAGCTATGCCAGACAGCGCCCTCCTTCTGTGCATACAGGCTATACAAATGATTTCTACATGATTCAGCCACAAATAAGTTATTTATACGTGATCAAGTCACAGGGATAATACAAATGTTTAATTTAATAGATACATTTAAAAGTAAAAGATACTTAGCTGTGGAATTCAATTTGACTGTTGAATAATGTCTTGATCTGAGGAGCCCCGTTGCTTTGATATCAGGATAATTTGTTGGACCCAGCTTTCCCCGATGATGTACCAATTGAAGCTAAAACTATGTGGCTATTAGCTGTTTGTTAAACTTCTGAATCCAACCCACTTCTCTCCCAGACGCTAGTTAAAACCAGTCCTGGACATATAGAAATGTCCTTGTACTAACAGGGATCATTGTATGCATGTTATCTAAAAAACAGGAAAGGGCTTGCATAGGACACACACATACACACAATCCTGTTAACCCTTTACATCACATTCCCCTCACTGACTTATGCAAGCTATTAATAAGTTATCCTTAAAGGCAAAGCTACAACATTTTATAAAACAGTTTATTAGAATCTTAAAAAAAATGAATTGTATAAATCACAATGGATACAATGATTACATATAGCAAACTATGAATAATACCACTAACCCAACCTCCCCACCCAGAAAACCAATTAGCAGGTTCTTGTCTTGCAATAAAAATTGTTACAGGAATATCGATATAGCAACATACGGAAGTGTTCCATCTGAAATTGGCGATTGGGTACAAATCCAGCAACTTGAATAGTTCTCTAGCTTGGCAGGCCAACAATGCACGTCTATAAATGAGCATAATTCCATTCAACTCCTAAATGTTTATGTAGTTTTCTCTTTCCTCTGTTCCATAATATTTGTAAGACCCAAACCACAGGATCACCAGAAGAGGGCACACAATTCACTTCCAGGTCATCATTCAGCAATAGGAATCATCCTGCGGGAAGATAAATAAACAGGATTATCTGTTTCTTCTAGTAATACTAAATATGTATCACTAGACCTGAAGCTACTATATCTCCTATCTTCTTTTTCTTTTCTGTCCCAACTGGTGTCACCTATACTTTGCATCCTGTCTGATGTTCACTGGTTTTCACTACTAGGTAACCTGAATCAGGAACCACTAACAAATGTCCTAATATTTGTCCCTTCTCCACATACCACCATTGATTAGGGATCAAAGTGACACAATATTCCCCCAATTCATCCAATGTAGCTGATTCTTCCCATGAGCAATGTTCTATCACCTCTGGTACTGGTATAAAATACAGTGAAGATTTACTTTCTAAACTTGTTATCTCTGTTGGTACTTTGTACATGGGGTCTGGAGTGTCCCTATCTGGGTCTATCACCCATGAGGGATCTTTGAACTCTTGTTCTTCATGGGCCACTACAACAATCTTATGTTTCTGTACAGTTAAAACCAGTCCTGAACATATAGAAATGTTCTTGTACTAACAGGGATCATGAATGTTATCTTAAAAGACAGGAGGGGGCTTGCATAAGACACAAACACACACAATCCTGTTAACCCTTTACATTGCACATTGAAATTATTGTATATTTCAAAATTAAACCAGTATTATTATTATTGTCTTTTATTTGTAAGGCGTCACAAAGGGTCCGCAGCGCCGTACAAAGAGCTTGGCAAAGCAGTACAGGGTGACAATACATGGCATACAAAACATGGCATACAAGGTAGTACAAAACAAAGTGCAGAAAGCGAAGTGTAATAAATTTAAACAGCAATATGTATAAACAAGTACCAATAAGCAGAGAGAAGTACATAGGGCAAAGAGGCAAAAGTCAATTCCAATGTACACATAGGAAGGGAAGGAGAGAGGTGGGGGAGTGAATAAAGGGATGCGTCTTTGCCCTGTGCCCAATAGATAGGGCAATACTAATAGGATCAGGGCAGAGATGGAGAAGAGGAGACACTGGAGAAGAGGAAAGATGGAGGCAGGAGTCAAGGAATGAAATGGAAAGAAGGGGCGGAGGGCTAAGGGCAAAGGAAAACAAAAGGAGGAGGAGGACACGAGGAAAGAGGGCCTTGCTCGATGGAGCTTACAATCTAAAGGTGAGGGGGAGACTGACAGGAGACACAGAGTGGCAAGAGGGGGTAAGGGACTTGACACTTCCCCGTTCCATAAGTGGTAAGGCGCTGACTCGATCAAGAAATATATAATAAATCTATAATATAATATAATATATATAAATCTATAAATAATGCCTGCATACAACTGAATAAAACAACAAGGCCCAGGAATATTAAATTAGGGATTTCTAGGGTAAGACTCCGGCTTCCTATTCTTTTGCTGTGGCTACAATCCAAACACTGAGAACAATGCAAATTAATCACAAAAAAAGAGCTATAATCATTGTACTTAGGTGCAAGTCTGTGTCTTGTTATTTATCTACCGCAACGCATTTTTATTATTCATTTTAATTGTTCAGTACACTTATTTGACATTTATATTGATGTCACACTCTAGCCATTTACTTCCACCATATACACTCATATGATATATAAGAAAACCAAACTACATTTCCTGTATCATAACTTAGTGCATGATTAACCCTTTGCTTACTGTGCCCTCTTTTTGCTATTAGTTTGTATGAATTTGATGAGGTGCTGCGCAATACAAATTTAGTCTGAGCGCCCTATTCCTCTTTATCTCTTAAATTACTGAACATCGCCAATCCGAGTCGGCTTGGTACTTTCCCGCTTCTTCGAATCTGAATCGAGGCAAAACATCATAGTTGCGTCGTCCGATCTCGCTGGTTTTGGATTCCATAATTACCTCCCTCCGCAAGAGATCCAGTGACATTGCTCACACAGAAACAGGAGGGGTAGCAGTGTTCTTGTCACTCTTCATTCTCCAGTGCCATTGCTCAGTGCCATTGCTCACACAGAAACAGGAGGGGTAGCAGTGTTCTTGTCACTCTCCATTCTCCAGTGACATTGCTCAGTGTCACTGTTCACACAGAAACAGGGGTGGCAGAGTTCTTGTCACTTGACAAAAATTAACTGGAAATTAATGTTACTGAGGTTAATAATAATATAAGGGGGAAAAAGAACCAAATTAAGTGATTTTAGCAAGTTTAAAAAAAAAATACAAAACCGAAACACGTGGGGGCAGTGTTGCCAAAACCGAAACCAAATCACTAAGTTAATACAGATCCAAAACCAAAACCAATATACGGAAGTCAGTGAACATCCCTATAAATTACAAATAGCTTGCATAAATCAGACAGTGTAATGTAATGGAACCAAGCAAGTCAGGGGAGTTTTGTAGACAACATACGTACAATGATCACTGTTATGCAGTACAAAGGAGTATGTGTGTCTAGCAAATAACTTCCATGTTTTAAATAGTCTTGGAGGGGGGGGGGTATATACTGTACCTAACCCTTCACTCTGTGCCCCCAGTCAGTACTAACTACTGCATCATACATCCATTATGCCCAGATTATGCTCTGAGCCACTCATCACATTATGCCCACGGTTTGTATTGTGCTCTTCACTACACCCCCTTATACTCAGTGTGTCCCCATCACACCCTGTCACTGCTCACCCCCAGTATGTGACACTCACAGACACCCTTCTCTCTCCCTGCCCTCTTCTACTGGGAGACATCTCCCCTCCAGCACCCAGCTGTGTCATCCTATGTATCTCAGTGCGGGGGGAGGGGGACCATAAATGTTACTGGGTGCAGCCATTGTGGTGTGGTCTTGTTATATCAGAGGGAAATAACTTGGATGTCATTGATCCCTCAGGATAGGGTGAAGAGGTGAATGTACTTTAGGACGTATATCAGTACAGAACAAGTAATGTCTTACAGCTGATGACTGACAGATATGTGACAGTAATTTTCCTCTCCTCCACTCAGGAGGTAACAGGCAGCCTAGTCCCAAGTAACAATCAGCAGCTGCATCTAAGAGATATTGTGGTAGTCACAGTAATTCCTACTGTATAATCCTCATAATACTTATATCCTCCTCATTCATCACCTATTTTATTTTACCTGTGTTATGTTTATCGTTATATCTCATTATATCTATGTAGGTACATAACCTGCCAGTCACTGCGTCCTCTCACCCGGAAGATGTTACCTGACATCCGGTCTGTGCGTTCCAAATGAACATCGCTGTGTTCTACATACAAGAAATGTTCTTTCATATGTTGCAACTTCCGGGTGACCTTAGAGTAGGAGGAGTCAGAGAGGTGACTGCTGTGTCCGCACCAGGTAATTATGTTATTATTATTATACATTATTATACAGGGGGAGCAGCCTCTGGTGTCCTGTGAGTATAATACGTGTCAGCTGACTGGGGCCCTGTTATTATAACACAGTTTGAGGTGTAATTAGTGTAATACAGGTGCAGCAGCCTCTGGTGTCCTGATATAATACATTTACAGCAGACTGGTAGAGGACTCCTTTACTTTCCATAATGAATCAGCTCCTTCATGTTCATGTAACAAAGGGCTGAGCTCACTGAGCTGAGGGTGTCAGTCAGGGCTTCTTGTTTTACTAAACAATAGACTCTCACAGAGAATGTCAGTGTGTGTGAGAATCTTCAGAGTCTAAATGATTATCCTCCAGTAAATGCCTCATCCTACCCTGTGCTATATACATGGCCAGCAGGCTTTTCATACATAAACATGAAGGGCAGTGATAGGATAACTGTGGCCTCTAACATGACAGTTCATGCTGGGACTTTTGGTCCCACTACATTTGCGGAGTCACAAATTGTCCAAAACTGATGAAATTCACTTTTTGTTAACCTTTTTCTTGTTCTCTTTGCTGTCTATTGTCGCTTTATTATCCTATTCTCTCCTGTTTTCTTTCCCTTTCCTCCTTAACATCATTGTTATGTTACGTGAGGTGAATATGTAGATAATTTTGGTGGGTTAAAAGTTTTGGTAAAATTGCTGATTTTGTGGCCGCCAACAATAGGACTGTACTTAGGACTACACTCCCACATTGGTGTCCTTTTGCACCATCTCCAATAGATTTTGTTTTGTTTCCACTTACCAGAGGTTATAAATACTGTTTGGATGTATGTACAGTTCTAGTAGGTTGATAAAAGCTTATCCATCACGGGGAATACAGTTGGTACATCACCTATAGGAGAATAATGGAATTTTAAATCTAAAACAGATAACACATTGGTAAGGGACTTGTTATTGTGAAAGTTTTGGTCTAATGTGTATTTAAATAACATTGGGATACCTGACCCAGGGAAAGAAAGATTTGCAGACTGTCGCCAAAATGTTGCTTCAAGATCTCATACCCACCGGGGCACTCCAGAGTGATACCAGTGTGACCTCTGTATACTGATCAGTATACAAAGGTCACCAATAATCCACTGATCAGTAGATAGGTGATCACAAATACAAATCTCTTTTATGGCAGAGGTTCTTTCCTCAACCAGTCACTGTGATGTTTCTCTATCTGCTTCTCTGTGTGTGTGTGTGTGTCTCTCTCTCTCTCTCTCTCTCTCTCTCTCTCTCTCTCTCTCTCTCTCTCTCTCTCTCTCTCTCTCTTTCCATCCCTCCCAGACATGCTCAGATAAAGGTTAAGCCCCCCCAGGACCACATCTCCTCTAGATAGCCCAACTCATGCTTTCCCCATGTGTATGTCTGTATGTACGGGGTAATATGTCTTTCAAAGAGCTGGAGACAGAAGCTGAAAGGTCAGGGTAGGAGAGATAGAGGTGGTACTGGAGGCCGAATGAGTGATTTTGTTCACCTATAGAAGAGGTTCATTCAGAAAAGCAGAGGGCCGGGAACAGAGTCTTTTAGGACCCCAGCGGAATGAGAGTGGAGGGGTTGATGATCAGTCATTTGACTGATGGGATATTAAATCTCACCCTGGAGATCATCTACCTGCTGACTGGAGAGGTGAGAGATTCTGTGACATCATTTATAGAAACCGTTATATCAGGAACTTACAACTTAACATCTCCTGCAGCTTCTGCCATCTTCAGTGGTCCGGCTACTCTTAGTCCTCTGTTATCCTCCAGCTCCCAACACAACGTCATCTTGCTGTTTGCACTAATCTGTGCAAAGCAGGTGATTAATCTGTGGGGGCCGGCCATAGACAGAGGACACAAATTGGTGGCAGGAGCTGCACCCGTCTCAGATAGTCACTTATTTTTTCTTTAAACTGTTACATATAGGAAAGACATTGTTTTTTAAAATTAGATTATTTTTTTTGCACAATTAACCCCTAAACATAACAACTCTGAATTGGTGTTTTCTTCATTTACTTTTTTTATTGATGTATCCCTCAATACACAGGAGTACATAGTAGGTAAGAAGACATCTGATGGGCGTGTGATACTCAGTGGCCATCTCTGTATGTCAGAAAGATTGAGCAGGACCCAGAATCCTGCCCAAGTCACAGTTCCTCCACCTCACTCACTGATACATGAGAAAAACAGTGATCAGAAGAACCTGCAACTAACCAACAAGATCATTCAGCTGCTGACTGGAGAGGTGACTGCTGGGAATGGGACATTATACAGTAACACCAGGGGATGTGTCTTAGTGATGACTATCATTGTGTGTGTGTCAGGTTCCTATAAGGTGTGAGGATGCCACTGTCTATTTCTCCATGCAGGAGTGGGAGTATTTAGAAGGACACAGTGCTCTGTACAAGGACGTGATGATGGAGAATCACCAGACCCTCATGTCATGGGGTAAGAGTAGACTATTATTTATTGTATAGGAGAAAGCAGTTTTGAGGGCCACCTAGATACACACAATAAATCGCATAAAAGCAATGTATTCTGTCACAATGTGTCTCCTACAGATGGATCCAGTAACAGATATACTCCAGAGAGATGTCTCTGTCCAATTTTTTCACAGGATTGTACAGAGGAAAATCATATTATCCCACAAGACTATCAGGTAGGTAGTATTTAGGGTCTCACCAAATACCAAAGTGACTTTTCACTATATGATCTGTAGAGCAGCTGTGTGTGTCTTATACATTGATAATCTTCTGGTTAATCTGAAATAATTTAATCAGATCGTAAAGTAGTATTTTATTGCTCTGTGGGTGATTTAGGGCGATAACCTGGCTGATATTAAGGCAGAAGATATAAAGGGAGAAGAGACGTATGTGAGGGGTGATCAACAGGAAATCCTTACAGATATCAGCACAGGTGAATTTTTTTGTGAATGTACAATACTCAGATAAAAGGATATTTAGGAACAAGTACCAGTGGATTCACTGCACCAAAAACCTAATGCACAACTCTATCCGAAAGCTGCTTATTGTCAGCTTGTTCCCAGAATTCTGTCCTGGCTACTGGGCAATGATGTTCATTCCTCTAACAGCAAGGTGAGGACCAAGCCCGATGTCTCCCCGCTTTTTAAAGGCTCACAAAGCTGTAAAGTTCACAGACCTAAAAGTTTCAATCATCAGCATGATTCACTGATCCATGACTAGTGCAGTAGGAACTGTAAGTCCAGTACTGTCCAATAAGAAGGTGGTGGGACATAGCCCCCTTTTATTCCTACTCTGGTTCCCATGGTGGTATGGCTTCAGCAGGGCTGGTACTAGATAGTGCCCACCAGATGGGCACCTGATTAGCTGAGGGACTGTCACCTAACCCCCTTTCACATAAGCGGCAGCAGGTCCCCTGCGGTGACTCTGGTAAGTCTGAGTGGAAAAAAGAGCATATTCTCCCTGGTATTTGAGCATCTTGAGCCGCCCACAGATTTAGCCTGTTACATTATTTGTATAGACTGGCACCAGCACAATATGGCCAACCACTAGTGAAGGAAGTCCCACAGCGATTAACACTGACTGTCTTGGTGTTTCTGGTCGGCTAAGTACCCCGATGAATTTAAGTACAGGTGTCTCTTTTAAAGGACATGATGCAGAGTCTTATCTTTGTGTAAAGAATCCAGCAGGTGACCTTTAAGAGCTATGTGCAATAAATCATTAAACATATAACATAATCTACATATGGGATACCAAGCAGGCTAAACCTTTATTTTCAAGTGGCCACTAGCCATATTTCTTCCTAAATCTATGGATATGGAAGGCTTGGACTCTTCCTATTGATCATCTTTAACCTCCTGTAAAACCAGATGTCCTCTACAAATGACTGAGCCAACAGCTTGCTTCAGGTTAGGAGATATAATAACCTGAATCATGTTATATGGAGGTTCTTCTCTTGCAACAATAGAGGAGATCATGTGCTTGGTGAGATGGAGGAGTTCACTCAGTTTTGACAGTGCTGTCACCTTCAGCATTTCCCACCATACTATAATGCAATGAAGAGAAGTACCTAACACTGGGGGCTCCCATTTTAATTCTTTCGCTGCAGAGTTGTGACCGTTATTCTGAAATTACCAATGGATCTCTTATTTACAGCTGCTAAGAATTTCTTATCAATTTAGTTATTAATCGTTATCTTTATATAGTGCCTACATATTGCTCATACAAAGTGAGAACAAGTGATCAACTACTTACAGACACAGGGAGACAACCTTCCTGAAAAGAGCCAACCATGATGTATGAGTAATCCATCTTTCCTATTGGAACAGCTGGAGGTTTCCTTTCACTTCCCCTCTTCACACTTTTATATTAGTATCAAACAGACACTTAATAACAAAGGATTATTTGTCTACGATTGTTTCACATTTGAATCCTCCCTAGATAACATTCCCTTATGTACTAAGAACACTGGGACATGAACATTACTGCCAAGTTCTATATGGTTATCTATGCAGAGAAGCTCCAGAGTTATTATTATTATTACTTTTTATTTATAGGGCGCCACTAGGTGCCCGTAGCGCCGTACAGGGACAAACAAAATTACAATATGATGTGAGACAGCACAGTACAGTAAACAATAAGCACAGTAACTCAGTGAGCTCAAAGCACAGCTAGGGGTGGGGGGGAGGGGAGAGGGGAAGGTCCGCATACGACAGAGCTTAAGAGGGAGGGCACAGATGACAAGGAAACCCCCAGAGGGGAGAGGAGAAAGCAAGAGGGGACCGGGGGAAGTGGGTCCTCGAGGAGGAAGGCTAGGTAGCTGGAGAGCAGAGTTAAAAGTGGTGAAAACAGGAGGTGAGATGACCCTGCTCAAAGGAGCGTACAACCTAAGGGTTGGGGTAGACAGACAGAGAAACAGGGGGGAGAGAAGGAGGATAAGGGAAGGGAAATGAAGGGGAAGAGGCAGAAGAAAAGGTAGGAAGTTAAGTGGGAGACTGGAAGGCTTTAAGAAAAAGGTGGGTTCTTAAAGCCCGTTTGAAACTGGACAGATTAGGGGAAGTTCTGATGGAGGGGAGGGAGCTTGTTCCAGTGGAGGGGGGCAGCGCGGGCGAAGTCTTGGATACACGCATGGGAGGAGGTGATCAGGAGGGAAGAGAGGTGACGGTTATTGGCAGATCGGAGGGGGCGGGATGGAGTATGAATAGAGAGGAAGGTGGAGATGTAGGGTGCAGTGGAGTTTGCGAGGGCCTTGTATGTAAGAGTGAGGAGCTTGAAGAGGATTCTGTAGGGGAAGGGGAGCCAGTGAAGGAATTGGTAGAGGGGGGGTGGGGGTGAGGGGGGGGGGAGACAGACAAGGAGCGGCGAGAAAGGAAAATAAGCCTAGCGGCTGCGATAAGTGCAGATCGAAGGGTAGCAAGATGAGATTGGGGGAGGCCAAGGTGAGTTCAAGGTGAGCTCTGGATCCTCCTAGCCTGAAATACTGTAATCTTCCCAGGAATAGTTTAGAGAGAGCCATGGCTCAGACGTTTCCTGTCATTACAATTATACCTACTGAGGGCAAGTATCTATTGTGCTGTAGGAGATATTATCACTTCTCAGTGTGGATCTAAAATTGTTTTGCAACAATCATAAGATACTGGATATGCCTTTACCTTCCACCCATTACTCACAGAAACAAGGATTATAATCTCCAAGCCATTTAGTCTAATCTATTTTGCTGAGTTCAATTGTTATCTACTCATTCAGAAAAATATAAGACTGGGCTTTCTTGGACACCACTAGGAAATTGGGAATGTTTACAACCTTATCAAATAGAAGCTTGTCCTCTGCTCACATCCTCTTATTGTGAGTATAGGGAAACAACAGCCTTTCAGATAAAGGGCCCATCCACAACAATACCAGACAGGGTTGGCTGTTATCTTGCTTGATTTATCTTGATTGTTGACCAGAATATTGTATCCTGCACAGAGGACTCCAAACAATGATGAAAATGTCTGTGTGTAATTTGATATTCTGTGTTGCTAGAAACCTGCGTCATGCTCTAAAAATCTAATGGATAAAGTATTGACTTAAAAGTCTGTTATATAAATTATAGACAACCCAAACATCACATGGATTAAATTAAGCCCCATCCACCATCAAGTTGCAGCTTTTGCAGATGACCTCCTGCTCTCTATTCCTGTGCCAGACATCTCAGTCCACAACCACATGAAGAATTGTAAAAATTCACATTAAATCTCAAGCTTTTACATTGCTCACCCAGCTCCTCACGTTTCCTTTGTGTTCTCCTCTTTTTACTTAATTTGGTCCAGGCAGTCGGTGAAATACTTGGGCTTTAATATATCTCATGACCTCTCCCAACTTTATACTGTAAACCACGTACTCATACTGAGGCAGATTTTCTTACACAGGATCTGCCCACAATCGCTTGGTAGGTGGAATGTGATTAAAATGAGAGATTTTCTACAACTTCCATGTCACACAATGTCACACCCCACTTCTGCTGCCAAATGTCACAGGATGGACATTAACTCTTATGTTCTGGTGTGAGATTACATTGGCAGACAACAATTGTAAAAAGATAATACACATGTTTATTATAAAGGATACATATTTAATGAATAAGTACTTGATTGCTGAGAAATGTCTTGATCTGAGGAGTCCCGTTGCTTGATCGCACTCAGTGAATTCCGATATTTTTTTGGACACAGCTTTCTCAACATTCCAACTGAAGCTAAAACTATCTGGGTGTTGGCTGTGTAATACAACTCTGCATCCACACCCCCTCTTCTCACCCCTGAGACTAGTTAAATTAAGTTCTGTGCTGGACGTATAGATATATCTTTGTACTAACAGAGATCATTGTATGTATCTTATTTACGAAACGGGGGCTTACATGGGTCAATTCTGTTAACCCTTCTGATGACAGTAGACTTACTTAAATATGATTTATACATTTTTTAGGTTAATGTACACACAGTATCTGACCATCACACCTAAACAATGTGTGTCTTCTACAGATGGATCCAGTAACAGAAATACCCCAGAGAGATGTCCCCGTCCTCTTTATTCACAGGAGTGTACAGAGGAAAAATACAGTATCCCACAACAGTGTCAGGTAGATGGAATATATGATCTCATAAAAATACTAAAATTACTTTTCACTATATGATCTGTAGAACAGCTGTGTATGTCTAATACACTGATATTATTCTGTTTAATCTCAATTAATGAAATAAGACATTATTAAAGCGTTATTTTATTGTTGTTTTGTTGTTGTTTAGTTAGATGTTCTGACTGATATTAAGGTAGAAAATATAAAGGGAGAAGAAGAGACATATGTGAGGGGTGATCAGCAGTGTAAGGAGGAGGAAATCCCTACAGATATCAGCACTGGTGAGTAATAAACACTTATTACAGAAAAGAGTGAGATATTCTCCTTGTTCAGACACTTCCACAATCATTTGTTCTACACCCATAAAAAAGTATCTATCCAGTGGGGGAGTCAGGATTTTTGTTGGAGTTTTCTGTGGCGCAGTGTAGGTTGGTGTGGTGATGTCGTGTTTCTGTTGCTGTGTGGTTACTGCTGTTCAGCTCAGTCAATATATGGTTGGTGAGGAGATAGAGAGTTGTATGGTGGGTAAGTACGGTGCGGGAGCCAGCAATTAAAGTGGTTTATTCCATTACATCTCCGAATTTTAATTTGAGTAGTGAAAAAAAAACAAGACACCGGCTGAATATGTAAAATGAAATCTTCACTATTAACTTCCATTTACATTTGAAGCTATGATCTACAATGGTCAGCACCCTATAGTTCATACATACACTGCTCTATACTCATATACCTATGCTGGTAACCAGACTGCACTCCACGAATATGAGGGACCTGTAGATCTGTACAGTAGTCACTCGCCGTTGACAATAGTGTTTGAATTATCGTTGTATGCTAGACAGTTGTGAGTAAATACACACGTTACATACCTTTTTAGTTCAGTTTAAAAATCTTGTTCAACGATATGAAGGGCTGTGGAACGACAATCATTGTTGCAGTGTACACACTAATACTATATCTGGCTGAACAGTTGTTTCTCGGGTGATTTGCCCGATAATCGACTGTAAAGCTAGTAGTGTGTATCCAGCCTTACTTAACCAGGATTAAGTCAGTCAGCAACTGGTTCAGTAGATATTGTTCTCTGTGGAACTGTCAGATTCCAAGTCTCCCAAACAGTTGGAGGGAAAACTGTGAGGGGATGAAAGCTCTCTCCTCCCATCTCCATCCCCATAGGGGGTGGGCTTTCCAGTGTGGGAGATATTGTCCCTTTAAAAAGACCTGCAGGAGGACACTACTGTTTGTGTGTCATTTGCTTCTAAATGCTATTTGCGTTTGAGTCGCTGCTCCTACCAGTGAGATAGGGATTTTTGCCTGGGAGTATTCTGGCTGTTGGATTACAAGCTTTTCTTGGACTTCCAGATTTGTTTGCTCTGCCTGATTCATTCTATTGATCATGGACATCATTTCCCTATAACTTGGTCTGGTAAAGAAACCCATTTTTTTTATAAACCATTTGGGGTTATTGAACACTGGGGTGTGTCTGCCTGTGTGATCCTGTGCCCCTAGATACCAGGATTTTCCTCTGGGTTCCTACCCTAACATCCTGGTATCATCACATTTGTACATTTAGATTTTTAATGAAGTGTTCTTGTTTGCAAGAAGAATTTAAACAGTTGAACATCTTGAATTTACTAAATGTCTATTTAGAAACATTTATGTTACTTCCAGCAGATGAACATAAAATCCGGAATACCTCGGAGGGATATCTCCTTTTGTCTCCAGGTTATAAAATAGAAGATAAAAACATCATACAAGATTTTCCAGGAGGAAAACCCATCTCGCCAAATATACATCAATTACGTCACAGTGCACATATATCATCTGATTCCTCTAATCATGAGGCATGTTTTCCTAGTAACTCAGATATCGCTACACCTAGTACAGCTAATAGAGGCCATTCAGTATTTCCATGTTCAGAGTGTGGAAAATGTTTTAAATGGAAATCACTTCTTGTTAAACATCAAAGAATTCACAGTGGTGAGAAACCATTTCTATGTTTAGAGTGTGGGAAATGTTTTACATGGCAATCACTTCTTGTTAAACATCAAAGAAATCACAGTGGTGAGAAACCATTTCTATGTTCAGAGTGTGGGAAATGTTTTACATGGAAATCACTTCTTGTTAAACATCAAAGAATTCACAGTGGTGAAAAACCATTTCCATGTTCTGAGTGTGGGAAATGCTTTCCAGATAATACAAATCTTAATAGACACTACAGAACTCACACAGGTGAGAAATCATTTCCATGTACTGAGTGTGGGAAATACTTTCCAGATAAAACACATCTTAATAGACACTACAGAACACACACAGGTGAGAAACCATTTCCATGTTCTGAGTGTGGGAAATGTTTTACAGTTAAATCCAATCTTGTTACACATAAAAGAACTCACACAGGTGAGAAACCATTTCCATGTTCTGTGTGTGGGAAATGTTTTACAGATAAATCTACTCTTGTTAAACATCATATAATTCACACAAGTGAGAAATCATTTCCATGTTCTGAGTGTGGGAAATGTTTTACAGCTAAATCCAGTCTTGTTTCACATCAGAGAATCCACACAGGTGAGAAAATATTACCATGTTCTGAGTGTGAAAAATGGTTTACATGTAAATCCAGTCTTGTTACACATCAGAGAAGTCACACAGGTGAGAAAACATTCCTATGTTCTGAGTGTGGGAAATGGTTTACATCTAAATACAGTCTTGTTTCACATCAGAGAACTCATACAGGTGAGAAGCCATTTCCATGTTCTGAGTGTGGGAAATGTTTTATAGATAAATCCAGTCTTGTTAAACATCAGAGAATCCACACAGGTGAGAGAACATTCCTATGTTCTGAGTGTGAAAAACCGTTTACATCTAAATCCAGTCTTGTTAAACATCAGATAATCCACACAGGTGAGAAACCATTTCCATGTTCTGAGTGTGGGAAATGTTTTACACAGAAATCACATCTTGTTAGACATCAAAGAATTCACAGTGGTGAGAAACCATATTCATCTTCTGAGAAGATCTCCGATAATATAGATATGAAACGAGGGTTGCAATAATGCTGTAAACATTGTAAATGAAGTGCCTTTTATTATTTTAAATGATGCAAATAGGCAAGTTCCTACCTACTCCTTTTACCTTCTTCCCCCTCAGAAATCTATTCACTCACATCACAACTGCATCTCACTCTCCAATCCATGCCCCTACCTCCCCCAAATCAGCCCCATCTCCAATGCTCTCCCACCTGGTTCTCCCCTTCACCCCAAACCTGCCAGCTGATGGGTCCCTTCCTAGTCCTGTTTCTCGTCCAATTTCAACCCACTCTCCCTGTCACGCCCCTCACTCAATTTCATACACATCCTTGCAGGTCAGCAACCGCAAAAACCATATCCACATTTCTCCTCTCCCCTCTCTTTCTTTATCTTGTGATATCTGGAATGCCATGTCAGTCTGTAACAAATTATCTTGTATCCATGATTTCTTTATCGCTAGATCCATCAAGCTGCTTGCCATCACTGAAACTTGACTAAGCCCTGAGGACAATACCTTCCCTGCTGCTGCTCTCTTTTGGAGGCTTGTCCTTCTCCCACACCCCCAGACCTGAGGACAGGCAAGGTGGTGGCATTGGCATGCTTCGCTCCCCCTGTTGCTCTTTCCGGGTTTTTTCCCCTGAACCTTCACTCCATCATCTTTGGGGACTTTAATATTCCTATAGACAGTCCCTCAGACCCTTCCAAACTTTTCTCCCTCCCCTCCTCCCTTAGTCTCTCTCAATGGACCTCCTCTCCTTCCACCCTTGATCTGGTCTTTTCACACCTTGGTATTGTCTCCGACCTCATCAGTTCACCTTTCCCTCTCTAGGAGTATCATCTTCTCTCTTTTAACATCTTTCCATCCCTCTCACCTACCCCATCCCCTAAGGCTGCATTTGCAGGCGTAACCTTGACACCATTGATCCTACCACGTTCTACACCTCCCTTGTCTCACTCCTCTCCCCCATCACCACTCTTCCTTGCCCAAATGATGTCTCCTTCTATAATCACACCCTTACCACTGCACTTGACACTGTCTCCCTGGTTGTCACCATCAAGTTTCACTGGTACCTGTCTCCACCGTGGCACTCCAAACTTACCTGCTATCTTCAAAAATGCTCCCGTAGTGCAGAACGGCTCTAGAGAAAGTCACGCACTCATGGTGACTTTCTTCACTTGAAGTTCATACTCGCCTCACAGTTTGGCCCTATCACTCTCTAAACAATCCTTCTTTAGGGCTCTTATTTAAGCCCAATCCATGAACTGCTGTCCAAACTCTAAAATCTATAGGTCTCTAACACTGTCTTCTCATGGTTTTCCTGTTACCCCATCAACCAATCCTTTTCAGTCTCTACACGACTCCACATCCCCCTCCTCTTCCCTTACCTGTCGGAGTTTCCCAATGTTCCATTCTTGACCTGCTGCTTTTTTCCCACTACACCTCCTCCAATGGTGTCTTAATCTACTCCTTTGGCCTCCGTTACCACCTCTGTGCTGATGACACCCAAATCTATCTTTCGTCCCCAGACCTCTCCCCTTCCCTTATGTGTTATGCCTCCTGCTGTCTCTCAGACATCACATCTTTGATGTCCCAGTGTTTTCTTAAACTCAATATTTCCAAAACTGAACTAATCATCTTCTCCCCTTCCAGGTCTCTCCCACCTCCCCATCCTGTTAAGAATTCTACCCTCTTTTCTGTCCCTCAAGTCCGATGCCTTGGGGTCATCCTCTACTCCTCCCTCTCCTTCAAACCTCACATTCTGTCCCTCTCAAAATCCTGCTACTTCCACCTCCGGAATATATCCAAGATACGGCCCTTTCTCGCCACGGAAGCCACCAAAACTCTTATTCACTCTCTTGTAATCTCTCGCCTTGACTATTGTAATCTCCTTCTCTCTGGCCTATCTGACTGTCAACTTGCTCTTCTTAGGTCTATCCTCAATGCTGCTGCCCACCTTATTTTTCTCTCCCGACACTGTCTGCTGTCCCCCTCCACCAATCACTACATTGGCTCCCCATGCCCTACAGAATAAAATTTAAACTCCTCAGAGTCACCTTCAAAGCTCTCAATCAATCCTCCCCCTCATCTCTACATACAGTCCTTGCCGCTCCCTCCACTTCTCCAACGACTTCACTCATTACCTCTTCCCGCTCCCTCCTCCAGGACTTTGCCGGGCTGCTCCCCAACAGTGGAGTGATCTCCCACACCCCCATCAGTTTAGCCTCTACTCTCATAGGCCTCAAGCATGCCCTTACAACTCATTTCTTTATTCAAGCCTATCATCCTTTCTCCTAATTTTCATCCCCACTCCCCCAGTTGATACCACCTGGGGGAGTGGGGATATTTGTGTCCCCCGTTTTGCTTTAGGATGTAAGCTATCACGAGCAGGGCCCTCTTTCCTTGTGTCCTCCTTCTAATATTCCATCACCCTGTGAACCTCTTAGCTTGTTTCCCTACTCCTAGCTTACTTGATACTGGTCACTACCATCACTCTCACTCACTGTCTTATAAATAATTCGATTTGCATTACCATGTTACCTGTATATATATTTCTCATGTATCATGTAATTTTTTATGGATCACTGCTTTCTGTATATGTCATGTACGGCGCCTTATAAATAAAAGAGAATAATAAATTTACATAATGTATACTGATATCTGGATATTCTATTTCTTTAAGCATTAATTATTTATTACAATAGATCGTGAAATCACCAAAGAGAGTACAGCTGAACAGGATTCACGGTGCTGGTAGCTCCCACGAAAGAGCCTTTGGCTGGGGTAGCTGTAAGAGACACACCACGTCTTGTGAAGCCTCTTAGTACTGAGATGACTGGTAGTGAGGTACAAGTTGAAGTCAAAGAATTGTAGAAGGTAGAATAGTAATGGACAAAGCCAATGTCAATGTACAATGCTATTCTACCTTCTACAATCCAGTCAAGAAAATTGAGAATTATACCCACCGTTAATTTCCTTTCCTTGAAATACTCCATGGCAGCCCTTAGAATGGGTTAATCCCTAATCAGCTAGTGTAGACAGGAAGAATTTTGTCCCATCTGGCTCCTATGTAAGGTAGCTCCTCCTCTTCCTCAGTGTCTTTTGTAACTTCTCAAGCCGTCCTATAACATATCTGTCAGAACAAGGATGGGAAAATATAGGGCTGCCATGGACTATCTCAAGGAAAGCATATTAACGGTGAGTATAATTCTCAATTTTCCTTTCCCTACTCCATGGCAGCCCTTACAATGGGATATACCAAAGCAGTACCATAATCGGGAGGGCAATAAAACCAACACCTTAATAAGGTAAAATAGAAAATTTATTCACAGAGCTTGCTGGAGAATCTTTCTCCAAAACTGTTTCTCCTTAGAGACTGAAACATCAAGAAGATAATGCTTAGAGAAAGTGCATCGACGACCATCCGGCTGCCTTACAGATGCAGTTTGCCGATGCATGGGCTCTATGTTCCCAGGAGGTCGCTACCGCCCTAGTTGAATGCGCCTTCAGCATCCTAGGTACTTCTGGATGGATGGGGGGGTCGTCTGTGTTAGTGAGATAATACCGGCCGACATCTCAAATCTCAGAAGGAGTAGCTTTCTATCTATAGGATTATTATGAATAGAATTATCTAGGACACACGAGTCAACCTCTAGGAGGGGGAATATTGGTGGCATCAGTGATGTAGCCAGGTGGCCCAGATTTGGTAAAACTTGTTGTCTTCATCCCGTAGGTGAAAAGTGATTTTTTTCCACGCTCGCAATGAACCAGACATAGGATTTTAGAGAAGAGACACGGGGAGGCGCTGCACTTTTCCAGGATTTGGCTATCGGGCACCTAGCAGCCGCCAAGACGTGCAAAGCCAATTTTGCAGAGGGGACGTCAGCATCTTGTATAGGGTAGCAGAGGAGGAAGGACCAAGGATCCTTCTGGATAGGGAACTGAAGAAGGGAGGAAAGGAGAGTAGCTACTTTATCCCAGAAGGAGGATATGACAGGGCAAGACCACCAGATATGGAAGAAGGTACCTCTCTGTCCGCATTCCCGCCAACAGGCCGGGGTAGCCAATTGGGTACATTTTAGCTAGCCTGTCAGGCGTAAGGTACCATCTGTAGAGAATCTTGTATGCATTCTCTTTAATTAAAGTGGAGATGGAACTAGAGGCTACATTCGATCTGATGGTCTCCCAGCAGTCCTCCTCCGGGGGTGGACCCAAATCTCTCTCCCACTCTCTCTCGTGGCTACTCCCGGAAATCAACAATTTGTCTAGAAGTAAATTATAGATTGAGGAGATAATGATTCTCTGCAGTGGTGAGGAGAGACAGAGGGTCTCAAAGGAGGAGGCCAATGGAGGTAAATTGCCCGACAGGAGAGAGAGGCTGAAATGTCTGATGTGTAAGTATTGGTAAAATGGTGGGTTTAGTGTGGGAAATTTGGAGCGGAGAGTATCAAAGGTTATAAATCCTCCTTGGTCTAAAAGGTCACCGAAAATCGGATGCCCACGGCAATCCATGACAGGGAGAAGGACCGAAGTCCGCCGGAGGGGAAAGCAGGGTTGTGCCATAAGGGCATGATATTCAAAGAAGTTGAGGGGATAGAGAGATGGGTTTTGCAGGTCTCCCAGTTCCGGGTGGCAAATAGTAAGGTAGGGAATCGTTTGATCCGTGCAAGCCTAGCTTGTTTAGGTAGTCCCCAAATACTAGATAGGTTTGGTAGGGAGAGGTGAGCTGCTTCTATATCTGCCCATGCGTGGGAGGCCGGAGGAGCAAAGGAAGTGACAATAGAGATGAGCTTCCCAGTAATACACCTTCAGATCCGAAAAGCCCTTACCTCCGCATTTTGTGGGTTTCTTAAGCTGGGCTAGTCGGACCCTGGGAGTCCTGCCCCGCCAGACAAATTTAACTAAGTGTCGTTGCATAGCAATTAATTCAGAAATGGGGACCCTAACGGGGAGTGTCTGGAATAGATAAAGAATTTGAGGGAGAATAGACATTTTAACAGCAATGATCCTGCCCAGCCACGAGATGATTAGGGACCTCCAAGAGAAGAGGTCAGATTTAAGTTTGGGGAAGAGAGCCGGGTAATTCTCTTGATAGAGGGACTCATAGGTGGTGGTGATGTAGATCCCCAGATATTTTAACTTCTTCTTTTGCCATCAAAAATTAAATTGGGAGGTGATGTCGTGACAATCACGGGGAGGGAGATTAAGTAAGAGTGCCTCAGATTTGGTGATATTAATTTTATAGCCGGAGAGTTCCCTGTAGTGGGACATGATGCAAAATACATTGGGCAGGGATATTCTTGGCTGCAGAAGGGTCAAGAGCACGTCGTCGGCAAAAAATAGAGATCTTGCTCTCCAGGTCCCCCGTGTGCACCCCCTCACATCTGGTGAAGCTCGGATCATGGCCACCAAGGGTTCAATAACAAGGGCAAAAATAAGGGGGGAAAGGGGACACCCCTGGCGTGTACCATTGTTGATCGTTATGTAGTCCGAAGGAGAGCCATTGACCATAACCCTAGCAGAGGGAGAGGAGTATAAGGCTTGCACTCCCGCCAGGAAATCTCCAGTCAGGCCAAAATGCTTCAGTGTATGGGTCATGAACTGCCAGGAGATCCTGTCAAAGACCTTTTCGGCGTCCAGCGCCAAGATAATCGAGGGGGTTTTTCTTGCATTGAGTATATGGATAAGATCAACGGCTCTCCTCGTATTGTCCCTAGCTTGCCTGCCGGGGATGAAACCCACCTGGTCGTAATGAATTAGGGAGTGGAGTACAGAGTTAAGTCGGTTGGTGAGAATTTTGGCGTAGAGATTGACATCATTATTGAGTAGGGATATTGGACGGTAGCTAGCACAATAATGCACGTCCTTTCCCTCCTTATAAATCAGGGAGATCCTTGCTTCCAAGGACTCCTTGGGCCAAGGGGCTCCTTTAAGAATGGAGTTGAAGAGGGTGCCCAAACGGGGAACTAACTGGACCGAAAACCTCTTATAATAAGCCGCCGAGAACCCATCAGGCCCAGTTGCCTTGCTGGCTTTCTGCGCCTTTACCACCTGCTCAACTTCCTCCGAGGTAATACATTCACTGAGATTGGTAGCCGCCTGACGGGAGAGTTTAGGGAGATGAGCATTTGCCAAGAAATCCTTTATACATTTTTTTTGCCTCTGGCGGGCAGCATCATTAGAAGGTTGTGGCAGGTTATATAGTTTTAAATAGTATTTATGGAAAGCGGCCCGAATCATTTTTGGGTCATACACCAACACCCCGGAGGAGTCCCTAATAACCAAGAGATTACGAGTTGAAATTTTGGTGCGAAGTCGGGTGGCTAAAATTTTGTCTGCCTTGTCACCTTTTTCATAGTACCGTTGGTTTAACCATTTCAACTTATTGGCCACCTGGTGTGATAGCAAAAGGTTAAGCTCACCTCACGTTTTAATAATCTGTTGGAGAACCAAGGGATCTGAGTTGGCCTTATGCTGCGCTTCTAGTTTCTGTAGGGAATTAGTGAGATGAATTGTTTTAGCGAGTCTCTTTCCTGGCACTAGAAGCCAGGGCTAAAAGATGTCCTCTGATAACAGCCTTATGGACATTCCATAGAGTTGTTGGTGAGATGTCTGGGGAGTCATTAGTTTCAAAGTATTCGGCTAGAAGGGAGTTGAGATGAGCAACCGTGTTACTATCGTGAAGCAGAGATTCATTAATTCTCCACATAAAGGAGGAAGGTCGCAGGGCCAGCGAGGACAGATCAGAAGAAATCGGGGCATGGTCCGACCAGGTGATTGGGTGAATGTGCGAATTAAGGAGTTTAAGGGTAAGGTCATGGCTGAGCAGGATCATGTCGATTCTGGAGTATGTGTTATGCACAGGGGAATAGAAGGAGTAGTCCCGAGCTAGGGGATCGGAGATGCGCCACAAATCATATAAGTTGTGCAGTTCTAAAAAAATCTTGTAGGGCCTTAGAGTTCAACCTGTCTCTCCTGTCGGGCAAGGTAGTCGGGAAAGTGGATCTAAGGAAGGAGTGAGGACTGCATTAAAATCCCCCGCGACAATCAGTTCCTCCCTACGAACCCAAGATAGTAACGTACCTAGACGTTTAAAGAATTTGTGCTGGTCTTGGTTAGGGGCGTGAATATTGACCAAGTGCAGGGCAGGTTGTTCAAATTACCTACCAGGATGAGAGATCTACCCTCCTTGTTGCTATGTGTATCCTGTAATTCAAAATTAAGGTGGCGTGCAAATAGAATAGCCACCCCGCGTCTCTTCTGGGTATAGTCACATGCATGGAAAGTGAGAGGGAAGCGTTTAGACTTTAGTTCTGGGTGTAAATGCTTGACAAAGTGAGTTAAAGGAAAATTAGATCCTCCTTGAGGGTCTGCAGGGATGTGAAGAGTTTGCCTCGTTTTTGGGGGGAGTTAAGTCCCTTTACGTTGTAGGATAAAAGGCGGAGAGTCGTGAGAAAGTTAGGGGTGGTGTATTAAATAAGAGACACAGAAGCTGAATGACTTGGAGCACATGGTCTGAGGAGATAGAAAAATATGACGACCCAGGTGGGACAGGTGTGGGAGGGATAGTGAAGGATAGAGGAGGAAAGGCTGGGTATGGTGCATAGCACCCGCCTATGAAGCTGGTAGGGAGAAGGGTGCGATACTCTGGGTATCTGGGGACCAGCTGAGAGCAGAGAGCTCTGAGGGGAACGTGACTAACCGGCATAAATCCGGTGACGTGAGGAAGGGTGCTGACAGGGGGGAGGAGGCGCAGCATGTCTCCAGTGGGCTCAGGGGGGAGTGGGTGCGTGTCCACAGCATTTCTGTGTGAGATAAAAACAGAACAACAGGAATATATGACAGTGCATCTACTAGACATACCAATAGAGTTCCAAATTTCAAATGTAACAGAGATAAGAGAAAAGCGCATGGCCTTAAGTAAAAATAGAGACCAATGACGTACAACCGAATGCAGTGGAGAAATAAAAACAAAAATAAAACATCAATAATAATAGATACAAACAGGCCTGTATGTTGGTGAAGCAGGAGTGACTGGAAGGCCTGGAGAGGCCGCGTACTTGAAGGGCCGCATTCTCAGTGTACAACCTATAAAAAGGGACAGGAAGAAGAGAGAAACAGCCACACTATAACATCTAAACAAAGCAACATGGAACCAAAACTTTGGTAAGTCAACGACAGGACAAAGCGGGCCCGTTGCATTTCTCCTATGCCTGCTCATGGGGTAATCCAATGGACTACAGGAGTCTATAGGGACCCGCTCTTATATAGAGTTGCCTTCTCTGGTAAGGAGACAGAAAGACTCGCCTTTAAGAGGCAGGTCTGTGCGAGGTGGACGGTCTTCCGGACGTGTGCCATTCACTTCTAGGAGCTCTTTGAGGTCGAGGGGCAGCTGAGGTAGTTTCTGATCCAGATTGTCACTCACCGGACTGTTAGTGCCTCTAGGTTGGGACATGGGTCTCTCTCTCTCCTGCCGGCGTCTCTCCTGAGCCGCGGCCGTCCGCCATCTTGACTAAGATTGCGCATGTGCAGAAACCCTGAACTGTTAATACCTCGCCTCTAGTCTCATTGGTTAATTAATCACCTCTCAGTACTTAAGGCACCTGTTGCCCTATTACCTTTGCCTGTTCTTGGTTCTCATTCCTTGAGACTCTGAGGTGTTTCCTGTTTCTGCTCGTGTTATCTGTATGCTTCTGGACAAGTCTCCTCTCCACATCGGTAGTAGAACTTACCCGCTGCAGACTACTCTCACTACCTCCATTACCTGCCTGCTTCTGGACAAGTCTCCTCTCCACATTGGTAGTAGAACTTACCCGCTGCAGACTACTCTCACTACCTCCGTTACCTGCCTGCTTCTGGACAAGTCTCCTCTCTACATCGGTAGTAGAACTTACCCGCTGCAGACTACTCTCGTTACCTCCGTTACCCGCCTGCACCTGGACAAGTCTTCCCTTCACATCAGTGGTACAACTTGCCTATTGCAGACCACTCACGTTACTCCGTTCCACGCCTGCACCTGGACAAGTCTTCCCTACACATCAGTGGTACAACTTGCCTATTGCAGACCACTCACGTTACTCCGTTCCCTGCCTGCGCCTGGACAAGTCTTCCCTTCACATCAGTGGTACAACTTGCCAATTGCAGACCACTCACGCTATTCTGTTACACACCTGCGCTGGACAAGTCTTCTCTACATATCCGTGGTGAAACTTACCAGCTGTAGACTATTCATGTTTCCTTGTGATATACCGTATTTGCCGGCGTATAAGACGACTTTTTTGACCTGAAAAACATGCCTCCAAGTGGGGGGGGTCGTCTTATACGCCGGGTGCCAAACTCAGGGGTCTCAGGGGTGCCGCGGTCCAGCCATAAAAAAACAAAACAGAAACACTTACCAATCCGCGCGGCGCCGGGACCCAGCATCCTCCTCTCTCACGCAGCCTGTCATATCAGTGACAGGCTGTGTGAGAGAGGAGGATGCTGGGTCCCGGCGCCGCGCGGATTGGTAAGTGTTTCTGTTTTTTTTTTTTATAGCTGGGGCGCGGCAGAGGGAGAGAGGGACAGATGAGAGTGACAGGAGGGGGACAGAGGAGAGTGACAGCAGAAGGTAAGTGTTATTAGTATGTGTTATGTTATGTCAATGCAGAGTGTGTGATCAGCATATATGAGTGTGTGTGTGTGTGTGTGGGGGCCAGTGACTTCATGCAGTGTGTGTGTGGGGGCCAGTGACTTCATGCAGTGTGTGTGTGGGGGCCAGTGACTTCATGCAGTGTGTGTGGGGGCCAGTGATTTAATACAGTGTGTGTGGGGGCCAGTGATTTAATACAGTGTGTGTGTGGAAGGTGTGCGGAAGAGGGTGTAGTCTTATACGGCGAGTATATAACAAACTCTATAATTTTGAGTGGAAATGTTGGGGGTCGTCTTATACGCCCAGTCGTCTTATACGCCGGCAAATGCGGTAGCTACTACTCTGTATGGTACCTATTGGCTGGACTAAAGTCTACAAGTGCCTCTGTATTGTAGCTGCAAGTCGCTGACTCGTCTACTATATTGTTGATTGGTCGTTGCCTAACGTTATCCAGTTATCAAGTACTGGCCTGCTATATGCTACCTGCGTGCTAGGCACTTGGACTCTTTTCTCATTTGATCCTGTTTACTAAACTGCTGAACCATCATAGTTCCACGGTGCCAAGACTCAGCATTTATACTATTGACATTCCTTTCCTCTATTCTACTGTATGGTTCCACTGATTCACCACACTACCCAGAGGTCCGCACTTATGGTAAGTGTAGCTACACCTGGTGAATTCTGGGTAAAACTCCAAGTGCCCGTGACACAGATGATTGCGAGGCTCCAGGGGTAGGCCCTGGGGCAATGCCCAGTCGCTGGAGAAGTGCCTGAGCTTCAGGTAGGGAAGCCCCATCTGTACCGAATATTACGGGCTCTCAGGATCTGCGTCACTGGGGCCATCTCCCTGCGTCTGGCTAGAGTAACCGGCGAGAGATCCTGAAAGATCTGAAGAGTATGACCTTCATACATGAGGTTGGGCAGCTTTCTGGCGCCTCGCAGGATCATCTCCTTTGCCGTGAAGAAATGGAGGAGCAGAATAATATCTCTGGGTTGGTTTTGATCTGGTAACCTTGGCTTTAGTGCCCTATGGGCTCTGTCCAATAGCAAATGTTCCTCTAGGACCTCAGGGGCAAGCTGAGAGAAGAGCTTCTTGAGGTATAAGTCGAGTTGCAGAGGCTCGACTGTCTCAGGTATGCCCTTGATACGTAGATTATTCCGTCTGGCCCGGTTATCCATGTCCTCCTGGTGCTCCTGAATTGAAGTTAGGTCGTAACGGATAAGTCGGATGTCTTCCTCCATTCCAGTCTGGGATGTCACCACCGTCTCCAATCTCTTTTCCACCTCATCGGTACAATTTCCAATGGAGGCCACTTCTGCCCGCAGTGAATGCAGGGCAGTTTGTACCTCCGAGTGGACGGATGACTTGAGCTCCTTCATTTCTTTAATCAGGGTCAAAAAGTCTCGCCTAGTGATAGGAGCCGTGTCATCTTCGTCAGAATCAGATTCAGCGGAGGAATGTGGAGAGTCCGTACTTTCAGAGTGAGAGGTGGGAGTCTTTTGCTTTGCAAAATACTGGGGTAGACCTTTGGAGTAGGTCTTTTTGCACTTAGGCATAGTGAAGCAGGGTATGATTAGAAGCAATAAGGTGTTCTGGGCTGCCGCCTCAGGCTAGAGTAAAAGAGTAAAATGCAGTAGACGAGCCCACGTAGATGGGGAGACTCAGAGAAACATAGAACAGTACATCAGCATAGAAGAGGCTCCTCCCCCTGTTAGCATGTAGTAGGTGATTAGATCAGTGGCCCGCAGCTCCTTTTAGGCAAATAGCGGAGTGTACCCAGTGAAATCGAAAATGCAATGCAGTGGGAATGTAGTTGCCACTAGAGGGGAACAGGCTTTTGCACAGGGGTGAGAAAAATGACTATGTTGATGAAGGCTGCAATATATATAATCGGCAACCAGGTGGCAGTGATTCCACAGTTATATGGGAAAACCGACAGTCAGCACACAGACTTCACTCAGTGTAAACTGCAGAGTAACGAGATGTCCCAGGACTCTGCTAACTGCAAAGACCAATAGAAGAGAGTGAATCACCTGAGCTCCAGGCGCAGCAGACCCAGGATCAATCTGGCAGGCAGCCTACAAGTGGGCCACAGCGTGTACCGTTCTGGGCTAGGACCACAGGCTTCCTAGAAGGCACAGCTTCTGATGGGGGATGCAGTCGGCAAACAGGCAGCCCAGCGCCTAGATGAGCGCAGAGAATGGGGCACAGACGCGGCAGCCAGCCGGATCAGGCACTCTGTCTGCAGGTGCAGGCAGCAGCAGGTGTGGGTCTCCGCCTCACCTGGGCCAGCGAGCAGCCGGGCTGACACTCTGAGCAGTGACTCCTCGGCAGATCCCTACTTCCACTGCCGCAGCTCCGTGGGATCTGGTGACCGGAAGTGCGGGCCGGGCACTTCCGGTTCGGCGGTCGGGGAGAATCTCTGCAGCGGAGGTCTTCAACTCCGGTGGGAGCCCCGCCCAGTCTCCCGGAGGCTGTCAGCGCTCAGGTAAGATCTCGTAGAGGCTCCAAAGGGGGGGTCCTTCCCGGCGGATTCCCGCGGAATGTAGTGCTCGGAGAACCTTGGCGGGAATTAGGGTGATTGGTGTTGTGAGCAGGCTGATCTGATCCCCCGATGTTTCTGGGGTCAATACCAAACTGCAGCTGATGCAAAATCGGTCCAATATAGCCCAAATTTTCCAGTTCAGAGCCAAAATATCATGAGCTCCTGTATCCCACGTCCGCCAAAGATGGACACCAAGCCACGCCCCCCCATAGCATCTTTTAATGGACTCCCACCATCCCACGGGAGAGTGGTCTTTGAGGATATGCCAGCTGTAGCTGATTCCACCGTAGGCACAGAACACCATTTCAGCACATCTTCACCCTGAAAAGGGTAGATACAATTCAGTCTCCTCATATTAGGATGACTCCTGGCTAAAGGCTGACATTCTTTAGCAATCAAGTCTTTAACCACCTTATGCATATGGAACAATCTAGACTTTACTTGGTGCTCTGAAAACAATGCATCCTGTGGTTTGATTGGTACTGCTGTCACTTCAATACCTAAAGATTTGTTAATATACCTAAGTATAACATTCATAGTATCCAAATTAAACATCCTGGGATCCTCTTTCACCTCAGCCTCACTATCTGACTCCGAATCCCATTCCTGAGCAGAACTGAATGTTTCAGAGGACGGCCCTGGCCTCATTTCTTCCATATCTTCTGCTATAGGGATCCTGTCCCTTATTGTTCTCTGTTCTGGGGCCTGAAACTCTTGCATCGTTTTAACTATCCATGAAAATAACTGCTTAAATTGCTCAGGGGGGCTAGGCTCTTCTACCGTTTCTGGGGTGCATGACACACACAACGGCTCAGTACAATCAATCTTTCGGTAATTGGCCATCACAAGCTGCACATACATGAATCTTCAGTTTATATTTCCTTTTTCCCTGCACAAGCTCCACAGAGGTACTGTAGACAATAGAAAAAAGGAACTAAGTAACCTATCCTAAAAGTAACCAAAAACCCCTTTTTAAGGGCTTACCTTGGGGTGGGCTCCTGGTCTATAGTGCACTTATCCAGGTAGCTGCTAGGTCCTGCAGCATCAAACACCAAGCCAATACTGAGCCTCATAAATGGGCTGCAGCTGCTCAACACAGTGCCTGCTTTTGACCTCAACCAAGTGAGCCTTTTAGCAGATTAACTACCTCACCTGTTTTCATCCTAACAGGTGAGGTAAACGAGGAATAACGCTGCCGGCCACCCGGTAGCACACTGCACATTCGCGCGTGTCTCCACGTGCGTGCGCCCGTGTCCTCATATGCGCGTGCGACTTCCAAGTGTGCACGCCCACCAGCAGTCTTGCTAAATTTCAAAGAGGCAGACTTGTCCGGCACTTGCCCTGCTAGAGCTGTACCACACAGCCAGCTCAGAGGAAAGCCATAAATACCTCCAGGTAAGCCCTCTCGTACAAAATTAAAAATAAAATAACAAACACTCACTACTCTACCTGTCCTACACACTGCTGAGACAGGAAGAAAAGACACAGAGGAAGAGGAGAAGCTGCCTTATATAGGAGCCAGGTGGGTCAAAATTCTTCCTGTCTACACTAGCTGATTAGGGATTAACCCATTGTAAGGGCTGCCATGGAGTAGGGAAAGGAAAACCAAGTTTTCTTAAAAACAGAATCCTCACACAGACACAGCAGAACAATGAATGTATACTCCTCAACTTATCTCCACTCAGTGACCATATAAGGACCAAACATTTCACTGTGCAACTTAACAAATCTGAAGAGGGATGTAATGCCAAAATTGGAGGCATCTCCTTCAGAGGGTGTATTACACACACAAAGGAGATTCTACCAGTGATGCACATTATTATGGAGATTACATTAACCCTATCACTACAAGTGCTATTATTAAACTAGCAAACCTTTAATTACATAGTAACATAGTTGATGAGGTTGAAAAAAAAGACACCAGTCCATCAAGTTCAACCTATTTGGGATCTCCTGCAATCCTGCACTTATATTTGAAATTGATCCAGAGTAAGCAACCGCCAATCTGTTTCAATTGTGAAAGTCCCCCCAGACTCAATATTGCAGTCCTATTTTTACCCTATATCCACTACTGTCCTTCATTTTAATTAATGGTCGTATCCCTGGATACACTTTTTCGCTAAAAATTTGTATACCCCATACTTAAACATATATATTGTATCTGCCATCACAACCTTCCCTGGCAATGAATTCCATATCTTGACTGCCCTTACTGTAAAGAACCCCTTCCTTTGCTGGTTGTGAAATTTCCTCTTCTCTAACCTTAGGGGGTGACCGCGTGTCCTGTGTATAGTCCTTGGGGTAAAAAGTTCCCATGAAAGTTCTCTGTATTGACCCTTAATGTATTTGTACTGTCACAAATCGGGATCTTAGCCGCACTTACCTCATCCGCCGCTGTCATATCACGGCTACCTGGGTCCCTTCTGGTCATCTGCAGCATTCCCGTTCTCCACACCTCCGTTTGTAAACAAACACATACTGTTTGTTCTGCTGCATGGGCGTGGCCATCTTGAATGCAGTCAGGTGATCATTCCAAACCAACCAGATTCAGAAGCTGTGATCACATGAACTGATCAGCCAATAGTTGTTTGGGACATCCTATTTAAACCTGCTGCTGTGATCTGTTCATTGCCAGAACAACACACTTCTCTCCAGGGGATAGTTCTTGGCTCCTGGTTCCAGTGTTCCTGTCTGCATAACTAAAGTGCAGTGCTCCTGTCAGCATTTCCAGACTGCTCATTCCCCTGCTATATTTTACATTCAGCAAGAACATGAGCAGGAAGATCATCCAGGCTGCTAGTTTCTGTTTCAGTCCTGCTCCAGCTAGGCCCAAGGATCCCGAATCGGATCCTGTGCCCTCCACAATAAGTGCTGAGAGACAAAAGCTGTGGCATTGAAAGAAAGACAATTAAGCAAATAATCTTAAGAATAAAGATCCTGTTTTATTAATTACTAGCTGAAGTACCTGCCGTTGCCTGGGTTTAAATCTTCAAGCTATTAAGTTATCAATGAGTTGGATATAACTGTCAACCTTTTCAAAATAATTAGAAGCTTAGCAGGTCTTCCAACACACCCATTAGGTGGCTGCCCAGTGTCGTTTTTGTTTTTATATTAAATGTCATTGAAATCCATCTAGTGGAAGGACCAGGACAGGCTCGCCAGGTCAAAGTTCTGCCCAGCGTACACCAACGGGAAGTTCTACCCTAATCTCCCTAAAACCTGGACAGGACTCAACTGGACCATCTCGCGTTGGTTTCATCCCAATCGGTGCAGGGGTGTCTGAATGCATAACTGGACAGACAAGCAGCCCAATGATATATATATATAAGATTTTACTGTGATAGGGCATCCTCAGAATCATTCCTCCTCTTGTCTGCCTTACTTGCATTGATCACCATTCTGCGCTCTTGTTATAATTGCCATACCTACTCCCAGTGCCCTTCTTGAGTACGGTTCCAGTAGGATTAGGATAGGGAAGAGGTATCCTAGTACATGGACAGGAGCCAATGACTGGGGAGTCACCAGACCCCATGTGGTAAATAATGCCACATAAGTACCCCTTGAGTAAAATATACACCATGGGTATATCCAAGTACTTATTTAACTAAAAATGTTAACACTAAAATCTGAACATATCTTGGAGGGGGAGGGGGGGTGGGCAGGGGATCGTGTAATTTAAGTACCGCCCTTAACTATACATTTATGCATGTTAATATGACCCAGGTGGCAAAGCCTACATTACGCAGTTTGCTGTGACTCAAGTCATGGAGGACCCCATCCTGACCACTTCACTGGAAAGTGGCAGGATGCGGGAAAACCAACCAGGTACTGCAGGAGATCTATGCAGAATTAGGGAGTCTCCCGGACAATTCGGGAGAGTGGGCAAGTATGATTAAAACATAACCTAAATTATCCACTACAAAGCATATAAGTATAATAGTCAATTTCTGTAAGCAAATCTACATGCTCCAGACTGAATTGAATATTCCCCAGAGCAGGGCCATCTTAACAACATTACGGGCCCCCGGGCAAAGCAGTGCATCGGGGGCCCTATATATAATATAATATATATATATATATAATATATAGGGGCCTCGATGCACTGCTTTTTTTAAATGTACTCGCTCAGTGACCCTTGAAGTTTTTCTTTTGCAGGATTATTTGTTCTTATTAAGAGACTTGCCTATGGGGCCCCCTTGCCCGTGGGGCCCCCAAGCACCTGCCCATAGTGCCCAATGGAAAACATGGCCCTGCCCCAGAGAATTACAAGTAACACCATAGAAATGAACTGTCAACTATAATTTTCTGCTGATGAAAACAAGTTCTGTGAATAGAGAGGGAGAGGGGGCTCTTCATATATATCTAATGCATGCTAATGTGCATTAAGGTTCTAGCATAAAATAATTGCAAATAACTTTTCTTATGGGCTAATATCTACACATTATCCTTTTTTTTTTTTTTTTTTTTTAAATCCAGTATTTTTATTGAAATTTTTTAAGATATAAACATACCAAACAACAAAAAGAAAAGAAAAACAATCGCATACATATCAGAATTAAATTACGGAATTTACAAGATTACAATAAAGCATAATAATAATAAATGTGCTATATTCATTCAGGATCATACATCGTAAATGCTTATACATAAGTATGTTACACATGCAGGGTTTATTACATGGACTCAGATACTTATTATAAGAACTGCGGGAGCCATACATTTAAGTAAATAGAGCATCTGTACTAGATGACACAGGATAAAATGGAGACTCTAACCATCTGTACCATATATTCTCAAATTTCTTCAGAGCCTGTCTGCTAGTATAAACAAATCTCTCGTGCCTTATGGTGATATTAACCAGTGCCTTCCAATTTTCCGGGCCAACCACAGCCTCGCTATACAGATACACATTATCCTTTACTTTGAGTTGACCTTTCAGTTTGCATTTCTTGCTGTTGCTTCCAATTTATGACCCTGTATCTTAAGTTTCTCTATTTCTCACTCTAAAATGATCTTGTTTTTAGATCTCTACAGATCAATATGGATCATTTATGAGTAACCACAAGAGAAATTAATTCTTAAAAGGTTGGGCCAATAAGTACATTTTATCTTTAAAAAATAAATGGCTAAATAAATATTATTATTTTTTTAGGTGACCTGGAAACAAATTCAAGACAAAATGCACATATTATACTATCCATTTTCTTGTTATTTAGTACTGATACTACCATCACCAAAAACAACCTCAGTAATATAAGACAGTACAAGTGTGGCTAAGAGCTGGCTAAATCCTATTTCCCCATACAGTCAATGTACCAGGTACCCACACTGAAGGGGATTTAGACACTTCACTGTCCGCGGACGGACCATTGCCAGCAGCCTGTCAATGGAGGTGAGTGACGTCACCTTCATTCAATAGGAGTCGCCGACCGCTGTATAGTCTATAGCGCAGCCGGTGGCTCGCGCTACAGCTGAACATAAAAAAAAAAGCAATACTTCCAAGAAAGGGCCCCTGGATGCCCGAGGCCCCTGGGCTGTAGCCCAGTTAGACCTCAGGTTAAACCGGCCCTGTTGATCCCTCAGGATAGAGTGAAGAGGTGAATGTACTTTAGGACGTATATCAGTACAGAACAAGTAATGTCTTACAGCTGATGACTGACAGATATGTGACAGTAATTTTCCTCTCCTCCACTCAGGAGGTAACAGGCAGCCTAGTCCCAAGTAACAATCAGCAGCTGCATCTAAGAGATATTGTGGTAGTCACAGTAATTCCTACTGTATAATCCTCATAATACTTATATCCTCCTCATTCATCACCTATTTTATTTTACCTGTGTTATGTTTATCGTTATATCTCATTATATCTATGTAGGTACATAACCTGCCAGTCACTGCGTCCTCTCACCCGGAAGATGTTACCCGACATCCGGTCTGTGCGTTCCACCGACTTCTTGTCTGAGCGGTCCACCCGACTTCCGACGTGTGCGGTCCACTTGACTTCCACCCTAAGTGTTCAACACGACTTCCGGTCCATGTGTTCCATCCAACTTTCGGTTCTTGCGTTCCATCCGACTTCTGGCCTGTCAGTTCCACATGACTTCCGATATGTGGAACGCATGTAGCGAAGTTCTGGTGGTACGCACAGACCGGAAGTGTACTCTCTTCTGTTGCAACTTCCGGGTGACCTTAGAGTAGGAGGAGTCAGAGAGGTGACTGCTGTGTCCGCACCAGGTAATTATGTTATTATTATTATACATTATTATACAGGGGGAGCAGACTCTGGTGTCCTGTGAGTATAATACGTGTGAGCTGACTGGGGCCCTGTTATTATAACACAGTTTGAGGTGTAATTAGTGTAATACAGTTGCAGCAGCCTCTGGTGTCCTGATATAATACATTTAGAGTAGACTTTGGTATCTTGTTATAATAATACTTGTGGAGCAGCCTCTGGTGTCCTGATATAATACATTTACAGCAGACTGGTAGAGGACTCCTTTACTTTCCATAATGAATCAGCTCCTTCATGTTCATGTAACAAAGGGCTGAGCTCACTGAGCTGAGGGTGTCAGTCAGGGCTTCTTGTTTTACTAAACAATAGACTCTCACAGAGAATGTCAGTGTGTGTGAGAATCTTCAGAGTCTAAATGATTATCCTCCAGTAAATGCCTCATCCTCCCCTGTGCTATATACATGGCCAGCAGGCTTTTCATACATAAAACATACATGTGAAGGACAGTGATAATATACCTGTGGCCTCTAGTATGACAGTTCATGCTGGGACTTTTGGTTCCAATACATTTGCGGAGTCACAAATTGTCCAAAACTGATGAAATTCACTTTTTGTTAACCGTTTTCTTGTTCTCTTTGCTGTCTATTGTCGCTTTATTATCCTATTCTCTCCTGTTTTCTTTCCTTTTCCCCCTTAACTTCATTGTTATGTTACATGGGGTGAATATGTAGATAATTTTGGTGGGTTAAAAGTTTTGGTAAAATTGCTGATTCTGTGACCACCAACACTAGGACTGTACTTAGGACTACACTTCCATGGTGGTGTCCCTTTGCACCATCTCCAATAGATTTTGTTTTGTTTCCACTTACCGGAGGTTATAAATACTGTTTGGATATATGTACTGTTCTAGTAGGTGGGTAAAGGCTTATCCATCCCGGGAAACTACTGTATTCTGAGGTGCATCATCTATAGGAGAGTAATGGAATTTTAAATCCATAACAGATAACACATTGGTAAGGGGATTATTATGGTGAAAGTTTTGGTCTAATGTGTATTTAAATTACTTTGGGATACCTAACCCAGGGAAAGAAAGATTTGAAGACTAAAATGTTATTTAAAGATTTCATACCCCACCAGGGCACTCCAGAGTGATACCAGTGTGACCTGTGTATAGTGATCAGTATACACAGGTCACCAATAATCCACTTATCAGTATACACAGGTCACCAATAATCCACTTATCAGTATACACAGGATACACAGGTCACCAATAATCCACTGAAGAGTATACACAGGTCACGAATAATACAGTGATCAGTGGATTATATGTGATCACAAATACAAATCTCTTTTATGGCAGATGTTCTTTCCTCAACCAGTCACTGTGATGTTTCTCTATCTGCTTCTATGTGTGTGTGTCTTTCTCTTCCCATCCCTCTCAGGCATGCTCAGATAAAGGTTAAGCCCCCCCAGGACCACATCTCCTATAGATAGCCCAACTCATGCTTTCCCCATGTATATGTCTGTATGTACGGGGTAATATGTTTTTCAAAGAGCTGGAGACAGAAGCTGAAAGGTCAGGTTAGAAGAGATAGAGGTGGTACTGGAGGCCAAATGAGTGATTTTGTTCACCTATAGAAGAGGTGATCATTCAGAAAAGCAGAGGGCTGGGAACAGCCTTTTTGTATCCCAACGCAATGGGAGTGGAAGGGATGATGATCAGTCATTTGACTGATGGGATAATAAATCTCACCCTGGAGATCACCTACCTGCTGACTGGAGCGGTGAGAGATTCTGTGACATCATTTATAGAAACCATTATATCAGAAACTTCCAACTTACCTCTCCTGCAGCTCCTGTAATCTTCAGCGGATCGGCTACTCTTACTCCTCTGTTATCCTCCAGCTCCCAACACAACGTCATCTTGCTGTTTGTACTAATCTGTCCAAATCAGATGATTAATCTGTGGGTGCCGGCCATAGAGAGAGGACATAAATTGGTGGCAGGAGCTGCACCCATCTCAGATAGTCACTTATTTTTTCTTTAAACTGTTACATATAGGAAAGACATTGTTTTTTAAAATTAGATTTTTTTTGCACAATTAATCCCTAAAAATAACAACTCTGAATTGGTGTTTTTTTTCATTTACTTTTTTATTGATGTATCCCTCAATACACAGGAGTACATAGTAGGGAAGAAGACATCTGATGAGCGTGTGACACTCAGTAGCCATCTCCGTGTGTCAGAAAGATTGAGCAGGACCCAGAATCCTGCCCAAGTAACAGTTCTTCCACCTCACTTACTGATACATGAGAAAAACACTGATCAGAAGATCCTGCAACTAACCAACAAGATCATTCAGCTGCTGACTGGAAAGGTGACTGCTGGGAATAGGACATTATACAGTAACACCAGGGGATGTGTCTGGGTGATGACTGTATCATTGTGTGTGTCAGGGTCCTATAAGGTGTGAGGATATCACTGTCTATTTCTCCATGCAGGACTGGGAGTATTTAGAAGGACACAGTGCTCTGTACAAGGACCTGATGATGGAGAATCACCAGACCCTCATGTCATGGGGTAAGAGTAGACTATTAATTATCATATAGGAGAAAGCAGTTTTGAGGGCCACCTAGATACACACAATAAATCGCATAAAAACAATGTATTCTGTCACAATGTGTCTCCTACAGATGGATCCAGTAACAGAAATACCCCAGAGAGATGTCTCCGTCCACTTTTTTCACAGGATTGTACAGAGGAAAATCATATTATCCCACAAGACTATCAGGTAGGTAGGGTTTAGGGTCTCACCATATACCAAAGTGAGTTTCCACTATATGATCTGTAGGGCAGCTGTGTGTGTTTTATACACTGATATTCTTCTGGTTAATTTCAAATAATTTAATCAGACATTATTAAAGTAGTATTTTATTGCTTTGTGGGTAATTTAGGGTGATAACCTGGCTGATATTAAGGCAGAAGATATAAAGGGAGAAGAAGAGACGTATGTGAGGGGTGATCAACAGGAAATCCCTACAGATATCCGCACAGGTGAGTACTACATCAATCTCTTATTCTACATCCTCCTCTGTACAAACTAATGAGGAAAAAGTATCTGCTCAGTGGGGGAGTCAGGAGCCATCAGCCCCTATTAGACTTCTGTTCTCCTCCTCACATCATATCATTGTGAGCTACCAGCCCAGAGATCTGACCAGTCTCCTCCCCCCACACTCTCTAGTGATTCCTATATATCAGTACAAGGGAAGTCACCATAGTGATTCAATAGCTGAATGAGACCCTGTGTGACATTATCCATGATCCTCTCTGTACACTAATAGTAGTAATAATATTTTTATATGCGGTTCTCTGTAATGAGTATATTGTCTTAATTTTATTTGATCCAAGCTGCATACTAGCACTACAACCACCTATGTTATTACATGTAAAATGGGTTATGGGTGTGTTATTTATCTTGAAGCTGTGAGATCACAGGTTATTTGCACCTATCCTGACACTACAGCATATTTAACAGGATATTTTTGGATCATGAGCAAAGTTATTAAGGGTTTGAAACACCATCTTACTGCCCAGAACAGGCAGAGGATATTGGTGAATTCTTCTCAATCTCCAAGTTGAGGCTTCTTGCTATCAGACTAATTTGAATCCAGAGAAACCCACACCCTGCTCAGCTACATATTCTCCCTGACCAATTGCCTTGTCATTGTCTACTGATAATATTCTTCCTCAGAGGAGGATATCTGGACTTAGTTTGGCTCACTTTCCTATCAAGAAAAACTGAACATTATATGAAGTGGGTGTTAATGCTCACAAAGCAGAAATTTCTACACTTTTAAGGGGACACATGGGATTTTTGAAGATGACATTCCCTGTTTTCATATAACAGTAGTGGTACACATTATTGCTATCCACACTGCTTGCTCACATTTTGTAAACCCATACAGATAGAACAGTATTAGGATGTTTTTGCTTGTGAGGGTATTGGATGTCTGTTTAGCTCTTTTACCGCACCAGCCGGGTGGTTTGCCTTGAGACGTCCTTATGTATCAGCCGGCACATCCGGTACTTCTGTGGGTATGACATTACATTTGCAAAGTTAAATTTAGTTTTTTTGTGAATGTACAATACTCCGATAAAAGGATATTTAGGAACAAGTACCAGTGGATTCACTGCACCAAAACCTAATGCACAACTCTATCTGAAAGCTGCTTATTGTCAGCTTATTATTATTATTATTATTATCGTTTATTTGTAAGGCGCCACATGGTTTCCGCAGCGCCGTACACAGTACAAACAGTAGACCATACAGGGCAAAACAGTACAGAACATTAAACATAAAATACCAATACTTCGTAAACTCCGGGCAGGCAAATACAGTAGAGACGGAGTGGAAGAACAGGTATGGAGACAGGAGGAAAGAGGGCCCTGCTCATACGAGCTTACATCCTAAGAGAGGGTGGACAGAATCAGGCACAGAAGGGAGCCAGTGAGGCAAAGGGGAGAACCGAAGAGATGAGAGGTTAAGTGGATGGTTGGTAGGCGAAACAGGTGAGTTTTAAGTGCCCGTTTGAAGGAGCACAGGTTGGGTGAGAGACGGATGGAGTGAGGGAGGTCATTCCAGTGAAGGGGGGCAGCGCGGGAGAAGTCTTGGATTCTAGAGTGGGAAGAGGTGATCAGAGTGGAGGAGAGTCGGCGATCATTGGCTGAGCGCAGGGAGCGGGCAGAAGTGTGAATGGAGAGGAGGTTAGAGATATAAGGGGCAGTAGAGTTTGGAGAGAGCCTTGTAAGTGGTGGTGGGGCATTTGAAAAGGATTCTATAGGGGAAGGGAAGCCAGTGTAAGGCAAGACAGCGGGGAGGCAGAGGAGGAGCGGCGTGAGAGGAAGATAAGTCTCGCAGCCGCATTGAGTATAGAGGGGGGGGGGGGGGAGCAGGGGAGGCCAGTTAGGAGGAGGTTGCAGTAGTCGAGGCGGGAGATGATGAGAGCATGGATGATAGTTTTGGTGGCATCTTGAGAGAGTAAGGGACGGATGCGGGCAATGTTACGGAGTTGGAAGCGACAGGCTTGGGCGAGGGATTGGATGTGGGGGGCAAAAGAGAGAGGAGTGAAGAGTGACTCCCAGGCAGCGGAGTTGGGTGACAGAGGAGATAGTGGAGTTGTTAACAACAATGGAGAGGTCGTGGTGGGAAGGGAATCTGGGTGGGGGAAAGACAATGAGTTCAGTTTTGGAGATGTTAATTTTAAGAAAAGCGTGAGGACATCCAGGAGGAGATGGCTGAGAGGCAGTCAGTTACACGAGAGAGGAGGGAGGAGGAAAGATTAGGAGAAGAGATGTGTAGTTGAATATCATCAGCATATAGGTGATACTGAAGACCGAATGAGGAGATGAGAGCCCCAAGGGAGGAAGTATAGAGTGAAAAGAGTAAAGGGCCAAGAACAGAGCCCTGAGGGACTCCTACAGGGAGAGAGGAGGGGGTGGAGGAAGAACCAGACGTGGATACAGAGAAGGAGCGGTTAGCAAGATATGAGGTGAACCAGGCATGGACAGGACCAGAGAGGCCAAGAGAGAAGAGTTTGCAGCAGGAGGGGATGGTCCACAGTGTCGAAGGCCGCGGAGAGGTCAAGGAGGATAAGTATAGAGAAGTGACCCTTGGATTTGGCTGAAAGGAGATCATTAGTGACTTTGGCCAGGGCTGTTTCGGTGGAGTGGACGGGGCGGTAGCCGGATTGGAGAGGGTCAAGGAGGGAGTTGTCAGAGAGGTGCCTGGTGAGGCGGCAGCAGACAATCCGCTCAAGTAATTTGGAGGCATATGGGAGAAGAGAGATAGGGCGGTAGTTTGCAATAGAGGTAGGGTCAAGATTGGGTTTCTTGAGGATAGGGGAGATAAGAGCGTGTTTGAATGAGGATGGGACAACGCCAGAGGAGAGTGAGAGGTTGAAGAGGTGTGCGAGGTTGAAGAGGTGTGCGAGGTAAGAGCAGGCAGTAGGAGAGAAAGAGCGAAGGAGGTGGGAGGGGATGGGATCAAGAGGACAGGTAGAGGGTGGAGAGGAAAGAATAAAGGAGCGAACTTCTTCACCTGATGTAGGGATGAAGGAGCACCACAGTCGGTTGATAGCGGGAGGTAAAGCGGTGAGGGTGGCGGGAGAGGGATGGGAGGAGGAGATGTTCTGTCTGATGACTTCTGATGACTTCAATTTTGGAAGAGAAAAAGGAGGTGAAGTCAGACGCAGAGGGGGACAGTGGGAGGGGGGGGAGGAGGGAGTTGAATGTGGCAAAGAGGCGGCGGGGATTGGAGGACTGAGAAGAGATAATGGACTTAAAGAAGGATTGTTTAGCAAGGGACAGGGCAGAGCAGAAAGAGGAGAGAATAAATTTGAAGTGAAGGAAGTCGGCTAGGGAACGACATTTCCTCCAGAGGCGTTCGGCTGTGCGAGAGCACTTTTGGAGGGAGCGGGTGAGTTTAGAGTGCCAGGGTTGGGGAATAAGGCGAGGACGGCGGATAGAAGAGGCCGGGGCAACGGTGTCCAGGGCAGTAGTGAGGGATTGGTTATAGAGAGAGGACGCCTGGTCAGGGCAGGCCAGAGAGGGGAGGGGTGATAGGAGAGTTTCAAGAGAGGAGGAGAAGGAGATGGGGTCGATGGCATCAAGATTGCGCCTGGTGAGGGTGGCTTTAGGCAAGGTGGGAGCAGGGGAGGAGGACAGAGTGAAGGAGAGGAGATGGTGGTCGGAGAGTGGGAAGGGAGAGTTGGAGAAGTCAGAGAGATCACAGAGGTGAGAGAAGACAAGGTCGAGGGAGTGACCAAGACAGTGGGTGGGGGAGGAGGTCCACTGAGTGAGGCCAAGGGAGGAGGAAAGGGTGAGAATTTTGATGGTGGCAGCTTATTCCCGGAATTCTGTCCTGGCTACTGGGCAATGATGTTCATTCCTCTAACAGCAAGGTGAGGACCAAGCCCGATGTCTCCCCGCTTTTTCATGGCTCACAAAGCTGTAAAGTTCACAGACCCTAAAAGTTTCAATCATCAGCATGATTCACTGATCCATGACTAGTGCAGTAGGAACTGTAAGTCCAGTACTGTTCAAAAAGAAGGCGGTGGGACATAGCCCCCTTTTATTCCTTCTCTGGTTCCCATGGTGGTATGGCTTCAGCAGGGCTGGTACTAGATAGTGCCCACCAGATGGGCACCTGATTATCTGAGGGACTGTCACCGAACGCCCTTTCACATAAGCAGCAGCAGATCCCCTGCGGTGACTCTAGTAAGTGTGAGTGTAAAAAAGAGCATATTCTCCCTGGTATTTGCGTATCTTGAGCCGCCCGCAGATTTAGCCTGTTACATTATTTGTATAGACTGGCACCAGCACAATTTGGCCATCCGCTAGTGAAGGAAGTCCCACAGCGATTGACACTGACTGTCTTGGTGTTTCTGGTCGGCTAAGTACCCCGATGAATTTAAGTACAAGTGTCTCTTTTAAAGGACCTGATGCAGAGTCTTATCTTTGTGTACAGAATCCAGCAGGTGACCTTTAAGAGCTATGTGCAATAAATCATGTAAACATATAACATAATCTACAATATGGGATGCAAAGCAGGCTAAACTTTTATTTTCAAGTAGCCACTAGCCATATTTCTTCCTAAATCTATGGATATGGAAGGCTTGGACTCTTCCTATTGATCATCTTTAACCTCCTGTAAAACCAGATGACCTCTACAAATGACTGAGCCAACAGCTTGCTTCAGGTTAGGAGATATAATAACTTGAATCATGTTATATGGAGGTTCTTCTTTTGCAACAATAGAGGAGATCAGGTTCTTGGTGAGATGGAGAAGTTCACTCAGTTTTGACAGTTCTGTCACCTTCAGCATTTCCCACCATACTATAATGCAATGAAGAGAAGTACCTAACACTGGGGGCTCCCATTTTAATTCTTTCGCTGCAGAGTTGTGACCGTTATTCTGAAACTACCAATGGACCTCTTATTTACAGCTGCTAAGAATTTCTTATCAATTTAGTTATTAACTGTTATCTTTATATATTGCCTACATATTGCTCATACAAAGTGAGAACAAGTGATCAACTACTTACAGACACAGGGAGACAACCTTCCTGAAAAGAGCCAACCATGATGTATGAGTAATCCATCTTTCCTATTGGAACAACTGGAAGTTTCCTTTCACTTCCCCTGTTCACACTTTTATATTAGGAAAAATCAGACACTTAATAACAAAGAGTTATTTGTCTACGATTGTTTCATATTTAAATCCTCTCTAGATAACATTCCCTTATTTACTAAGAACACTGGGACATGGACATTACTGCCAAGTTCTATATAGTTATCTATGCAGAGCCCTGGGTCCTCTTAGCCTGAAATGCTGTAATCTTCCCAGAAATAGTTTAGAGAGAGCCATGGCTCAGACGTGTCCTGTCATTACAGTTATACCTACTGAGGGCAAGTATCTATTGTGCTGTAGGAGATACTGTGTCACGAAATCTGGTGAATTTAGTGAGTCCTGTATACCTGCAGATGACAGATGCTCGAACTGGGGAGCGGAGTCTAACGGTAGGTGTTTTTCACCATGACCCTAGGAGAGGGCATGGGCTTAAACACACCTATTACCGCAGGACGCGGTTCCCAGAACGAGTGATGCAGGAATATAGGTGGAGCCAGATATGGAAGGAATATGATAATAACAGGTAAAGTTCACTGAAGACAATAACAATGAGGAAGTTAGTTGATACGTTGAGAAGAGCAATCCAATGGAAACAGTATCGATGAAGCAGTAGATCCGTTCAGATGGTAACTCTAATGGTAATGAAACTGCCCTGGCTAAAGTCACCAATGACCTCCTCTCTGCTAAAGCCAGGGGCCACTTCTCCCTTCTCATCCTCTTTGACCTCTCTGCAGCCTTTGACACCGTTGACCACCCCCTCCTCCTTCACACCCTCCAGTCTTTCGGCCTCTCCGGGCCCAGCCCTGTCCTGGTTCACCTCTTACCTTACTCACCGTTCCTTCTCTGTCACCACCTCTGGGTCTCTCCCCCCCCCATCCACCCTTCCAGTCGGGGTCCCTCAGGGCTCTGTTCTGGGACCCTTACTCTTCTCTCTATACACCTCCTCCCTGGGTGAACTCATCAGCTCCTTCGGCTTCAGCCACCACCTTTACGCTGACGACACTCAACTATACCTCTCCTCTACTGATCTCTCTCCCTCCCTCCTCTCTAGGGTGTCCGCCTGCCTCTCTGCCATCTCCTCCTGGATGTCCTCTCGATTCCTCAAACTTAACCTTGCCAAAACTGAGCTCATAGTTTTTCCTCCCTCTCATACCCCATCCCCTTCTGACCTCTCCATCACTGTCGACAACACCTCTATCTCCCCTGTCCCCCAACTTCGCTGCCTTGGTGTCATCCTCGACTCCTCTCTCTCCTTTGGCCCCCACATCCTCTCTATTGCTAAATCCTGCCGCTTCCAGCTGCGCAACATCGCTCGCATCCGGCCCTTCCTCTCCCAAGATGCCACCAAATGCCTTATCCACTCTCTGATCATCTCCCGCCTGGACTACTGCAACCTCCTCCTCACTGGCCTCCCCCACTCTCATCTCGATCCCCTTCGTTCCGTCCTTAACGCTGCAGCTAGGCTTATTTTCCTCTCTCGCCGCTCCTCTTTTGTCTCCCCCCTCTACCTAGCCCTTCACTGGGTCCCATTCCCCTTCAGAATCCTCTTTAAGCTCCTCACACTCACCTACAAGGCCCTCGCCAACTCCACTGCGCCCTACATCTCCACCCTCCTCTCTATTCATGCTCCATCCCGCCCTCTCCGTTCTGCCTCTGACCGTCGCCTCTCTTCCCCCCTTATAACCTCCTCCCACGCACGTATCCAAGACTTCGCCGCGCTGCCCCCCTCCACTGGAACAAGCTCCCTCCCTCCATCAGAACTTCCCCTAATCTGTCCAGTTTCAAACGGGCCCTAAAAACCCACCTTTTTCTTAAAGCCTTTCTGTCTCCCACTTAACTTCCTACCTTATCTTCTGCCTCCGTCCCCCTACTCTCCCTCTCTCCCCTGCGTCTCTCTGTCTGTCCACCCCTCCCCTTAGATTGTACGCTCCTCTGAGCAGGGCCATCTCTCCTCCTGTTTCCACCACTTCTAACTCTGCTCTCCAGCTACTTAGCCCTCCTCCTCGAGGGTCCTCCACCCCACGTCCACTCTCGCTCCCTCCTCCCCCCTGGGGGTCTCCCTGTCTTCCGCGCCCTCCTTCTTGGGCCCCGTCGTTTGCGGATCCTCCCTCCCCCTTCCCCGCCCTCTCTAGCTGTGCATTGAGCTTACTGAGTTGCTGTTTTTACTGTACTGTGCTGTCTCCCATTGTATTGTAATTTTGTTTGTCTCTGTACGGCGCTGCGGATGCCTTGTGGCGCCTTATAAATAAATATTAATAATAATAATAATAACTCGGAGCAACAACAACAGAACCACTGATACAGCGACAGTTCAATAGAAACAAATGTGATGAACAAGCTGATCCGTTTAGATGGTAACTCAGAGCAACGGCAGATGAATTACTGATACAGCGGCAGTTCAATTGAAACAAATGTGATGAAGAACAAGCTGATTCGTTACGGTAGAAGAATAGCTGGTATGTGTCACGAGCCGCGGCGGTACTCACAGCCGCAGGGGCTCGCTTCTGGCCCCCTCTGGCGTTCCGGCCGTCACCTTGACGACCGGGGTGTCACTTCCGGATCCTGGCCGGCCGTTGCCAAGGCAATGGTCAGAAGCTCTGTGCCCTGCGCTGCGTCCCGGCAACGGAGGAAGCCGGGCGCGCATGCGCAGAAGGTAAAACTTCCTGTGGCTTGATGTAACAAGCCTGTGGGCTGATTAATGCCTCATACATTAATCAGGCAGGGGGCTGTGTGTGATTCAGAGCTAGGCTCTGATTGCTGGCCCCTAGTATTTAAGGCAGTGAGGTCTGCAGCCTCACTGCCGGTTATAGCTTCTGTGCTCCAGTCTGCTGACCTGCTAGTTCCTGTATTCTGATACCACTACTGACTCCCCGTGTATGACCCTTGGCTTTGAATTGGACTTCGCTCGTATTTCCTGTGACCCTGATCTCTGGCCTGCTTACCAGTTCTGCTATTTGCCTGTGACCCCTGACCTCAGCTTGTTTACCGATACTGTTGTCTGCTGCCGGCCCTTGACCTCTGCGTGGACCTGACTCTTCTTGCCTGGGTTCTCCCCAGCCGGTACACACTTCGCGACCCTGTCAGTCTGCGGCCCAGTCTGTCCCCACCATCAGGGGCTCCAGTGAACACCTGATTGGCAGAGTAGATTCCGGGTTGTGTTGTGCCGGCTGGAGGGGTTCCTAACAGTATGGCAACGGTTCAGTAGAAACGGAAATAATAATAGAGTTAGCTGATCTGTTTAAATGATAACTCAAACAACCACAGTTGGATTGCAGCAACAGTTTAGTAGAAACAGCAATAATGAAAGGCTTGGTTGATCCATTTAAGTGGTAACACAGGTGACAGCAATTGAGTACTGATACAGCCACAGTTCAGTAAAACAGCAATAATGAAGACTTAGCTGATCCGTTTAGCTGGTAGTTCAATTCAGCAGGTGAAGGAGGTTCCTAGTGAAGTTAGGAGTTGCAAAAGTAAAACAGAGAAGTCCAATGAATGAAGCTGTAGATGAGACACTGAATGCAGTAGTGGAGACCTGATAAGGCGAGAGTTCCAATGAAGGCACCAAAGATTAAACACAGCAGATCTTGAAGCAATGATGCACAGCAACCACGGGTAAGTCACACGAGGAGAGCCCAATCCTGACAAGAGTAAGTAACTTGAAGAACAGGTTCCAGAGAGCAGGAACTGGGAGGTTTAAATAGTGCTCCAAAAGCATCAAGGAAGCTTGTCCTTTGCTCTCTAATTGTGAGTATAGGGAAACGACAGCCTTTCAGATAAAGGGCCCATCCACAACAATACCAGACAGGGCTGGCTGTTATCTTGCTTGATTTATCTTGATTGTTGACCAGAATATTGTATCCTGCACAGAGGACTCCAAACAATGATGAAAATGTCTGTGTGTAATTTGATATTCTGTGTTGCTAGAAACCTGCGTCATGCTCTAAAAATCTAATGGATAAAGTATTGACTTAAAGGGCTGTTATATAAATTATAGACAACCCAAACATCACAGGGATTACATTAGGCCCCGTCCATCATAAAGTTGCAGCTTTTGCAGATGACCTTTTCTCTATTCCTGTGCCAGACATCTCTATCCACAACCTCATGAAGAATTGTAAAAATTCACATTAAATCCAAATCTCAAGCTGTTACATTGCTCACCCAGCTCCTCATGTTTCCTAAGTGTCCTCCTCGTTTTACTCCATTTGGTCCAGGCTGTCAGGGAAATACTTGGGCACGAACATATCCCATGACCTCTCCCAACTTTATACTGTAAACCACGTACTCACACTGAGGCAAATCTTCTTACACAGGATCTGCCCACAATCGCTTGGTAGGTGGAATGTGATTAAAATGAGAGATTTTCCACAACTTCCATGTCGCACAATGTCACACCCCACTTCTGCTGCCTAATGTCACAGGAGGGACATTAACTCTTATGTTCTGGTGTGAGATTACATTGGCAGACGACAATTGTAAAAAGATAATACAAATGTTTATTATAAAGGATACATATAAAATGAAAAAATACTTGATTGTTGAGAAATGTCTCGATCTGAGGAGCCCCGTTGCTTGATCGCACTCAGTGAATTCAGGATAATTTGTTGTACACAGTTTTCTCAACATTCCAACTGAAGCTAAAACTATCTGGGTGTTGGCTGTCTAATACAACTCTGCATCCACACCCCCTCTTCTCACCCCTGAGACTAGTAAAATCAAGTTCTGTGCTCGACATATAGCTATATCTTTGTATGTATCATTGTATGTATCTTATTTACGAAACGGGGGCTTACATGGGTCAATTCTATTAACCCTTATGCTGACAGTAGACTTTCTTCCCCTTATATAAAGATCTTACTGTTGTTAACATTTATAATTGATCCCGCCTGTTTTTACTGCATTATAATGTATTTAAGATTGGAACAAATAAGAGATACCTCCTTTATTACTTACTTAAATATGATTTATACGTTGCTTAGGTTATTGTACACACATCTGGCAATCACACCTAAACAATGCTTTCAGTCACTGTGTGTCTTCTACAGATGGATCCAGTAACAGAAATACCCCAGAGAGATGTCCCCGTCCTCTTTATTCACAGGATTGTACAGAGGAAAAATACAGTATCCCACAGCAGTGTCGGGTAGATAAAATTTTTGGTCTCACAAAAATACCAAAGTGACTTTTCACTATATGATCTGTAGAACAGCTGTGTATGTCTAATACACTGATATTATTCAGTTCAATCTCAATTAATGAAATAAGACATTTTTAAGTGTAATTTTATTGTTTTTTTGTTGTTATTTAGGTTGATGTTCTGACTGATATTAAGGTAGAAAATATAAAGGGAGAAGAAGAGACATATGTGAGGGGTGATCAGCAGTGTAAGGAGGAGGAAATCCCTACAGATATCAGCACAGGTGAGTAATAAACACTTATTACAGAAAAGAGTGACACATTCTCCTTGTTCAGACACTACCACAATCTCTTGTTCTACTCCCATACAAACAGTATCTGTCCAGTGGGGGAGTCAGGATTTTTGTTGGAGTTCTCCTTGGTGCAGTGTAGGTTGTGGTGGTGATGGGGTGTTTCTGTTACCATGTGGATGTACTAATATTGGAATTTGGCTTATCTTGATGTTACCGCTGTGCAGCTCAGTCCATCTCCGGTTGGTGACTGTCAGCTCGGAGAGAGGGGAGGGAGGAGACAGAGAGCCACATGGGGGTTAAGTAAGGTGCGGGAGCCAGCAATTACAGTGGTTTATTCCGTTACATCTCCGAATTTTAATTTGAAACAATACTGAAAAAAAACAAGACACCGGCTGAAAATGTAAATGTAAATCTTCACTCTCATTTTCCATTTACATTTGAAGCTATGATCTACAATGGTCAGCTCTATATAGTTCATACATACACTGCTCTATATTCATATACTTATGTTGGTAACCAGACAGCACTCCACAAATATGAGGGACCTGTAGATCTGTACAGTAGTCACTTGGCGCTTTAGTTCAGTTTAAAAATCTTGTTCAACGTTATGAAGGGCTGTGGAATGACAATCGTTCATTGTTGCAGTGTACACACTAATACTATATCTGGCTGAACAGTTGTTTCTCGGGTGATTTGCCCGATTCTATTGATCATAGACATCATTTCCCTATAACTTGGTCTGGTAAAGAAACCCATTTTCTTTATAAACCATTTGGGGTTATTGAATACTGGGGTGTGTCTGCCTGTGTGATCCTGTGCCCCTAGATACCAGGATTTTCCTCTGGGTACCTACCCTAACATCCTGGTATCATCACATTTGTACATTTAGATTTCTAATGAAGTGTTCTTGTTTGCAAGAAGAATTTAAACAGTTGAACATCTTGAATTTACTAAATGTCTATTTAGAAACATCTATGTTATTTCCAGCAGATGGACACAAAATCCGGAATACCTCAGAGGGATATCTCCTTTTGTCTCCAGGTTATAAAATAGAAGATAAAAACATCATACAAGATTTTCCAGGAGGAAAACCCATCTCGCCAAATATACATCAATTACGTCACAGTGCACATATATCATCTGATTCCTCTAATCATGAGGCGTGTTTTCCTAATAACTCATATATTGCTACACCTAGTATAGCTAATAGAGGCCATTCAGTATTTCCATGTTCAGAGTGTGGGAAATGTTTTAAATGGAAATCACTTCTTGTTAAACATCAAAGAATTCACAGTGGTGAGAAACCTTTTCTATGTTCAGAGTGTGGGAAATGTTTTACATGGAAATCACTTCTTGTTAAACATCAAAGAAATCACAGTGGTGAGAAACCATTTCTATGTTCAGAGTGTGGGAAATGTTTTACATGGAAATCACTTCTTGTCAAACATCAAAGAATTCACAGTGGTGAGAAACCATTTTCATGTTCTGAGTGTGGGAAATGCTTTCCAGATAATACAAATCTTAATAGACACTACAAAACACACACAGGTGAGAAATCATTTCCATGTTCCGAGTGTGGGAAATACTTTCTAGATAAAACACATCTTAATATACACTACAGAACTCACACAGGTGAGAAACCATTTCCATGTTCTGAGTGTGGGAAATGTTTTACAGTTAATTCCAATCTTGTTACACATAAAAGAACTCACACAGGTGAGAAACCATTTCCATGTTCTGTGTGTGGGAAATGTTTTACAGATAAATCTTCTCTTGTTAAACATCATATAATTCACAAAAGTGAGAAATCATTTCCATGTTCTGAGTGTGGGAAATGTTTTACAGCTAAATCTACTCTTGTTAAACATCAGAGAATCCACACAGGTGAGAAAACATTGCCATGTTCTGAGTGTGAAAAATGGTTTACATGTAAATCCAGACTTGTTACACATCAGAGAAGTCACACAGGTGAGAAAACATTCCTATGTTCTGAGTGTGGCAAATGGTTTACGTCTAAATACGGTCTTGTTTCACATCAGAGAACTCATACAGGTCAGAAGCCATTTCCATGTTCTGAGTGTGGGAAATGTTTTATAGATAAATCCAAACTTCTTAGACATCAGAGAATCCACACAGGTGAGAGAACATTTCCATGTTCTGAGTGTGGGAAATGTTTTACACAGAATTCACATCTTGTTAGACATCAAAGAATTCACAGTGGTGAGAAAGCATTTTCATCTTCTGAGATGATCTCAGATAATATAGATATGAAACGAGGGTTGCAATAATGCTGTAAACATTGTAAATGAAGTGCCTTTTATTATTTTAAATGATGCAAATAGGCATGTTCCTTCCTACTCCCTTTCCCTTCTTCCCCCTCGGAAATCTATTCCCTCACATCACAACTGCGTCTCCCTCTCCAATCCATACCCCCACCACCCCCAGATCAGCCCCATCTCCAATGCTCTCCCACCTGGTTCTCCCATTCACCCCAAACCTGCCAGCTGATGGGTCCCTTCCTAGTCCTGTTTCTCATCCAATTTCAACCCGCTCTCCCTGTCACGCCCCTCACTCAATTTCATACACATCCTTGCAGGTCAGCAACCGCAAAAACCATATCCACATTTCTCCTCTCCCCTCTCTTTCTTTATCTGGAATGCCATGTCAGTCTGTAACAAATTATCTTGTATCCATGATTTCTTTATCGCTAGATCCTTCAAGCTGCTTGCCATCACTGAAACTTGACTAAGCCCCGATGACAATACCTCCCCTGCTGCTCTCTTTTGGAGGCTTGTCCTTCTCCCACACACCCAGACCTGAGAACAGGCAAGGTGGTGGCATTGGCATGCTTCGCTCCCCCTGTTGCTCTTTCCAGGTTTTTTCCCCTGAACCTTCACTCCATCATCTTTGGGGACTTTAATATTCCTATAGACAGTCCCTCAGACCCTTCCAAACTTTTCTCCATCCCCTCCTCCCTTAGTCTCTCTCAATGGACCCTCCTCTCCCTCCACCCTTGATTTGGTCTTTTCACACCTTGGTATTGTCTCCGACCTCATCAGTTCACCTTTCCCTCTCAATGAGTAGCATCTTCTCTCTTTTAACATCTTTCCATCCCTCTCACCTACCACATCCCCTAAGGCTGCGTTTGCAGGCGTAACCTTGACACCACTGATCCTACCACGTTCTACACCTCCCTTGTCTCACTCCCCATCACCATCTTTCTTGCCCTGATGAGTCTGTCTCCTTCTATAATCACACCCTTACCACTGCACTTGACTCTGTCTCCCTGGTTGTCACCATCAAGTTTCATTGGTCCCTGTCTTTACCGGGGCACTCCAAACATACCTGCTATCTTCAAAAATGCTCCCATAGTGCAGAACGGCTCTGGAGAAAGTCACGCACTCATGGTGACTTTCTTCACTTGAAGTTCATACTCGCCTCACAGTTTGGCCCTATCACTCTCTAAACAATCCTTCTTTAAGGCTCTCATTTAAGCCCAATCCACGAACTGCTGTCCAAACTCTAAAATCTATAGGTCTCTAACACTGTCTTCTCATGGTTTTCCTGTTACCTCATCAACCAATCCTTTTCAGTCTCTACACGACTCCACATCCCCTCCTCTTCCCTTACCTGTCGGAGTTTCCCAATCTTCCGTTCTTGACCTGCTGCTCTTTTTCCACTACACCTCCTCTTATGGTGTCTTAATCTACTCCTTTGGCCTCCATTACCACCTTTGTGCTGATGACACCCATATCTATTTTTTTTCATCCCCTGACCTCTCCTTTTCCCTTATGTGTCATGCCTCCTGCTGCCTCTCAGCCATCACATCTTTGATGTCCCAGCGTTTTCTTAAACTCAATATTTCCAAAACTGAACTAATCATCTTCTCCCCTTCCAGGTCTCTCCCACCTCCCCACCCTGTTAAGAATTCTACCCTCTTTTCTGTCCCTCAAGTCCGATGCCTTGGGGTCATCCTCTACTCCTCCCTCTCCTTCAAACCTCACATTCTGTCCCTCTCAAAATCCTGCTACGTCCACCTCCAGAATATATCCAAGATACGGCCCTTTCTCACCACGGAAGCAACCAAAACTCTTATTCACTCTCTTGTAATCTCTCGCCTTGACCATTGTAATCTCCTTATCTCTGGCCTAACTGACTCTCATGTTGCCCTTCTTAGGTCTGTCCTCAATGCTGCTGCCCACCTTATTTTTCTCTCCCGACACTCTGTCTGCTGTCCCCCTCCAATCACTAAATTGGCTCCCCATGCCCTACAGAATAAAATTTGAACTCCTCAGTCACCTTCAAAGCTCTCAATCAATCCTCCCCCTCATCTCTACATACAGTTCTTGCTGTCCCCTCCATTTCTCCAAAGACTTCACTCATTACCTCTTTCCGCTCCCTCCTCCAGGACTTTGCTGGACTGCTCCCCAACTGTGGAATGATCTCCCACACCCCCACACAGTTGAAACCACCTTTGTGTCCCCCGTTTTGCTTTAGGATGTAAGCTATCACAAGCAGGGTCCTCTTTCCTTGTGTCCTCCTTCTAATATTCCATCCCCCTGTGAACCTCTTAGCTTGTTTCCCCTACTCCTAGCCTACTTCACACTGGTCACTACCATCACTCTCACTCACTGTCTTGTAAATAATTTGATCTACATTACCATGTTACCTGTGTGTGTGTGTGTGTGTGTGTGTGTGTGTGTGTGTGTGTGTGTGTATGTATATAAATATATATGTGTATGTATGTATATATATATATGTATGTATGTATGTATATATATATATATATATATATATATATATATGTATATATATATATATATATATATATATATATATATATATATATATATATTCCTCATGTATCATGTCATTTTTTATGGATCACTGCTTTCTGTATATGTCATGTACGGCACCTTATAAATAAAAGAGAATAGTTCATTTACATAATGTATACTGATATCTGGATATTCTATTTCTTTAAGCATTATTCATTTATTACAATAGATCCTGAAATCACCAAAGAGAGTACAGCTGAACAGGATTCACGGTGCTGGTAGCTCCCACGAAAGAACCTTTGTCTGGGGTAGCTGTAAGAGACACACCACGTCTTGTGAAGTCTCTTAGTACTGAGATGATTGGTAGTGAGGTACAAGTTGAAGTCAAAGGATTGTAGGAGGTAGAATAGTAATGGAGAAAGCCAATGTCAATGTACAATGCTATTCTACCTTCTACAATCCAGTCAAGAAAATTGAGAATTATACCCACCGTTAATTTCCTTTCCTTGAAATACTCCATGGCAACCCTTAGAATGGGTTAATCCCTAATCAGCTAGTGTAGACAGGAAGAATTTTGTCCCACCTATATAAGGTAGCTCCTCCTCTTCCTCAGTGTCTTTCATAACTTCCTAAGCCGTCCTATAACATCTGTCAGAACAAGGGTGGGAAAATATAGGGCTGCCATGGAGTATCTCAAGGAAAGGATATTAACGGTGAGTATAATTCTCAATTTTCCTTTCCCTACTCCATGGCAGCCCTTACAATGGGATATACCAAAGCAGTACCATAATCGGGAGGGCAATAAAACCAACACCTTAATAAGGTAAAACAGAAAATTTATTCACAGAGCTTGCTGGAGAATCTTTCTCCCAAATTGTGTCTCCTTAGAGACTTAAACATCAAGAAGATAATGCTTAGAGAAAGTGCATCGACGACGATCCGGCTGCCTTACAGATGTCATTTGCCGATGCAAGGGTTCTATGTGCCCAGGAGGTCGCTAGCGCCCTAGTTGAATGCGCCTTCAGTATCCTAGGTACTTCACGCCCTTTTCCCCCTGTAGGCCTGTGCAATCAATTCTCTGATCCATGGGTCATGTCCTTTGCGAGGACCTTCAGGAAGTCCAAATAGTTGCTTTGTCTTCCTAAGATTTTTTTCTCTTGATAATGTAAGCAGATATAGCTCTCACCACATCTAGAGTATGGAGACGTGTTTCATCACTATTAGTGGGATGAAGGTAGAGTGATGGCAGAATCAAATCTTGATTGATGCAGAAGGAAGATACAACCTTGGGTAGATACTCCGGGTTCGTCCTCAAAATTAATTTATCTTCATAGATATTTAGGAAGGGTTCATCACACCATAACGCATGTATGTCCCCTATTCGACGAGCCGAAGTGATTGCCACGAGAAGAGCATCTTCAGCGTCAGCCACCTGAGATATGTCTTGCAAGGGTTCAAAAGGATAAGCTGTTAAGGCGTCCAAGACAATATTAAGGTCCCAAGGGGCTAGAATGGTTTCAGCCTCGTCGTAACCTCTTCAGTGCATGAAAAAATTGGAAGACGAGACCTTGAGATGATAGCTTGATATCAAGAAGGATGGTAAGAGCAGATACTTGCACCTTTAACGTAGCGGGTGCTAGTTCTTAAACAAAACCATATTTGAGAAACTAACACATCCGGCACACTGGCAGACATGGAATCCTTCGCCATGTCCCTTGCCCAACAGATTATTTTTTCCAAATTCTGTAATAAATCATAGAGGAATTATTTTTCCTGGCCTGAATTAGAATGTCTATTACTTCATCTAGACCCCTTTAGATTTCAGTAATTGCTTCTCAGTTTCCACGCCATCAAACTCAGAGAGTTTGGATTTGGATGTAAAACTGGACCCTGATGTTTGAGGCCTGACCGGTAACGGCCATGGATGTTCCAGCAACATTCTCTGTGCTACCGCGAACCAGGATCGCCTCGGCCATGCCGGGAGGACTGCTATCACCTTTACTTTTTCTTTCCTTATTTTCCCGAGTACCTGAAGGATGACCAGAAAGGGAGGAAACACGTACCCCAGCTTGAAGTTCCACTTCATTGACAGGGCATCTATCCCTAGGGCCCTGTTGTCTCTGATGGGAGTAGAAGAGGGGTACCTTGGCATTGCTTCCTGTGGCCATCAGGTCTATCTGTGGCGTTCCAAGTCTGCGTTGTAGAAGTTGAAAAACTTCTTTGTGCAGCTCCCCTCTCCTGGCTGGACTTGGTGTCTGCTTAAGTAGTCCGCCACTACGTTGTCTTTGCCTGCTACGTGAAGGTCTGAGAGAGATTTCAGGTTCGCCTCTGCCCATTCCATTAATGCGGTTATTTCGTCCAACATTGCCTGCTCTTGGTACCACCTTGCTTGTTTATGAAGGCTACCACAGTCCTGTTGTCGGAGAACACTCGTATATGCTTGGTTCGGAGGTAGGTTTGGAAGTACTGGATCGCACACCAAACCGCTCTCATCTCCAAGATTCGTCTCGCCAAGTGCCCTGCGTGACCATAGCTTGCATGTGAGCACCCCAGCCTACTGAACTGGAGTCTGTGGTAAGGACACACCAGTCTGGTTCTGAGAGAGTCACACCTTGCTTTCTCAGGCCCGGGAGCTGCCACCAACGTAAGGACAGTCTTTGCGGTCTTGAGAGGTTGACTTTGGAGCCTAGAGACCCCACTGTACGATCCTATTGCGCAAAGAGGTCTGCTTGAAGATCTCTCATATGCCATCTTGCCCACGGGAGGATTGCTATTGTTGAGGAAACCATTCCTAGGAGGTGCAGAAATGTTCGTGCTGACACACGAGGTTGAATTTGAACTTTGTGCGCTAAGGACTGGATTTTGTCCGTCCCTTCTTGAGAGAGGCAAACTTTGTCTGTTCTTGCATTTATTTGCACTCCTAGAAACACAAGCTGTTGTGACTGTGTCAGATGGCTTTTTGATACATTGACCAACCAAGCGTGCTGTTGCAGAAACTGGATTACTTGGGCTGTAACCTCCAAGTCTGCTCCTTCTGACTTTGCCGAAATTAGAATATCGTCCAGATACGGCCACGAAGTCACTCCTCTTTCCCTGCGTGCCGCTATGAGAACTATAAGGACCTTTGTGAATGTTCTTGGAGATGTGAAAAGGCCAAGCAGGAGACAAGTGAACTGGAAGTGACGTCCTTGAATGCAAAATCTCAGAAATTGCTGGTGATGAGGTGATTGGAATATGGAAATATGCATCTTTTAAGTCTATTGCCGTCAGAAAATCTATTTCCACCGCCTTGAGAATTGTGTTGACAGATTACATCCGGAAATGTCTTGCTCGCACATAGCAGTTGAGAGCCCTTAAATCTAGCACTGTCCTGAAGGCACCTGATGGTTTCTGGACGAGGAATAGTCTGGAATAGAACCCCATGTTTTCCTGACTTGACGGTACTGGTACCATAGCTTTTGTTTTCACCAGGCCTCTTAGGCTTTTCTGCAATACCTGCTGTTCTAGGAAGGACAAAAGACTTCTTGACTGAATAAACTTGTTTCCTACAGGAAAGGTATGGAATTTTATGCCATCACAAGCTGCACATACACAAATCTTCAGTTTATATTTTCTTTTTCCCTGCACAAGTTCCACAGAGGTACTGTAGACTATAGAAAAAAGGAACTAAGTAACATCCTAAGAGTAACCAAAAACCCCTTTTTAAAGGCTTACCTTGGGGTTCCTTCAGCTTTTTTGGGGCAGGCTCCTGGTCCATAGTCCACTTATCCAGGTAGCTGCTAGGTGCTGCAGCATCAAACACCAAGCCAATACTGAGCCTCATAAATGGGCTGCAGCTGCTCAACACAGTGCCTGCTTTTGACCTCAACCAAGTGAGCCTTTTAGCAGATTAACTACCTCACCTGTTTCCATCCTGACAGGTGAGGTAAACGAGGAATAGCGCTGCCGCCCACCCAGTAGCGTACTACGCATTCGCGCGTGTCTCCACGCGCCCGTGTCCTCATCTGCGAGCGCAACTTCCAAGTGTGCACACCTGCCGGCAGTCTTGCTAAACTTCAAAGAGGCAGACTTGTCCGGCACTTGCCCTGCTAGAGTTGTACCACACAGCCAGCTCAGAGGAAAGCCAGAAATACCTCCAGGTAAGCCCTCTCGTATAAAATAAAAAATAAAACAACAAACACTCACTAGACTACCTGTCCTACACACTGCTGAGACAGGAAGAAAAGACACTGAGGAAGAGGAAAAGCTGCCTTATATAGGAGCCAGGTGGGTCAAAATTCTTCTTGTCTACACTAGCTGAATAGGGATTAACCCATTGTAAGGGCTACCACGGAGTAGGGAAAGGAAAACAAGAATTCTTAAAAACATAAGCAGGGAAATCCAAAATAAAACTGCTTGTTCCAAGGTTTGGTAGAACTAAGGGACTTTATAAAGGCTAGAAACAGATGAGATAAATTGCTCTGATTGACTAGACCTTTTCACTGAGGGGCTGGTTGCAGAGTAGATAAAGCTGTATAGTGGTCCAGGTGAGAAGACTAAGTAGATTGCTGATCTTAGCAGTGTGCTGATTACAGATATTGAGAGCAGGTGTTTGTAGCTGTCGTAGTGAATAGTTATCACAACTGTCATCTGGAGCTAGTGTTGTGAATCCTCATACAGACACAGCAGAACAATGAATGTATACTCCTCAACTTATCTCCACTCAGTGACCATATAAGGACCAAACATTTCACTGTGCAACTTAACAAATCTGAAGAGGGCTGTAATGCCAAAATTGGAGGCATCTCCTTCAGAGGGTGTATTACACACACAAAGGAGATTCTACCAGTGGTGCACATTATTATGGAGATTACATTAACCCTATCACTACAAGTGCTATTATTAAACTAGCAAACCTTTAATTAAATAGTAACATAGTTGATGAGGTTGAAAAAAGACACCAGTCCATCAAGTTCAACCTATTTGGGATCTCTTGCAATCCTGCACATATATTTGAAATTGATCCAGAGTAAGCAACCGCTAATCTGTTTCAATTGTGAAAATCCCCCCAGACTCAATATTGCAGTCCTATTTTTACCCTATATCCACTACTATCCTTCATTTTAATTAACAGTCGTATCCCTGGATCCACTTTTCTGCTAAAACTTTGTCTAACCCTTTCTTAAACATTTCTGTTGTATCTGACATCACAACCTTCCCTGGCAATGAATTCCATATCTTGACTGCCCTTACTGTAAAGAACCCCTTCCTGGTTGTGAAATTTCCTCTCCTCTAGCCTTAGGGGGTGACCGGTGTCCTGTGTATAGTCCTTGGGGTAAAAAGTTCCCATGAAAGTTCTCTGTATTGACCCTTAATGTATTTGTACATAGTAATCATATGTCCCTTTAGATGCCTCTTTTCTAAAGTAAACAGGCCACCATGGCCTTATCTGTGTGGAGTTTGTATGTTCTCCCCGTGTTTGCGTGGGTTTCCTCCGGGTGCTCCGGTTTCCTCCCACACTCCAAAAACATACTAGTAGGCTAATTGGCTGCTATCAAAATTGACCCTGGGCCCTATCTGTCTGTCTGTGTGTGTGTGTAAGTTAGGGAATTTAGACTGTAAGCCCCATGGGGGCAGGGACTGATGTGAGCGAGTTCTCTGTACAGAGCTGCAGAATAGGTGGCGCTATATAAATAAATGGTGATGATGATGATGAACATGCCTAAACTGGCTAACGTTTCATCATAACTAAATGACTCCATACCCTTTATCAATTTTGTCGCCCTTCTCTGAACCCTTTCTAGTTCCAAATTATCTTTTTTATAGAGTGGTGCCCAGAACTGTACTGCATATTCAAGATGAGGTCTTACCAACGATTTATACAATGGCAAAATTACACTGTCTTCCCTTGCATCTATGCCCCTTTTTATGCATGCCAATACTTTGTTTGCCCTTGCAGCTGCTGCTTGACATTGAGTACTATTGCTAAGTCTACTGTCTATGAGCACTCCCAAATCCTTTTCCATTATAGATTCTCCTAAATTAATTCCATTTAATTTATAGATTGCGTTCCTGTTTTTGATCCCTAAATGCATAACCTTACATTTATCTATGTTAAACCTCATATTCCAATCCCAGCCCAATCCTCCAGTTTAAGTCCCTCTGTAGAGAAGCTACATCTTGCTCTGATTTTATTACCTTACAGCGGCGGTTCCCAAACTGCCGGGACCCAGCATCATCCTATCTCACGCAGCCTGTCATATCAGTGACAGGCTGCTTGAGAAAGGAGGATGCTGGGTCCCGGCACCCAGCTGATTGGTATGTGTTTCTGTTTGTTTGTTTTATGGCTGGCGCGCGGCAGAGAGGGCAGAAGAGAGTGACAGCGTGACAGGAGGGGGACAGAGGAGAGTGACAGCGTGACAGGAGGGGGACAGAGGAGAGGGACAGAGTGACAGGAGGGGGACAGAGGAGAGGGACAGAGTGACAGGAGGGGGACAAGAGAGGGACAGTGTGACAGGAGGGGGACAGAGGAGAGTGACAGCGTGACAGGAGGGGGACAGAGGAGAGGGACAGCGTGACAGGAGGGGGACAGAGGAGAGTGACAGCGTGACAGGAGGGGGACAGAGGAGAGGGACAGAGTGACAGGAAGGGGATAGGAGAGGGACAGCGTGCCAGGAGGGAGACAGAGGAGAGGGACAGCGTGACAGGAGGGGGACAGAGGACAGGGACAGCGTGACAGGAGGGGGACAGAGGACAGGGACAGCGTGACGGAGGGGGACAGAGGAGAGGGACAGCGTGACGGAGGGGGACAGAGGAGAGTGACAACAAGACAGGAGGGGGACAGAGGAGAGGGACAGCGTGACAGGAGGGGGACAGAGGAGAGGGACAGCTTGACAGGAGGGGGACAGAGGAGAGGGACAGCGTGACAGGAGGGGGACAGAGGAGAGGGACAGGAGGGGGACAGAGGAGAGTGACAGGAGGGGGACAGAGGAGAGGGACAGCGTGACAGGAGGGGGATAGGAGGGGGACAGAGGAGAGTGACAGGAGGGGTACAGAGGAGAGTGACAGGAGGGGGATAGGAGAGGGACAGCGTGACAGGAGGGGGACAGAGGAGAGTGACAGCGTGACAGGAAGGGGACAGAGGAGAGTGACAGGAGGGGGACAGAGGAGAGTGACAGCGTGACAGGAGGGGGACAGAGGAGAGTGACAGCGTGACAGGAGGGGGACAGAAGAGTGACAGGAGGGGGACACAGGTGAGGGACAGCGTGACAGGAGGGGGACAGAGGAGAGGGACAGCGTGACAGGAGGGGGACAGGAGAGTGACAGGAGGGGGACAGAGGAGAGTGACAGGAGGGGGACAGAGAAGAGTGACAGGAGGGGGACACAGGTGAGGGACAGCGTGACAGGAGGGGGACAGAGGAGAGGGACAGCGTGACAGGAGGGGGGACAGAGGAGAGTGACAGGAGGGGGACAGAGGAGAGTGACAGCGTGACAGGAGGGGGACAGAGGAGAGTGACAGCGTGACAGGAGGGGGACAGAGGAGAGTGACAGCGTGACAGGAGGGGGACAGAGGAGAGGGACAGCTAACAGGAGGGGGACAGAGGAGAGGGACAGCGTGACAGGAGGGGGACAGAGGAGAGGGACAGCGTGACAGGAGGGGGACAGAGTAGGGAGACAGAGGAGAGGGACAGGGTGACAGGAGGGGGACAGAGGAGAGGGACAGCGTGACAGGAGGGGGACAGGAGAGTGACGGGAGGGGGACAGAGAAGAGTGACAGAAGGGGGACAGAGGAGAGGGACAGCGTGACAGGAGGGGGAGAGAGGAGAGTGACAGCGTGACAGGAAGGGGACAGAGGAGAGTGACAGGAGGGGGACAGAGGAAAGTGACAGGAGGGGGACAGAGGAGAGTGACAGCGTGACAGGAGGGGGACAGAGGAGAGGGACAGCGTGACAGGAGGGGGACAGAGGAGAGGGACAGCGTGACAGGAGGGGGACAGAGGAGAGGGACAGCGTGGGAGAGGGACAGCGTGACAGGAGGGGGACAGAGGAGAGGGACAGCGTGACAGGAGGGGGACAGAGGAGAGGGACAGCGTGACAGGAGGGGGACAGAGGAGAGGGACAGCGTGACAGGAGGGGGACAGAGGAGAGGGACAGCGTGACAGGAGGGGGACAGAGGAGAGGGACAGCGTGACAGGAGGGGGACAGAGGAGAGCGACAGCGTGACAGGAGGGGGACAGAGGAGAGCGACAGCGTGACAGGAGGGGGACAGAGGAGAGTGACAGCGTGACAGGAGGGGGACAGAGGAGTGACAGCGTGACAGGAGGGGGAGAGGAGAGTGACAGCGTGACAGGAAGGGGACAGAGGAGAGTGACAGGAGGGGGACAGAGGAGAGGGACAGCATAACAGGAGGGGGACAGAGTAGAGGGACAGCGTGACAGGAGGGGGACAGAGGAGAGGGACAGCGTGACAGGAGGGGGACAGAGGAGAGGGACAGCTTGACAGGAGGTGGACAGAGGAGAGGGACAGCGTGGGAGAGGGACAGGGTGACAGGAGGGGGACAGAGGAGAGGGACAGCGTGACAGGAGGGGGACAGAGGAGAGAGACAGCGTGACAGGAGGGGGACAGAGGAGAGGGACAGCGTGACAGGAGGGGGACAGAGGAGAGGGACAGCGTGACAGGAGGGGGACAGAGGAGAGGACAGCGTGACAGGAGGGGTACAGAGGAGAGGGACAGCGTGACAGGAGGGGGACAGAGGAGAGGGACAGCGTGACAGGAGGGGGACAGAGGAGAGGGACAGCGTGACAGGAGGGGGACAGAGGAGAGGGACAGCGTGACAGGAGGGGGACAGAGGAGAGGGACAGCGTGACAGGAGGGGGACAGAGGAGAGGGACAGCGTGACAGGAGGGGGACAGAGGAGAGGGACAGCGTGACAGGAGGGGGACAGAGGAGAGGGACAGGAGGGGTACAGAGGAGAGTGACAGGAGGGGTACAAAGGAGAGTGACAGCAGGGGGAAAGAGGAGCGTGACAGCGTGACAGGAGGGGGACAGAGGAGAGTGACAGCAGGGGGAAAGAGGAGCGTGACAGGAGGGGGACAGAGGAGAGTGACAGCATGACAGGAAGGGGACAGAGGAGAGTGACAGGAGGGGGACAGAGGAGAGTGACAGCGAGACAGGAGGGGGACAGAGGAGAGTGACAGCGTGACAGGAGGGGGACTGAGGAGAGTGACAGCGTGACAGTAGGGGGACAGAGGAGAGTGACAGCGTGACAGGAGGGGGACAGAGGAGAGGGACAGCGTGACAGGAGGGGGACAGAGGAGAGGGACAGCGTGACAGGAGGGGGACAGAGGAGTGGGACAGCGTGACAGGAGGGGGACAGAGGAGAGGGACAGGAGGGGTACAGAGGAGAGTGACAGGAGGGGGACAGAGGAGAGTGACAGCAGGGGGACAGAGGAGAGTGACAGCGTGACAGGAGGGGGACAAAGGAGAGTGACAGCAGGGGGACAGAGGAGAGTGACAGCGTGACAGGAGGGGGACAGAGGAGAGTGACAGTGTGACAGGAAGGGGACAGAGGAGAGTGACAGGAGGGGGACAGAGGAGAGTGACAGGAGGGGGACAGAGGAGAGTGACAGCGTGACAGGAGGGGGACAGAGGAGAGTGACAGCGTGACAGGAGGGGGACAGAGGAGAGTGACAGCGTGACAGGAGGGGGACAGAGGAGAGTGACAGCGTGACAGGAAGGGGACAGAGGAGAGTGACAGCGTGACAGGAGGGGGACAGAGGAGAGGGACAGTGTGACAGGAGGGGGACAGAGGAGAGGGACAGCGTGACAGTAGGGGGACAGAGGAGAGTGACAGCGTGACAGTAGGGGGACAGAGGAGAGTGACAGCGTGACAGGAGGGGGACAGAGGAGAGTGACAGCGTGACAGGAGGGGGACAGAGGAGAGGGACAGTGTGACAGGAGGGGGACAGAGGAGAGGGACAGCGTGACAGGCGGGGGACAGAGGAGAGGGACAGCGTGACAGGAGGGGGACAGAGGAGAGTGACAGGAGGGGTACAGAGGAGAGTGACAGGAGGGGGACAGAGGAGAGTGACAGCGTGACAGGAGGGGGACAAAGGAGAGTGACAGCAGGGGGACAGAGGAGAGTGACAGCGTGACAGGAGGGGGACAGAGGAGAGTGACAGTGTGACAGGAAGGGGACAGAGGAGAGTGACAGGAGGGGGACAGAGGAGAGTGACAGCGTGACAGGAAGGGGACAGAGGAGAGTGACAGGAGGGGGACAGAGGAGAGTGACAGCGTGACAGGAGGGGGACAGAGGAGAGTGACAGCATGACAGGAGGGGGACAGAGGAGAGTGACAGCGTGACAGGAGAGTGACAGGAGGGGGACAGAGGAGAGGGACAGAGTGACAGGAGGGGGACAGAGGAGAGTGACAGCGTGACAGGAGGGGGACAGAAGAGTGACAGGAGGGGGACAGAGGAGAGGGACAGCGTGACAGGAGGGGGACAGAGGAGAGGGACAGCGTGACAGGAGGGGGACAGAGGAGAGGGACAGCTTGACAGGAGGGGGACAGAGGAGAGGGACAGCTTGACAGTAGGGGGACAGAGGAGAGGGACAGCATGACAGGAGGGGGACAGAGGAGAGGGACAGCGTGACAGGAGGGGGACAGAGGAGAGGGACAGCGTGACAGGAGAGGGACAGCGTGACAGGAGAGGGACAGAGGAGAGGGACAGCGTGACAGAGGGCAGAGGAGCTGGGACAGCGTGACAGAGGGCAGAGGAGGAGGACAGCGTGGAAGAGGAGCTGGGATAGTGTGACAGAGGGCAGAGGAGGGGGACAGAGGGCAAAGGAGCTGGGACAGTGTGACAGAGGGCAGAGGAGGAAGACAGCGTGGCAGATGAGCTGCGACAGAGGGCAGAGGACAGCGTGAGAGGGGCAGTGGAGGGGGACAGCGTGACAGGAGGGAGACAGCGTGAGAGAGGGCAGAGGAGGGGGGACAGCGTGAGAGAGGGCAGAGGAGGGGGGACAGCGTGAGAGAGGGCAGAGTGTCTGGATGCAGAGGGGGCATTTTTGCATAGAACTAAATAAGCATTTCTGTCCTGACCTAAATACTTATTACAATTTTTTGACCCAACTACTTCTAAAACAGGACTGCTCAGTAATTATTTTGGAGGGGTGCCTTAAAAAATTATGGAGACTCTAAGGGTGCGGCGAACTGCAAAAGTTTGGGAACCACTGCCTTACAGAGTTTAGTGTCATCTGCAAAAATAGAAACTTTACTCTCTAAACCATCACCAAGGTCATTAATAAATATATTAAAAAGGAGTGGCCCCAGCACGGAACCTTGAGGTACTCCACTTAAGACTTTTGACCAATTAGAAAATGTTCCATTTATCACAACTCTCTGTTCCCTATTCTCTAACCATTTTTTGATCCAAGTACAAATGTTGATTCCTAGACCAGTTCCCTTATTTTGTAAACTAAACTCTTGTGTGGCACTGTATCAAAGGCCTTTGCAAAATCTAAGTATACCACATCTACTGTGCTGCCCTGGTCTAAGTTCCCACTAACTTCCTCATAGAAACTAATTAGATTCGTTTGACATGACCTATCCCTCACAAATCCATGTTGATTCCCACTAGTAATTTTATTGTGCACCAAGTAATCTTGAATACTATCCCTTAAAATACCTTCCAGTAGTTTCCCCACTATTGATGTCAGGCTTACAGGTCTATAATTCCCTGGTTGTGATCTCGTCCCCATTTTAAACAACGGCACCACATCTGCAATTCGCCAATCCCTTGGTACTGAGCTTGATGAGATTGAATCTCTGAAAATTAAGAATAGCGGTCTAGCTATTTCCGAGTTTAACTCCATAATGACCCTTGGGTGTATGCCATCTGGACCTGGAGCTTTATTTATCTTAATATTCTTCAGTCGCCTTTGGACTTCTTCCTCTGACAACCAAGTGTTAATTAACGGTATGGTTTAATTTCCATTTTTATGTATTACTCCTACCATTAGTTCCTCTCTAGTAAATACTGAAGAAAAGAAAGTGTTTAATACCTCTGCTTGTTCCTTAGTATAATTTATCAATTCACCTATCTCACTTCTTAGGGGTCCTATATTATCTTTTTTAATTCTTTTTCCATTTATTTACTTAAAAAACTTTTTGGAGTTTGTCTTACTTTCTTTTGCAACGTGCCTTTCATTTTCTAATTTAGCCAATCTAATTTCCTTTTTGCATGTTTTATTACATTCCTTGTACCTACGGAAGGACTCTTCAGACTCTTATTTAAATGCACGCTTCTTCCTTTGCATTTCTTCCCTTACCTTTTTATTTAGCCACATTGGTTTAGACTTAATTCTTTTACATTTATTTCCCATAGGAATGAACTTATACGTGTATGTTTCCAACAACATTTTAAAGACAGCCCACTTTTTTTCCGTATTTTTTCCTTCAAAGGCTTTGTCCCAGTCTATGCTCTTTATAGACTCCTTTAGCATATTAAAATTTGCCTTTCTAAAGTTTAAAGTCCTAGTTGATCCCTTATACCATTGCTTCTGGAAACGAATTTCAAATGAGACCATATTATGATCACTGTTTCCCAAGTGCTCCCTTACTTGAATATTTGATATTACGTCTACATTGTTTGTTATTACTAGGTCCAGTATAGTCCGGTTCCTAGTCGGTTCCTCTACTAATTGGGACATGTAATGGCTTTTTAGCGTGCTCAGAAACCTATTTTCCCTAGCTGTACCACAGGTCTCAGTACTCCAATCAATGTCTGGTGGTTTATAGCATATCCCTATCAGCAACTTCTCTGAACATATTCCTCTGCTGGATATTTCCACCCACAATGCCTCTATATTATCACCAATATTCTTGTATATAACTTCCTGAATACTTGGTTTTAATTCTGGCTTAATATAAAGACATACTCCTCCTCCCCTTTTATTTACCCTATCCCTCCTGAAGATAGACTAGCCTTCCAAGTTGACTGCCCAGTCATGTGTATCATCCCACCAGCTCCTCTTCTTTTCTTATGTACAAGGCTTCTTGCATTTGCAAGCATACACTTGTCTATTGCCTCCCTTAGGTATTTATTTTTGCTTTAAAAATTGCCTTCTCGCATGTTAACCACAGGTTTCCCACTTTGGATCCAAGTGGGGCAACTATGCATTAGGTCATTACTTCCAACAATTTACATAGACCATTAGTCATTTACAGTAATGCATTAAATCTACCCATGTTCCAACAAGCACAAACTCCGCCCATAACATCCAACCTGGTGACTGGATCCTTGTCAATGGTACATCTGAACTTCACCTGTCCAAGCCATTGGGAAGGTCTCTACCAAGCGTTACTGATAACCACCAGAACTGTAAAGTCACAGAAAAGAAATCTTGATGCAGCCGCCTGTGCGCCTCCGTCTGAAATCTCCCAGCCCACGCCTGGCAGTGTGGCCTCTATCATACCTCCTACTCTAAGGACACCCAGAAGTTGCAATAGAAAAGAGAACACTTCCGGTATGTAGAACACAGTCAGCGAAGTTCATGTGAACGCATAGACCGGAAGTCGGTTGAAAGCACAGGCTGGATGTTTGGTAACATCTTCAGGGTGAGAGGACGCAGTGACTGGCAGGTTATGTACCTACATAGATATAATGAGATATAACGATAAACATAACACAGGTAAAATAAAATAGGTGATGAATGAGGAGGATATAAGTATTATGAGGATTATACAGTAGGAATTACTGTGACTACCACAATATCTCTTAGATGCAGCTGCTGATTGTTACTTGGGACTAGGCTGCCTGTTACCTCCTGAGTAGAGGAGAGGAAAATTACTGTCACATATCTGTCAGTCATCAGCTGTAAGACATTACTTGTTCTGTACTGATATACGTCCGAAAGTACATTCACCTCTTCACTCTATCCTGAGGGATCAATGACATCCAAGTTATTTCCCCTCTGATATAACAAGACCACACCACAATGGCTGCACCCAGTAACATTTATGGTACCCCCTCCCTCCGCACTGAGATACATAGGCTGACACAGCTGGGTGCAGGAGGGGAGATGTCTCCCAGTGGAAGAGGGCATGGAGAAAGGTTGTTTGTGAGTGCCACAAACTGGGGGCGAGAAGTGACAGGGTGTGATGGGGAACATACTGAGTGCAAGGGGGTATAGTGAAGAGCACAATACAAATTGTGGGGATAATGTGATGAGGGGCTCAGAGAGTAATCTGTCTGGATGTAATGAATGTATGATTGTCACGGCTAACGGTTATTGTCATAAGCTTGTAGAACAGGTGGTAGAGGTCTTTGCCTTTAGCAGCCCCTTTCCCGTAGAGCTTGATGTGTTCACAGGTACTCGGATGCCCCCAGGTCTTATGCTCTGAGTAGTACAAGCTTATGGTTTAAACCGTGGTGCGGCAAGGAGATGACAGCAGGAGATAAACAAAGTCATGGACAGGTCGAGGTCAAAGGGCACAAGCAGGCAGCGAAGTGGGGTCCAGGCAAAGGATCAGGTCCGGCAGAGAGACAGAATATCCGAGTTACAGGCAGAAGTCATGGTCACCAGCAGAGAATTTACAATCCAATAAACAAACCAAAGGTCATACACAGAAAGGCTATCCAGGAGTACAGGAACACAGAACAACAGCAGGTCAGCAGCCAGGAGACTGAGCATTATAACCAGCAGGAAGGCTAAGCCTTCCCTGCCTTAAATACAGATACTGGAAAATCAGGAGCAAGCTCCTCAACCAGATAATGGCACCCAGCTGCCATATTAACAACACTGCGCATGCGCCCGGTTAACAGCTTGCCGGGTCAAAGCGCTAATAGAATTAATTAACTCACGCGCCCGGCTGTGTTTTTTCTGCCAGGACGCGTACAGGGGTTGGAGGAGCATCCCGACCTTTGACCTGGCAATGACCGGGTAAAGCCGGGAGTGACGTACCGTTCGTCATGATGACGGCCCGTTCGTCATGACGACGGCCCGGGAAGAGGGGCAGAGAGAACAAGCGAGCCACAATGGCTTGTAGTAAAGCCACGGCTCGTGACAGTACCTCCACCCCCACTTGAGGAGGGGTTGAGGAACTCCGACATCCCGATTTGTTAGGAAATTGATTGAAAAACTCTCTAATGAGCTTGCTGGCGTGTAAACGCTTCAGCGGAACCCAGGATCATTCCTCCAGGCCACGATCCTTCCACTGTACCAAGAAATGGATTTTCCCCTGGACCTTTTTAGAGTCAAGAATTTTTTCCACCACAAATGCTTGATGATCTTCAAAGTTAACAGGCTGAGATTTCCGTAAGTAGCGGAGTCTAGACTGGCATGCAGGAATAGCAGCAGGAGAGAACAATGGAAAGTGTTCGGGATCCTAAGAGAACCGGGAAGCTTTAACCTGAAGGCAACAGGATGGACCTGTTTAACAATAGAAAATAGTCCAATGAATCTAGGGACAAGTTTTTTACAGGGTTGTTTGAGCCTGATATTACGAGTGGAGAGAATTTTTGACCTACTTTAAAAGAACAATTTCTTCGATAACGGTCTGCAAATGTTTTAGACTGGAAAGAGGCCCGTAGTAAAGCAGCATGGACTTTTTTCCCAGACAATTCTGAGATGTGAAGCTGTGGAACGTATCTCCGGGAGGCCAGAATGGTTGCGAGAGGACTAGGAATTGGACCTTGGATGGAAACCAAAATTGCAGAAAAACGGAGAGGTACGAGTGGAGGAATGTCACAAATTATTATATGCAAATTCAGGCCACGAGAGCAAAGATGACCAATTATCTTGAAATTCGGAGGTATAAAAGCGTAGAAACTGTTCCAAAGATTGGTTGACTCTTTCAGTCTGCCCATTGGACTGAGGATGATAGGCTGATGAGAGACTGATGTTGATCCCAAGGAGGCTACTGAAGGACTTCCAGAATTGGGCAACAAATTGAGAGCCGCGATCAGAGACAATATCAATAGGTAAGCCTTGAAGATGGAAAACATGTTATATAAAGAGCACAGCCAGACTCTGAGCAGGGGGAAGCTTGGTCAATGGAATAAAATGGGACATCTTACTGAAATGGTCCACTACCACCCAAAGAGTGTTGTTTCCTGAAGAATAAGGCAGATCCACAATAAAATCCATTGACAAATGCATCCAGGGTTTCGTAGGAGTAGACAAAGGCATAAGTGGACCTGAGGGACAGCTTCTGGAAGTTTTGTTTTTTGCGCAATCTTTACAGAAAACAACAACATTTTCGACATCCGAGGACAAGAAAGACCACCACACAGAGTGTGAAAGAATCTCAACAGTTTTGGAGATACCCGTATGCCCGGCAGACTTGTTCTCGTGGGCCTCAGAAAGAACTGTTCTTCGTGGTTGAACTGGAACAAATAGGCGCCCTGCAGGACTTTCAGAAGGAGCTAATTTTGAATGGTATTACCTAGGTCTTAAGTTAAACCAGCGTGAATAATGGAAGAAGGAATAACGGACTGCGTTTCTCCACCAGGTAATTGGTGAGGAATGAAGCTTCTAGACAAAGCATCCGCCTTGATATTCTTAAATCCAGGTCTATAAACTGAGTGAAAAATAACGCCCAACAAGCTTGTCTGGAGTTTAACCGTTTAGCAGTTTCAATATAGAAAAGATTTTTGTGTTCGGTGAAGACTGAAATCGTATGAACAGCTCCCTCCAACCAACGACGCCACTCTTCAAAGGCCCACTTAATTGCCAGAATTTCTCGGCTACCTACACCTCGGCAACAGAAAATTTGGCACACCACCCACCAAGGGAGGTGATTAAATATGATATTTGTGCACTGAAAACCAAAGACCAATGTCCTTATGTAAATTGTGCAAGCAAGTGGGGAGGGGGAGAGTCAGTGATGTCATGTACAGCGTTGCTTCGCAAAGGAGCTGAGGTTTCATTGTTTTATAGATCACATTTACCTAGCAACAACCTTGGTATGGGCGGCCAGGGTTCACTGCCGAATGCGGATTGGACATGGTCCATGGTTCCATACTAAAATGTTGGTCTCTAAGTTACCAGACCATATAATTGGGATGGACATCCTAAGGGGACAATCCATAGATACCCCCAGTGGATATTATATCTTTAGTTGCTCTTTAAAAACCCTCACAATTTCTGCAGTGAAACCTGTAGTTAGAGGGAATGCTAAATGGGAACCAGTTTACATTCCACCACCAGCTGCACCAGTGAACCTCAAGCATTATCGCATACATGGAGGTCATGAAGAAATTACACAGACTATTGACAACTTTTTGAAAGACGGTGTTCAGAGACGCATGTAGCCCCTATAACTCGCCTCTCAATCCGGTCCGGAAACAAGACGGAACATACCGCCTCACTATCGACTATAGGGGGCTAAACAAAGTAGCGCCTTTTCTGGAAGCAGCAGTTCCTGACATGATAATTATTATGGAGAAAATACAAGACACATCAGGAGAATAGCATGCCATGATCGATTTGACTAATGCATTTTTCTGTATCCCAATAGCACCAGAGAGTCAAGATCAGTTTGCATTTACCTGGGAAGGAAGACAATACACCTTACAGGTAGTCCCCCAAGGCTATAAACACCGCGCGACAATCTGTCACGGCCTGGTATCCAGAGATTTAGAAATAGTCAGTCCAGAGCTCAACTGCAGTGTTTACCACTATATTGATGACATCATGCTGTCAGGAAATACAGCAAAACAAGTCACAGAGGATCTACAGAGACTGATCAAGCACATGGAGAGCCGAGGGTGGGCAATCAACAGAGATAAAGTGCAAGGCCCAGCCCAATCTGTAAAGTTTCTGGGGATGATCTGGACAGGATCAAAGAGAACAATACCTGAGCCAGTCCGAGAAGCAATATCACAGATGAAAACTCCCACTAGTGCCAAAGAAGCACAGAACGTGTTGGGTACACTTGGCTACTGGAGATTGTTAGTTCCTAATTTAAGGCTTCACCTTAAGGTCTATATACAATGGTACCAGAAAGAAATCAGAGTTTGTATGGACTGCAGAACAAGAAGATGCTTTCCAAACAACCAAGCAAGCAATCCAGGTGCAAAAAGCCCTGGGCCTTAACCAGGTGGATCAGCCATTCTACCTGGATGTGACAGTAACAGATCATGGTATGTCCTGGGGCCTATGGCAGAAGAGCGCATACAGTGGAGAAAAGAAGATACCCATTGGTTTCTGGGCCAAGCAGTTTGCATCTTCGCAAAGAAGATACACCAATCTCAAAAAGACTCTTCTAGCAGCATACACAGCCTTACAACATGTTAAAAGTACAACTAAACAACAACCAGTGACTATGAGAACAGAATTGCCAGTGGCTGTTTGGGTGAGACAAGAAGGACTGGGAGAACATACTGTTGTAGCTCAGAAGCAGACTTTGCAGAAGTGGAAATGGTACTTACAAGAAAGAGGGGGAGTATCAAGTCAAGAACCTTCACAAGTTTCCACACATATTGCTAAAATGGTGAACTTTAAGAGCACCGAGAGTTACCTCAACTCCATTTAGGGGGAGGGCCAGTGCAAGTGGCCGAACCATATGCTATACTTTCAGAAAAACGGCTGAAATATGCTTGGTTCACTGATGGCTTGTCCATTCTGATATCGAATGGCCGCAGCTGGACAGCAGCAGCCTACCAACCACAGACACAAGAGATCACCTATGAGTCAGGAGAAGGAGGTTCCAGCCAGTATGCAGAACCCAAGGCTGTAGGGATGATATTAGAAGAAACACCATACACCTTACAATCTATTATGAACTGCAAAGAGCTTCTAGATATACAAGAGTCCAGAATTTGTCTGACCTTGTTTTCTTGTTGATTCTGGACCAGAATGGGAGGTGGAGGATTATTAGTGGTAGAGTACCGACTGGAGACAAGAGGTTTCAGGAGAAAAGCATGAAACACGTTGAAAACATGTAAGGAAGAAGGCAAATGCAACCTAAAGGCTACAGGATTAATGACCTCCAAAAGCTTAAAAGGACCAATAAACCTAGGGGCTAGCTACATACTAGGTACCCGTATTTGAAGATTGCAGGTGGACAACCAGACTCTGTCTCTGGGTCTCCAATTGGAAACAGCATGCCTGCTTCTATCACTAACCATCTTGTATGTCTGAGGATGGAATCTGGGGAAAGGTAGATAACTTGAGATGGCAGCCATACATTACAAAGAAAGGAGAGTTGGAGATGTCCTCATGGTAGTGATTATTGTGGGCGAATTCCGTCTATGGAAGTAGATCTAGTAGATTGACAGAAATGAATAGGCGTTGACAAGTTCCCGATTTCTTCTCTTTGTCAACCCATCAGATTGTGGGTGGTAGACCGAAGAAAAATTGAGTTGCCAATAATCTTGCAAAACGCTCCCCAGAATTAAGATATGAACTGAGTTGCTTGGTCAGATACAATCTCCTGAGGATATCCATGCAAACGGAAGATTTCCTTGAGGAAAAGGTCAGCTAATGTAGAGGTGGAGGAAAGACCCTGGAGGGGTACAAAATGGGCAACTCTGGAAAACGATCGACGATGACCCATATGACAGTGCAGGCTTTGGACGGTGTGGTAAATCTGTGATGAAATCCATTGCCAGGTGAGACCATGGACGAACAGGAATAGAGAAAGGTATGAAAGGTTATAGATGGATCTGTTTTATCCAACTCCGTAATCTATAACCTTTAGCGGTCTCTGTCTAAATTCCTAGGGTAGATAGTGTCAGTCTATTTAAGAACTGTATTCATTAGATTTATATTTTCTTATAGTAGATGAGACATGACCAGCGAAACCGACGCGCGTTTTGCTGGTATCTGCTTGTTCAGGGCAAAATGTGACCTCCTCTCTGCTAAATCCAGGGGTCACTTCTCCCTGATAATCCTCCTGGACCTATCCGCAGCCTTTGACACCAAGGACCACCCCCTCCTCTTGCAGACCCTTCACTCTCTCGGTCTCTCTGGCTCTGTCCTTACATGGTTCACCTCTTACCTCGCCAACCGCTCTTTCTCTGTATCTATGTCCGGTTCATCCTCACCCCCCCCCCTCTGCACTCCCTGTAGGAGTCCCTCAGGGCTCTGTTCTTGTCCCTCTACTCTTCTCATTCTATACTTCCTCCCTCGGTGCTCTCATCACCTCATTCGGGCTTCAGTATCACCTATACGCCGATGATATTCAACTTTACATCTCTTTTGCTGATCTTTCCCCTCCCCTCCTCTTTCGTGTATCTGACTGCCTCTCTGCCATCTCCTCTTGGATGTCCACTCGCTTTCTCAAAATCAACATTGAAAAAACAGAACTCATTGTTTTCCCTCTGTCTAAGTCCTCATCCCATCTGGATCTTTCCATCACTGTTAACAACTCCACCTTCACCTCCGTCCCCCAACTCCGCTGCCTGGGCGTCACCCTCGACTCCTCCCTCTCACATTCAATCCCTTGCCGAATCCTGTCGCTTCCAACTTCGCAACATCGCCCGCATCCGGCCCCTCCTATCTCATGAAGCAACCAAAACTATTATCCACGCGCTTATCATTTCCCAGCTGGACTACTGTAATCTTCTCCTCACCGGCCTCTCCCGCTCTCGCCTTGCCCCCCTTTGTTCTATTCTCAATGCGGCTGCGAGGCTTATCTTCCTTTCTCGCCGCTCCTCTTCTGCCTCCCCTCTCTGCCTTGCCCTTCACTGGCTCCCCTATCCCTACCGAATCCTCTTCAAACTTCTTACCCTCACCTACAAGGCCCTTTCCCACTCTACCGCCCCCTATATCTCCAATCTCCTCCCCATCCACACTCTCGCCCGGTCCCTGCGTTCGGCCAATGACCGTCGCCTCTCCTCCACTCTAATCACCTCATCCCCCCCCCCTCTGCACTCCCTGTAGGAGTCCCTCAGGGCTCTGTTCTTGTCCCTCAGAATTTAAGACTTCTCCCGAGCCTTCTCCCGAGCTGCACCCCAGGACTGGAATGACCTTCCACGCTCCATCCATTTGTCCCCTCACTTGTGCTCCTTCAAACGGGGACTCAAAACTCATCTCTTCCTCAAAGCCTACCAGCCTTCCACTTAATCCTCTTTCCATGCTCACTCTCATCTCCTGGCTCCTCCTCTGAAGAGGGTGCACTTGCTCCCCTCCTCTGACTCCCTTTGTGCCGGTCATCTGTTTGCCCTCCCTTTAGGATGTAAGCTCTAATGAGCAGGGCCCTTCTCCCTCCTGTTTCTCTACTTTCTCTTCTGCTCCAACTTCAATATTTTTGCTTTCCCTGGAGCATCTGAAATCTTAGTGCTTCTCGTTTATTGTTCTGTACTGTTATTTCCTGTACTGTCTATTGTTTCTACTGTGTTCTGCGCTGTGGAAACCTTGTGGGCCTTATAAATAAATAATCATAATAAGCTTGTCTGAAGAGGTGAGTTTTCAGAGAACGCTTGAAGGTTTGAAGACTAGAGGAAAGTCTTGTGGTGCGAGGCAGTGAATTCCATAAAATGGGTGCAGCCCGAAAAAAGTCAGAGAATTGAAGGAAGTGATGAGATTGGAAGAGAGACGCAGATCTTGTGCAAAACAGAGGTATTGAGTTGGGAGATATTTTGAGACAAGTGAGGAGATGTATGCCAGCGCAATTTTGTTGATGGCCTTGTACGTTAGTAGAAGAATTTTATATTGGATACTTTGAAAAACAGGCAACCAATGTAGAGACTTATAGACTGACAGAGTTTTGGATTCTATAAGTACCGCCCTCCACAGCGATTCAGTGTAATTTCACAGAGGAACACAAAAGGGTTAGCACAGTCTGTAGAGAAGTTGGGCAGCATCATAGGTAGAATAAAAAGAGGAGGAGGTAGCAGTGTTCTTCAAAGTCTACAGTGAGATTCAGGAGAGCTCCATTGCGTCACTGCTAATTGTCATTGCTGAAATACAAATACTAGGGCTGGCAGGCGTGGTGTAAATCTGCAGTCACATTGTACTGTGTTTGTGATGTAAAGGGTTAACAGGATTGTGTGTGTGTGTCTTATGCAAGCCCTCTCCGATCTTTTAAGATAACATTCATACAATGATCCCTGTGAGTACATTACATTTCCATATGTCCAGGACTGGTTTTAACTAGTCTCTGGGGGAGAAGGGGGTTGGATTCAGAAGTTTAATAGGCAGCTGATAGCCACATAGTGGTAGCTTCAATTGGAACATCGTCTGGAAAGCTGTGTCCAACAAATTATCCTGATTTCTCTGAGTGCTATCAAAGCAACGGGGCTCCTCAGATCAAGAGATTATTCAGCAGCCAAATTGAATTCCACAGCTAAGTATTTTTTGCTTTCAAATGTATATTTTATATTAAACATTTGTATTATCCGTTTTTACAACTTTTTCCTGTCAATCATTGTAATCATTGTGTTATATAGGTTACACACAAAGAGGAGAGCTCCATTGCTAATTGTCATTGCTGAAATACAAAAACTAGGGCTGGCAGGCTTTTCTTCTGAATTTGCAGTCGCCTTTCTCTATGAGTGCTAGTTCTGCAACTGTCATTGAGGCATCTTTTTGTAAGGTCAGTCATGATCAAGCAAGACCTTGTCATCCGGAATCCAAAAATGGTGTCCAAATACTTTTACGTGTAAAAGCCGAGCTGGAAGAAAACAGTAAGACATTAAAGGAAAATGTATGTTCAGATTCAGAAATGCTATGTGTAATCTTGACCATTCTGATAGTGTATCCATAAAGAAGGCCCCTTTCAGCATTTCTGCAGATGTGTGTCTGAACAGCCCAAGTGTAGCCAGTGATACACAAATTGAGAATGCCACTTTGGAATTGCAACAGGATGAGGGGGATATTTGTGTAGCCGACGAGGGCTCTAACGAGGATGATGTTTGTCCTGCACCGGTGGAAGTAGTTCTGGCACGTGATAAGAAGAAGGACATTTTCATGCCTGGACATAAGACCAAAAAATCCACTACTTATGTGTGGAATTATTTTTACCCAAATCCTGACAACAGTTGTCTAGCCATTTGTAGCGTTTATAAAGCCACAGTCAGTAGAGGTAGGGACCTTAACCATCTAGACACCTCATCCATGTTAGGCCATTTGAAGCATGTTCATGGCAAGCTGTTGGGAAAATCAGAAACTTGTGCTAAAAAAATAACAAGCAGTCCATCATCAGCTAGGACCCATCTCTCACTTACATCCCGACGCCTGCAATCTACACCCACAAAACACCGTCTTCATCAATATCCTCAGTAGCGATCAGAGTTAGTCCTGCATCCAAGTTGGTAAGGCTAGATGACACCTCCACTATCCTGGATTCCTCACAAGAATTCTTGAGCGTTAGTCCCACTGCTGCTGCTGCGTCTGGGGGTGAATCTTCATCCCAGAAGCAGACCAAGAAGAAGACTACTAGTAGTTTACAACAATTGACTGTTAAACAATCCTTTACAAGAGGAAGCAAGTATGAAAGTTGTCACCCAGTAGCAAAGCGGATCACAGAAGCCATGGAGACAATGATAGTATTAGATCTGCGTCCAATATCCAATAATAATGCAGCTGGTTTTAGACAGTTAATTGAGGTCTTGTGTCCCCGTTACCAAATTCCATTATGACACCATTTCATTAGAAAAGCTATTCCTCACCTCTACCAGAAGGTTCGTAAAAATGTAATTATTGGGCTACAAAATGCCATTCTACCCACTGTACATTTAACCACAGATATGTGGACAAGTGGAATTGGGCAAAATAAAGATTATATGACTGCCCACTGGGTTGGTGATTCGCCTTCACCAGCAGGAACAGCAGCAGCATGTACCCAAGTACGTCACATTTTTCAGAGGCAGGCTACTCTGTATCACCGGCTTCACTAAGAGGCATGCAGCTAATAATTTGTACAAAAACTAAGGGATGTCATTGCAACATGGCTTATTCCGCCTGGACTCTCCTCAGGAGATGTCATTTCTGATAATGAAACCAATATTGTGAGAGCAGTACAGCTGGGTGAATTCCCTCACATTCCCTGTTTTGCTCACACAATAAACTTGGTGGTGCAGAGATTTTTTAAAAAATGACAGGGACATGAAGGAGATGCTGTCTGTGGCCCGTAAAAATATGGACATTTCCGGCATTCGACAACAGCATGTAGGAGATTGCAGCAGCTGCAAGAGCAATTTATTTTGCCCTGCCACCAACTTAAGCAATAGGTGGCAACAAGGTGGAATTCCACCCTGTATATGCTTCTGCGTGTGGAGGAATAGCAAAAAGCCATCCACGCTTACTCCACGAGCCATGACTTTGGGAAAGGAGGGGGGATGTATTTTAGTCAAGCGTAGTGGAGAATAATTTCCGTGTTGTGCAAGGTGCTGAAACCATTTGAAGTATTCATCTGTGAAGTGAGTTCAGACACTGCTAGCTTGAGTCAAGTGATTCCCTTAATTAGACTTCTGGAAAAGCAGCTTAAGAAACTGAAGGAGGAGAGTAAACAAAGCAATTCCGCTAAGTAAGTCGGACGTGTAGATCTAGTACTATATTCGCATCGCCAGGATCCAAGAGTTATCAAAATCTTGAAATTGGATCACTACAGTTTGGCGACTGTGCTTGATCCTCAGTTTAAGAAGAGATGCAAGGAGTTCCTGGTGAGCAAGATGACAGCTCAAGAGTTACATGACAGGACGGCGTCTCCTCCTTCAGTTTTTCATTCAACTGCTGGTAGGAAAAAACTTAGCTTTCTCAAGAGACCCAGGGATGATGCAGGAACTCAGCACAAAATTTTAACATCTGGTGTAAAAGAATTGACCAAAAAACGTGACACCTCTGCCGTTAACTCCACCTGCTCCTACTATCAACATCCAAAGGATGGTGGAGGATTATTTTCACGACAGCATAGAAATAGGCACATCAAACAGTCCTTTTACATACTGGGAGGAAAAAAAAGGGTACTTGGAGACCCATGTATCAACGTAGGAGGCTACTTCCTCAAAATGTGGAAAAGATGATGTTCATAAAAATGAACTTCAAGTTCCACGAGGAAGGCCATTCCCACCAATTACATCAAAATGTAGCATGTAGTATGGGGAAATCCACTAATACTATAAATAGACCTAGCGCATGAACTAAGTTCATTACGTATCAGAGCTTCTGCACTGTAGAAGCGGTTTGTGGCAGCTCTCATCATTTATTTTTAGTTTGTTTATTACAAGCATGTTCCGGATGGGAAATTACAAATCTCGGGCCCTCCTGGCTGGAGATAAGAAGACTTCAAGCAACAAGGGGGCCCCCCTGGCCAAGAAGAACTGAAGACTTCAAGCAACAAAGGTGGCTTTTTGCCCAAGAAGAAGAGAAGACATTTGAAGCAGGGACTTTGAATTTACAAATTATTTTTGGACATTTCAAGCCGGACTATTGGATACAATTGTATTTGGGACTTGGTTTACAGCCATTTTAGAATTGAAAGCTGCTGACAACAGATGAAAACATCAGTTGTAAGTAACCAGCAGTAGGCTGGCAGCACTAGGATTAATAGTGGCAACGCAGGGGGACCCCACGCCTTTTTTTAAAACTTTTATCTTTTTTTTACAGTTTTGACAGCTGCCGGGACTTTCGGCTGTATAGTCTGACAGGGATGTGTTTACAGACCACACTGCTAGAATGCAGAGTGTTGTATCTGGCGTGTTTGAAAGCAAACTCTTCTGAGTTTGCTTAATCCCAGCTTCATTCATTTGAGACTTGTGTAGCTAGAGTGGCAAACAGTCGGGAGTTTGATCTCTATGGATTTTGGAAATGGCGCTTTTGACAGAAACACATCTCTGTGTTTGTAATCTGCACTTTACATCAAAGGTACCTAACTATATTATAATGCTGTGGGAATTGGGGCTGATTCGAAGTCGCTTTTTGCTGGGAATTAAAATGGCTCTTTTTAGTGCATTGTCTGGCACCCTGGATTGGTGTGGGTCTGATAAAAGCACGCATCCCGGGGGAGTCAGAGCTCATTGCCATGTATTAGCTGTAGAATTACCGATGTTATCCAAGAAACGGGTGGACCGATCAAATGAACCATAACTGGTTTCATGATCCAAGGACAATTCTTTTCTGCCACTGCTGTGTGACAATGTTTCCTAGATGTGCTAGGAACTGCCATGTGTTTGAGTCATTGCTCTGTCGCTTAGCATCCAGCCAGGTCGCTGCAGTATTTATCCAAAAGTGGATGAAAATAATATTGTGACCTGTGAGGTGGTCAAAATTAACTGCAAATTACTTGAAATTAGTGTTATTGAGGTAATAATAAAGAGCAAAATTATGTGATTTTAGCATATTTTAGCATTTTTTCTAAAAAATACAGATCAAAAACCAAAACACACGAAGGTGGTTTTGCCAAAACCAAAACTCGAAGTTAATCTAGATCCAAAACCTGAACACGGGGGTCAGTGAACATCTCTAATTACAATAGTCGATATGGGAGATGATGAGTGCATCAATTAAAGTCTTTGCATTAACTTGTGTGAGATATGTACGTATTCTGGAAATGTTTTTTAGATGTATGCAACATGATGTAAATTGTCACGGCTCTGAGGTTTTTTGCAGATACCCTGTCCCTACTATCGAGGATGGTGGAGGCAGAATACAATGATATTCACAGGATAAGTTCACGGCTTACAAGCATCAATAACAACACAGGAGAAAGTAGTAGTGCTGCAACGTAGTGTATTGAATGTTGGTACAACAGGAAGGAGATATATAGATATATATATATATATATATATATATATTGGCAGAGATGAATACACGGCAATTCGTAGTAATGCAGACACAATTCACATATGCTACTTCATAGTCGGTAACCCTTGGCAACAGCATGAGATGATATACAGTTTAACGCAGAGATGATAAACAAGAACACTAGGATCCAATAGAGAACCACACAGCAGATGAATGTGAATCACTGGTAGAGCGTACAGTCCAAACAGAGTAGTATATAGAACTTAGCTGATCCGAGAGTAGAGATGACTCAACATAGCAGGTGGTACTGGAATCGCTGATTCTTATTAAGTAAAGCAGTAAGCGTTAAACATCACCCAAGGACTTGGATGAACACTGACACATGCAGTAGAATGTTGCCTAGAAGTAGCAGAGACGTGAGTAGTATCTGAATCATGCGTGGAACTACAGGTAGCAGGATTCGTTGTAACTGCAATGGTAAGTTCACTGTAGTATGGAGCAACTGAACAGAGAAACGCAACTTGAGCCCAAGCACTGGCCACCGGCACAACAAGTAGTTCACAATAACAGTCCAGTAACCAGGTAACAGCAGAGTAAGGATAACCCGTGTCAGACGTGGAACTACAGGTGACAGGTAACTTGATAGTAGCTCTAACAGCGAGATGCAGCGATCTTAGCCAGCCAGCAGTAAAGTTGAACCAATAGATAAGGCACAGGTTTAGCGACAACTCACGATACTCGTTCAGCGTGCAGATGAATAGCGGAGAGGAGTTCCAGCTTGCAGGTGAACAGCGGTGAGGAGTTTGCAGCTTGTAGATAAACAGCAGTGAGAAGTTTGCAGGTAACGGACACACGGAAGGAGAGGTATACAGCTAGATCCAAATGCAACCAGAGTAACACGAAGAACAGGCAATGAGCCCATAACCTTGGGAGGTTAATATAGTGCTCCAGGACCAATGAGGTTCAGGAGGAGGTCCAGATCACAGTAGCCAGAAACACATGTGAAAGTAATGTCTCTGAGGCAGAAGCAAGCAGAATCATGGTTCTTAAAGGGAAAGTCACAGCACCGGCACCTAACTGTGGGACCGGCGTGTGACATAAATATAGAGTTGATGTGGGGAACAAAGGATAGTTGTGAGTCAAGGATTACACCTAGGCAGCGAACTTGCAGGGTGGGATTTATGGTCATGCTGTCTACAGAAATAGAAATGTCAGGCAGGAAGCTTCTATTGTTGTGAGGGAATTTTATTAATTCTGTTTTTGAAAAGTTGAGTTTTAGTTGGCGAGAGGACATCCAAGATGAAGTGGAAGAAATACAGTTAGTAACACGAGACAACACAAATAGTGAGATTTCAGTTGAGGATAGATACATCTGTGTATCATCCGCATAAAGATGATACTGAAATCTAAAGGAACTTAATTGGTTTTCCAAGAGAAGTGGTGTAGATAGAGAATAGCAGAGGACCTAGGACTGAGCCTTGTGGTACGCCAACTGATAGAGGAAGCGGAGTAGAGGTTGTTCCAGAGAAATTAACACTGAAAGAGCGACTAGATAGGTAGGATGATGTGAGGAAACTGGGTGGTACTGGACTGAGAACTTTTTATTCATCACCCGTTTCTCACAGTTTGATGTACTTTTTAATCCTTGGCACAGTCTAAGTATATACACCAGAGCATCTGTGTATTATGTGTATTATTTCATGTTATTAGGTATGTTGCTATATTGCAAAATTGTATGTATTAGAAATAGAATGAATATTGACATATTGTGTGACAGCAGAAGTCATTTTGCTTGTGTTAGCTAAGGTAATTACCATTTGTCTCAAATGTCCATTGTCATGAGGTGTGGCTTAGATCTGGTTTGTATTCAGAGCAATGTCTGAGTTACTTGACACAGCTAACTGGCAGCCCACATTAATTAGCTAGGTCAACAGGTAATCTGAGAGGTAATTAGGTTAGAACGTCTAGATGATATGCAATGTGCCTCCACAGTAATATACTGTCTGAAATAGCATTGGGAAATGTATTAACATGTATCAAAATAAATATAATTGTATCAAAATGTATCACAGACTCAGATTGTGTAATGTTACAGATACAAGATCAAGACAGTGACCATCCTGATGAGTAATGGATTCAATCAAATGGGAGACGTCAATTAAGGAGGTTAGAGAGCAGTTTTGAAACAGCAATGGAACGTGGATTAGAAATAGGGATGTTGAAATCACCCATGATGATGATGGTGGGGATGTCAGAAGATAAGAAGTGAGGGAGCCATGCAGAGAAATGTTCAAGAAATTATTAGTGGGGTACAGGGGGGCGATAGATCACAGCGATACGCATAGAGAATGGGTTAAAATTCCTAACAGTATATACTTCAAAAGATGTGAACGTGACTGATGGAACATTTGGTAGATCTGTGAATGTGCACTGTGGAGAGAGAAGTAGTCCAACCCCACCTCCTTGTCTGCCTCCAGGTCTTGGGTGTGAGTGAAATGGAGGCCACCATGTGAAAGGGCTGCAGGTGTGGCAGTGTCTGATTGCGTGAGCCATGTTTATGTAATTGCCATAAGGTAGAGTTTGTTTGAGAGGAAGAGGTCGTGTATGGAGGTAAGTTTGTTACAAATAGAGTGTGCACTGCAAAGGGTACATTTAAAGGACTTTGGAAGACATGGGACACAGGTGATGCATTTCAGGTTTGCTGGTTTTCAGTAGCGTTCAGATATATGTGTGTGGAAGAAGTGAGGGGGACTTGGATTAGATGATATATCACCAGCTAATAGAAGCAAGGAGGAAGAAAGATAGGAAAGATGATTGTAAGATGTGTATCCTTTTAGTTTCTGGCAACAGGGTGAAACTATTGAAATGAAATAGGACAACAGTTCATGAGTGTTAACCAGAGGTGAGTGAAGTAATAGAGGGGCAATGTGAACAGAGGTGTTTGTTGCAGGAAGGGTGAAGGATGATATAGGTCTAAAGATAATGCCATGAAAGGAGAGCAAGAAAAATAATTTGGCAAACATTGGTATTTAGAAGGAATATAGCAACAAATGTAGGAATTAAAAAAAAATCACCTAGATGTAAAGTCCTGTGCAATCAGAAGTAGCAGAGTAATGATGCAGCAGACGTAGATTATGTGTAGATGTCTTTAATTGTTGTTCAATGGTTTTTCAACTGTATTTTCTAAACACTTTGTGTAGAAAACACACATATGTCTCCCCCAGACTGAATGTTAAGTTATAGTAAGGCTGATTTCAAAATAAGTTACATCTGTGCTAATTGGACAGCTGATCAGAGAAGGGAGTGGGGAAGCTATTGGGTTTACTCAGGCTATATGAGTGTCACGGTTCAAATACAAAGTGCAGCTCAGGAGCTAGGAATGAGGTGAAAACACACGTAGGTTATTGCTGGAATAACAATCTGTTGGTATAATACTGAATATACAGGAACATCAAGGGCAGAGCCCCCTCTGGAGCAGGCTTCAAGGGCAGCGCCCCCTCTGGAGCAGGCTTTAAGGGCAGCGCCCCATCTGGAGCAGGCTGTAGCTCAGGAAGAGAGACAGCGGCTGAAGACTCGGAACTGGAGACAGCGGCTGAAGACTCGGAACTGGAGACAGCGGCTGAAGACTCGGAACTGGAGACAGCGGCTGAAGACTCGGAACTGGAGACAGCGGCTGAAGACTCGGAACTGGAGACAGCGGCTGAAGACTCGGAACTGGGTAGCACGGTGGCAGGAGACTCGGGTGCAGAGGCAGCGGCAGGAGACACAGGACCGGACGCCGTGGCAGCAGACCCAGGACCGGACGCCGTGGCAGCAGACTCAGGACCGGACGCCGTGGCAGCAGACTCAGGACCGGACGCCGTGGCAGCAGACTCAGGACCGGACGCCGTGGCAGCAGACTCAGGACCGGACGCCGTGGCAGCAGACTCAGGACCGGACGCCGTGGCAGCAGACTCCAAGCTGGAGGCAGAGGCTGGGACCTCAGGGCTGGAGGCAGAGGCTGGGACCTCACGGCTGGAGGCAGAGGCTGGGACCTCACGGCTGGAGGCAGAGGCTGGGACCTCACGGCTGGAGGCAGAGGCTGGGACCTCACGGCTGGAGGCAGAGGCTGGGACCTCACGGCTGGAGGCAGAGGCTGGGACCTCACGGCTGGAGGCAGAGGCTGGGACCTCACGGCTGGAGGCAGAGGCTGGGACCTCACGGCTGGAGGCAGAGGTTGTTGGCGCCTCAGGGCAGGTGGCTGGAGCCTCAGGACAGGTGGCAACTGGAGCTGGCATCACAGGACAGGTGGCAACTGGAGCTGGCACCACAGGACAGGTGGCAACTGGAGCTGGCACCACAGGACAGGTGGCAACTGGAGCTGGCACCACAGGACAGGTGGCAACTGGAGCTGGCACCACAGGACAGGTGGCAACTGGAGCTGGCACCACAGGACAGGTGGCAACTGGAGCTGGCACCACAGGTCAGGTGGCAACTGGAGCTGGACCACCTGTGAACTGGGAATTAGTTACCCCATAGTTCTTACTAAACAGCAAATTTGTAGAAGCACAATTAGGAGGTGCTGTTTGCACAGGTTCAGCAGCAGTAAAGGTGGATTGAGACAGACCAGCAGCTTCTGTATTAGGAGAGACATAATCAGACAGTCTCCTGAGAGAGTCCACAAGTAAAGCGGAAAATCTAGCAAGCTGAGAACGTAGCAAAATAATGTCCATCTGTAAAGTTTGTAGCAGTGGCAATTCCAAGATTGGTGAAACAGACATGCTGCAAAAACAAATGAAAAAAGAATTGCAGAAAAAGGTCCCAGAAAATATCTTCCACACGACTCCTAAGCTGTTTTTTCTTTTGGTTGGTTATACTGTCACGGTTAAAATACAAAGTGCAGCTCAGGAGCCAGGAATGAGGTGAAAACACACAAAGTTTATTGCTGGAATAACAAGCTGTTGGTATAATACTGAATATACAGGAACATGCAGGAATAAATACCGGGTAGATGGCTGATGTAGGAAAGTGGTAATATGGAGAGCTCCCAGATAGCAGGTAACCAGAAATATGGAGAGATCCAGGCAGCATGAAAACCACAAGCACAGCAGAGGGTGGGAACAACAGGATGGGACAACAATAACCAGCAATGAATGCTGGGAGAGATAAGTATAAGAAGGAAACACCCAGGTGCAAGGAATAATTAGTGAACAGGAAGGTTAACTCTTAAAGTTGCAGCACCTCTGGTGATCAGAGGTACTACTGCTAACACATAAAATGAACACAAATAATAAAGTCTGATAGTCCAGGAGGCAGGAGCTGCCAGGCAAAGCAGTATGCTGCAGGCAGATCGTGACAATGGGAGCCAGGCCAGAGTCATAAAATTGGTTCAATGAGACGTTCAGTTCTTGTACATACTTTAAAAAATAAATAAATAAATACAGGTACAGTTGCAGAGATGAGAATAAGAGAAGATGAGATGTTCAGTTCTTGTACATACTCCAGACCCCATGTAAAAAGTACCAGCAGGGATAACAAGTTTAGAAACTAAATCCTCACTGTACTTTATACCAGTACTAGAGGTGATAGAACATGGGAAGAATTCGCTACATTGGATGAATTGGGGGAATATTGTGTCCCTTTGATCCTTAATCAATGGTGGTATGTGGAGAAGGGACAAATATTAGGACATTTGGTAGTGGTACCTGATTCAGTTTACGTAGTAGTGAAAAACAGTGAACATCCATCAGACAAGATGCAAAGTATGGGTGATGCCAGTAGGCACAGAAAACACAAAGAAGATAGGAGATATAGTAGCTTCAGGTCTAGTGATACATATTTAGTGTTACTAGAAGGAACAGATAATCCTGTATATTTCTCTTCCTGCAGGTGGGTTCCTATTGCTGAATAATTGCCTGGGAGTGGATTGTGTGCCGTCTTCTGGTGATCCTGTGGTTTGGGTCTTGACAAATATCATGGAACAGAGGAAAGAGCTTTGTTTGCCAAGCTAGGGAACTATTCAAATTGCTGGATTTGTACCATTCACCTCTTCAGATGGATCACTTCTGTATGTTGTTAGACATCTCTGGATGAAGTTTTGTAAGACACTGAACAATGGATAGTTCTGGTAGTTTAACCAAAAAACTATTTTATTGTACAAAAGTGTATTTTTATGTAGCAGATTGGTTATATAAACCATGGTGGTCTGCAGTACGGAAGCCATGTGCCTTAGAAGAAGAAATTCGAATTATCATTAGTGGTTTTAGCAGTAGATAATGCTCATAATTTGGAGAAATTGGCAGAATTATTTAATGATGCCACTGATGAAATTTTGGGTGTCTTATATATAGTGAAATGTAACTAAATTTCATGCTAAAGTGTTAAATCAACATTCTTTGGTATTAAATTACAAGGGGCATGTGTCACACTGTAGGTCCTGCTTGGTACAGTTATGTGTGTGAGAATGAAAGATCAAGTATATGGATATAAACAGAAAATCAGACCAATATAAAGAAGTTGCCCAGTGGCCGGGTTACGTTGGTTAAACACAGCTAATTGGTATTCTTGGTGGGGAGGTTGGTTTAGTGGAATTATTGTTAGTTTCTTATATGTAATCATTGCATTACTTGTGATAGTTTCAGTGAACTGTGATGGAAAGGGTTAAGAGGATTGAATAATGCAAGCCCCCCACCTGTTATGTAGACACCATACATACAATGATCACTATTATGCAGCACAGAGGGATATGTAGCAAAGAACTTCTATTAAATAGTCTCGGGCGGTATGTACTGAACCTCTTACCCATCACTCTGTGCCCCCAGTCAGTACTGACCAATGCATCATACATCCATTACACCCAGACAGATTACTCTCTGAGTCTCTCATCACATTATTCCCACGGTTTGTATTGTGGTCTTACACCCCCTAATACTCAGTGTGTCCCCATCACACCCTGTCACTTCTCACCCCCAGTGTGTGACACTCACAGACACCCTTCTCTCTCCCTGCCCTCTTCTACTGGGAGACATCTCCCCTCCAGCACCCAGCTGTGTCATCCTATGTATCTCAGTGCGGGGGGAGGGGGACCATAAATGTTACTGGGTGCAGCCATTGTGGTGTGGTCTTGTTATATCAGAGGGAAATAACTTGGATGTCATTGATCCCTCAGGATAGAGTGAAGAGGTGAATGTACTTTAGGACGTATATCAGTACAGAACAAGTAATGTCTTACAGCTGATGACTGACAGATATGTGACAGTAATTTTCCTCTCCTCCACTCAGGAGGTAACAGGCAGCCTAGTCCCAAGTAACAATCAGCAGCTGCATCTAAGAGATATTGTGGTAGTCACAGTAATTCCTACTGTATAATCCTCATAATACTTATATCCTCCTCATTCATCACCTATTTTATTTTACCTGTGTTATGTTTATCGTTATATCTCATTATATCTATGTAGGTACATAACCTGCCAGTCACTGCGTCCTCTCACCCGGAAGATGTTACTTCCGGCCTGTGCGGTCCACCGACTTATTGTCTGTGCGTTCCAAATGAACATAGCTGCGTTCTACATACCGGAAGTGATCTTTCTTCTGTTGCAACTTCCGGGTGACCTTAGAGTAGGAGGAGTCAGAGAGGTGACTGCTGTGTCCGCACCAGGTAATTATGTTATTATTATTATACATTATTATACAGGGGGAGCAGCCTCTGGTGTCCTGTGAGTATAATACGTGTCAGCTGACTGGGGCCCTGTTATTATAACACAGTTTGAGGTGTAATTAGTGTAATACAGGTGCAGCAGCCTCTGGTGTCCTGATATAATACATTTACAGCAGACTGGTAGAGGACTCCTTTACTTTCCATAATGAATCAGCTCCTTCATGTTCATGTAACAAAGGGCTGAGCTCACTGAGCTGAGGGTGTCAGTCAGGGCTTCTTGTTTTACTAAACAATAGACTCTCACAGAGAATGTCAGTGTGTGTGAGAATCTTCAGAGACTAAATGATTATCCTCCAGTAAATGCCTCATCCTCCCCTGTGCTATATACATGGCCAGCAGGCTTTTCATACATCAATGTGAAAGGCAGTGATAATGTGGCTTCTAGCATCACCAGGGGTTATAAATACTGTTTGGTTATAATGTACTGGATTAGTAGGTGGATAGAATCTTATCCGTCCAGTGAAACTACTGTATTCTGAGGTGCGTCATCTATAGGAGAATAATGGAATTTTAAATCCATAACAGATAACACATTGGTAAGGGGATTATTATTGTTAAAGTTTTGGTCTAGTCTGTATCTAAATAACATTGGGATACCTGACCAGGGAAAGAAAGATTTGCAGACTGTCCCTAAAATGTTGGTTACGGATCTCATACCCCACCGGAGCACTCCAGAGTGATACCAGTGTGACCTGTGTATAGTGATCAGTGGATTATTGGTGACCTGTGTATACTGATCAGTGGGTTATTGGTGACCTGTGTATAGTGATCAGTGGATTATTGGTGACCTGTGTATACTGATCAGTGGATTATTGGTGACCTGTGTATAGTGATCAGTGAGGCATTATCTCACTTCTTGGCCCCTCTCTAATCAATGGGCAGCAAAAGTTAAATCTCACCCTGATGATCATCTACCTGCTGACTGGAGAGGTGAGAGATTGTGTGATCTCCTTTATAGAAACAATTAAACCGTTTATATCAGAAACGTATAACTTACCTCTCCTGCAGCTCCTGCCATCTTCAGTTGACCTTCTATTCTTAGGCCTCTGTTATCCTCCAGCTTCCAACGCAACATCATCTTGCTGTTTGCACTAATCTGACCAAAGAAGGTGATTAATCTGTGGGTGCCGGCCATAGACAGAGGACACAAATTGCTGGCAGGAGCTGCACCCATCTCAGATATTCACTCCATTTTTCTTGGAAAGTGTTACATATAGGAAAGAGATTGTTTTTTTACAATTAGATTTTATTGCACAACTAAACCCTAAAAATAACAACTTTGAATTAGTGTTTTTTTTTTTTCCATTTATTTTTTTATTGATGTATCCCTCAATACACAGGAGTACATAGTAGTGAAGAAGACATCCGATGAGCGTGTGATACTCAGTAGCCATCTCTGTGTGTCAGAAAGATTGAGCAGGACCCAGAATCCTGCCCAAGTCACAGTTCCTCCACCTCACTTACTGATACATGAGAAAAACAGTGATCAGAAGATCCTGCAACTAACCAACAAGATCATTCAGCTGCTGACTGGAGAGGTGACTGCTGGGAATGGGACATTATACAGTAACACCAGGGGATGTGTCTGGGTGATGACTGTATCATTATGTGTGTCAGGGTCCTATAAGGTGTGAGGATGTCACTGTCTATTTCTCCATGCAGCAGTGGGAGTATTTAGAAGGACACAAGGCTCTGTACAAGGACGTGATGATGGAGAATAACAACACCCTCATGTCATGGGGTAAGAGTAAAGTATTTTTTATTGTATAGGAAAAAGCAGTTTTGAGCGCTACCTAGATACACACAATAAATCGCATAAAAACAATGTATTCAATCACAATGTGTCACCTACAGATGGATCCACTAACAGAAATACCCCAGAGAGATGTCTCCGTCCACTTTTTTTACAGGATTGTACAGAGGAAAATCATATTGTCCCACAAGACTATCGGGTAGGTAGTGTTTAGGGTCTTTCCAAATACCAAAGGGACTTTTTATTATATTCTCTGTAGAGCAGCTGTGTGTGTGTCTTATACACTGATATTCTTCTGGTTTATCTCAAATAATGTAATCAGACATTATTTTTTTTTGCTTTGTGGTTAATTTAGAGTGATAACCTGGCTGATATTAAGGCAGAAGATATAGAGGGAGAAGAAGAGACGTATGTGAGGGGTGATCAACAGGAAATCCCTACAGATATCCGCACAGGTAAGTACTACATCAATCTATTATTCTATATCCTCCTCTGTCTGTACAAACTAATGAGGAACAAGTATCTGCTCAGTAGGGGAGTCAGGAGCCATCAGCCCCTATTAGACTTCTGTTCTCCTCCTCACATCATATCATTGTGCTACCAGCCCAAAGATCTGACCAGTCTCCTCCCCCCACTCTCTCTGGTGATTCCTATATATCAGTACAATGAACGTTACTGTTGGGGTATCGGGGTTCACCGATACTTATATCAATCGCCTTCAATGTCTGTTAAATCTTCATTGATTTTCAGTCGACTGGTGAACAGAAAAAAAACCAACACATGTATGAAATAATGCTGAGTAATTCTGATTCTATTTCAACCAGAGCTTCTGACTATTTATACAGTAGAATATTAGAGGTATAGAAACTTAACAACCAATTATAAGACAGTAGATTATGAACAACAACAAGCTCATTATGCATTATGCGTACTGTGCAACTTGTAAGTTAAAACAAATCTTATTTATACTTTTATCTTCTCAGGCATTCTGCCACAAGTTACTTTAGATAGAACGTTACGTTCAGCTTGATTTGTTGATATTCTCTGTGATCTTGTTGTAATGTTTTTCAAGGCTTCAAACTGTTTCTCTTCTGAGTAAAATGTCTCCTAATTTCTTTTTTTAAGGTTATAGCATCTTATTTCTCTTTCCTACCACTGGGGGACACTGCGAGATATTGGGGGTTTAGTAGGTGGGACTGGAGTTTAGGCACTTATTAAACTTGTTTGTTCTTCTGACTCCTCCCCTACTATGCCCCTCCTCTGTAGCTGAGACTTCAGTTGTTGTAAGGGCCTTGGAGATAGGTCACTTCACTATAGGCTCCTGCCTATACTTGGTTTAGTATTAGGTTTTCATATTTATTTATTTTCTTTTTCCATTCAGGTGCAGTGCGGGACTCGATGCAAAGACCCAGAAGAGTGAATAGTCCGGTGGCTTTCTTCAGTCCCAGCGCAGGTAAGCAGCAGATTAGCTCGTTTCCCTCGCACCTCTGCCGGCAGTCTTCTCCTGGAAACGAGCAAAAGGGGCCATATTTCTAAAGTCTGCTTTTGGGCAGCTTTTTATTTGGGCCACAAGATATTTTTGTTACTATATTGGCCATGTAGCGGCCGCGGCCACATTAAGTAATGGTGGACGGGAGGGAACCTGTAACAGCCTCTCCTTCCCGCCTGCTCGACTTGCCGGCAGCCTCCCCCCCCTCCTCCGCCCCAAGACAACGAGCTGCGGGGGAGAAGGACAACGATCTCTCTCTTTGGAGGCCATGCAGTTGTCAGTGTGACCGCACGCACCCTGGGCACTGAATCGCGGCGGATCTCACTTTCACAGCCTACAGCCATATTAAAAATATGGGCTGATCGGCGGGAATCAGAGGTGGCCATGTTAAGGGAGGATCTGGAGAGTACACTTCCTCCTCTCCCCATCAGCTTCCTGGCGCGGATGGCGGACATCTTGGCACTCCGGAACACTCCCATCGAGTGCATGCTGTTCCCTGCTCGGCCTCTTTCCACCTGGTATTGTGGTATCATTTTTATTTCTACTTTTAAACGATTGTCAGGCTGTTTAACACACAGTCAGGACTATTGTTTCAGGGTCCTGTGTCTGATGTATATTATTATTATTATTTATTTGTTAGGCGCCACAAGGTATCCGCAGCGCCGCACACAGTACTAACAGTAGACTATACAGGGTGAAACCATACAGAACAATGAACAAAAAGTACCAATACTTCAGAAACTCCAGCCAGTCATATGCAGTAAAGACGGAGCGGAAGAACAGGTATGGAGACAGAAGGGGAGGGGGCCCTGCTCATACGAGCTCACATGCTAAGGGAGGGTAAACAGACCAGGCACAAGAGGAGCCAGTTTAGGCAAGAGGAGAGAAGGGAGGACGAGCTAAAGGGAGGAGATGGGGGTTAAGTAGATGGTTGGTAGGCTTTGAGGAAGAGGTGAGTTTTGAGTGCACGTTTGAAGGAGCACAGAGTAGGAGAGAGACGGATGGAACGAGGGAGGTCGTTCCAGAGAAGGCGGGCTGCACTGGAAAAGTCTTGGATTCTGGAGTGGGAAGAGGTGATAAGAGTAGAGGAGAGGCGGCGGTCGTTGGCCGAGCGCAGGGAGCGGGCAGGAGTGTGAATGGAGAGGAGGTTAGAGATATAAGGGGCAGTAGAGTTGGAGAGAGCCTTGTAAGTGATGGTGAGGAGTTTGAAAAGGATTCTGTAGGGGAAGGGAAGCCAGTGCAAGGCAAGGCAGAGAGGGGAGGCAGAGGAGGAGCGGCAGAGAGGAAGATGAGTCTTGCGGCCGCATTGAGTATAGAGCAAAGGGGGGAGAGACGAGAGTGGGGGAGGCCAGTGAGGAGGAGGTTACAATAATCGAGGCGGGAGATGATGAGTGCATGGATGATAGTTTTGGCGGCATCCTGAGAGAGAAAAGGACGGATGCGGGCGATGTTGCGTATTTGGAAGCGACAGGCTTGGGCAAGGGAATGAATGTGGGGGGCAAAAGAGAGAGAGGATTCGAGGGTGACACCCAGGCAGCGAATTTGGGTGACAGAGGAGATGGTGGTGTTATTGACGACAATAGAGAGGTCATGGTGGGATGGGAGTCTAAGCGGAGGAAAGACAATGAGTTCAGTTTTAGAGATATTGATTTTGAGAAAGCGCTCGGACATCCAGCAGGAGATGGCGGAGAGGCAGTCGGATACCCGAGCGAGGAGGGTGGAGGAAAGATCAGGAGAGGAGATATAGAGTTGAATGTCGTCAGCAAAGAGGTGATACTGAAGACCGAAGGAGGAGATGAGAGCACCAAGGGAGGAAGTGTAGAGCGAAAAGAGTAGAGGGCCAATAACAGAGCCCTGTGGGACTCCTACGGGGAGAGGGTAGGGGGAGCAGGAAGAACCAGACATGGATACAGAGAAGGAGCGATTAGCGAGGTATGAGGCGAACCAGGCATGAACAGAACCAGAGAGGCCGAGAGAGAGAAGAGTTTGCAGCAGGAGGGGGTGGTCCACGGTGTCAAAGGCTGCAGAGAGGTCAAGGAGGATGAGAACGGAGAAGTGACCCTTATATATCATGGGATTACCGATTTATACAAAATTGGTAATTTCCTACCCTCCTGTGACATATTCTGCTTTTCAGGCAGATTTATTAATATATATATAATATTCCATATGGTGACTGTTTATTGACATTTTCTATAAGTCTAGTAAGCGGAGTCTGTATATATAAAATTCCTTCTGCTATGCTTAGCCTGTGTTACCCAAGTACTGTGTGTGGTTAACTTTTACAGTTTCCAAAATATGCAGTATGTCTCAGGAATTACCTCAGGGGTAATAAACATGCTGTTCCATATGCTCTACGTTATTTATATGGCACAAAAATAATATACAGTGTTATCCCGTGGTAGGCTGGTAGGTCTGTATGGCAATATATATGTGTATATATATATATATATATATATATATATATATATATATATATATATATATATATATATATATATATATATATATATATACACACACATATATGTGTGTGTGTGTGTATATGTATGTGACCAGTTATAAAAAAAAAAAAGACAGAACAGATTTATTCTGTGTCTCCTTCCTTGCTATTGTATCAGTCTACAATAGGTGGCACTTCCAGGAGTAAGATACTCGCTGGTTTGCAGATACTACAATATATATATATGTCCCAAATAATTGTTATACAAACTTATTTGCTGTTACCTTGCCTACCATTGCCTTATGTTTTCAGACAGACCCACTGGGAGGTCTGAGCTGCATTATTTAGGTGCGGAATGTAATTTCTATATTATCCTTTAAACAGCCTAGTCCGAATGCCTCGGCACAGACTGCGGGGCTAGGGTCTACAAACAGGGTGCTCCCATTTCGGTGTCAGCAGTTTTGCAGAAACTGGTCTGGCCTAAATCACAGTCGCCACTGGTGGTCGAACTCATTAAGGTGATTTTTGAGTCCGAAATGGTACGTGAGTATACCCTTTCTCATGCTTCTACACACGTTTACACTGTGCTGGTTAAGCCCCCACACAGCTTATATCTGTCCGCTAACACAGAAGCGGCATTCAGCTGTTCAGGTCTAAAACCATCCGGACAAAGACGCTGTTGCTCACCATCTCGCACAGATGGCCATGATTTTATCTTTCACTGTCGTCATAGTCAGAATAAAGATATAGTTCATTCCTCCCCAGAGGATGTCTATCTCAATCTGGATTTACTAACAAGAACATTATTCCCTCTGATTACACACACGAGGGGGATAATCCCAGCTTAAATTTTACACAGTTGTAGCATTTGCAAAACACCAGTCTATTTCAATTCGCAACCTAAGCCTTAGTGACACCCTATTTGAGAAAATGTTTTTCCTCATATATTAGACTTGGTGTCTGTCTTTTGACAAAAGCCAGGTAAAACAGTAATAGACTGGCCAAATTTTCAACTCCCCTCCCTCTTCCGCCAGAGAGAATACAAGGGAAGTAATCCCTGCTGTTGACAACCCTGTTGCTTTTCAGTTCTCTTATTCTGCTATCCCCTACACAGAGCAGGAGCCAGTAAAGGGTTTTATCTAGAGGCTCTCTGACAGAAGGAGTTCTCTAGCCTTTATTCAGATTAAGGGTTAATGGGGTGGTTTGTATTCACCCAGCAGAGTCATAGCTGATATTCATAAAGCCATCCAGCTATGATAAGAACAGTTAGCCACATGCTCACAGGACTACGTTCCAATAACGGAACTCTCAGTTTGCACTATTACAAACAAGTATCCAAGGGCTTCTGGCGGTAGGTGTGCTTCCTTTTTCTTTTTTTTTTATGTCAGCGACACCAGGCCATGACGTTTACGCGTTCAATCCGTTCATCCTATGTTTTAATCTGAGGTCAGAGTGCCACATTCCGAGTCATGCCTAGACTTACAAGGGTGCTTATAGTTCATGTACAGTAGCAGTGAGGTAAACACCCATAGGCCTGGGGACATCCCTCGGAAGTGGAAGTTATTTATCCCAAACGCCGCTTAGCTTACAGCTAGGAGTTTTCTGCCAGCATATTAGCCCCTCAGCAAGCAGCAGGGCTGCATTATTGAGTTCGCAGGTGGTCACTTCAGACCTACCCAGGTCTTCGCTCATTCTACCACACCAGAAGTGTTGGCTTATGCCTCATCTTCTAGACTGGGACATTCAGTATCTTCCTACCGAAGAACACGCTCATCTCTCTTCAACACAGTTCTAGAATGCTCTTGGCAGAATTCCCTTTCAGTAACATGAGGTTTTTTTCTGCAAACTAGGATACCAGGGTTCTAGTTGTAGCATTGGCACTCCTCACTCCGGACATCTCCCATATCTCCAGAAGGAGATTCTCATCAATGGGAGCTGCCTTCCATGTTTTGGACGCACATAGCATCCCTCTGCCCTGATCCACTTGTTTACCTTTCGGGTGGTGCTTAGCCACAATGATTCTTGAGTGGGTCAGTCGTCCTTCTTGTCAGGGGGTCAGAAAACCTGTAGACATTCGGTCTCATAATGCAGGGCTGTTGCATATCTGTAGCATTTATAGAATACCCGTACCCTGACTACAGGGGTCGACCTGTGTATGGTCGGAGGGGTGTGCCATGTGCCATACTATGGGCCAAGTTACTCAGACGTATAATTATTGAAGGCCGAATGCCTTAGCAAGCAGGTAGTTACCAGGGAAAGTGGGTCACTCCAGGGTAATACCCTTGTGCCCTCCTGGTTAGGTCATAGGGCACTCCGAGAGGTGGCCCAGGTTCCTTTCACATGTTAACCTGTTTTCTGTCTTGGCTCTCAATCTAATGATCCTCAAGTGGATTTTTCCATAGCCAAGTCGGGTCTCCCTAGAATTTAGGGGTGTACATGTTAATTACAGGTCCCATTTTCTTGTGGGTGCTAAAGAGTTTCTAGAAGGAGGCGCATCCCAGCTAGTCTGGTGGCCTGCCGCGTGTCTCGCAAAGCAGGGTTCTCCTGGTTTAGGGGACTAGCGTCGACGTCCCTCCTTTCCCGCTTTCCAGAGCGGCCTCATCTTGTAGCTCGGGCCTTTTGCTCTTCATCATCTAGTTTGACGCTGTGGCGTCGGATGCTCAACCCTTACGGCCAGAGAGTCTTTGCAGGGGAATGGTTGCTACCTTCAATACAGCCGTAGAGCTTCTTCCTCAGCTGTTCTCTTTGGCCTAGAAACGATATTAAGTTGGTGTAAATTCCTAGAATTTCACACGTCCCACTCAGGAATCTCTAAGGGGTTTTCTTTACGAGCTGGCTCCGATAGGGGTATCCGCCCTACTCCCTTCAGCGTGCAGCTCCCGTGGCTCTCCGTTTAGCTCAGCGGAAGGTTGTCTTGCTTAAGGGGTTTCTTCAGGCTCAGCCCACCTTTGGTTGGTCGTTATAACCAGGGAGTCTAGTTCTCGTCATCAGGGGGCTTGTTTTGGCCTCCTGTGACCCTCTGAGTTAGATACGCTGTTCGCTCATGGTATGAGTGCTCCCTTAGATATCGCTGAGTTGGTTAACCTGTTAGCTCAGTGTATATGGTGCTCCCTTGGATATCACATCTCGCAGGGGATCCGGGGCAAGAGTGTGTATGCCACTCCCTCATATTATTTCCCAGAAAATTAGTGGCGCGTTGCACGAGGCATTATTAGTTCTGACGTTTAGTGCCTGCATCCCACTTACACAGGGATTGCGGTCTATCATTCTTGTGCCTCTTCCTTTTGTGTAACGCTTCTCCGGCGGGAGGTAGTTCGTGCTCTTGCTCGCACAGTTCGCGTTCAGGAATCTAATGCCCGTTTAGCCTCTCTAGTGCTAAAGGGGGGCAGGGTCCAGGTGGTCTCTTGCCACTACATCACGACCACCATTCTGTCTGTACCCCTCTGCAGGTTCGAGTGGTTTTTAGAGTGCACTCTCCAGGGGGGTTGCAGCTTCTTGGACGGCACAACAGCGTGATTCAATGGCGCAGTTATGCCGCAGAAGAAGACGCTGCCACGCTGTACGTTTTCTTTGTTGCATGCCTTTGCATCCACTGATGCAGGTTTTTGGCCACAAAATATTGCGCACAGCCGTTCCAGAGCATTTCCGCCCTTAGAGACAGCTTTGGTATGTCCCCAATGTCTCGCAGTGTCCCCCAGTGGTAGGTAAGAGAAAAGAGGATTTTTACTCGCCGTAAAATCAATTTCTCTTACTACACTGGGGGACACTGCGCACCCTCCCTTGCTCTGAAAGTAGTGCTGTCCTTGGTGTTACTTTCTGAATTGCTTTTCCATTCTTCCTGGCTTGGTTATACAAAACTGAAGACTCCGCTACAGAGGAGGGGCATAGTAGGGGAGGAGTCAGGGGAACAAACAAGTGTAATAAGTGCCTGAACTCCAGTCCCACCTACTATACCCCCAATATCTCGCAGTGTCCCCCAGTGTAGTAAGAGAAATTGATTTTACGGTGAGTAAAAATCCTCTCTTTCTAAAGCTTAGCACATGATAGATATTAAATCAATAATCATACAATTTTACCCTTACACTCCTGTCTTCTGATTAAATATCTACTTCTAACTTCTACCTAGGTGATAATCAGCAGAAGACAGTTAGCACTTACCTTTACACTAAATGGTATCTTAAGGACCCCATATAGATAGAATAATGATTCAGCACGTATCTCCTGGTATCTTTATCACATAACTGTTCTTTCCCTATTCAATGATTTATCTAGGTGTATAGAGAGAAATACTTTGCTGATATCTATTTAGAAGTTTCCTTGTATTACATGTTAGGTAACAGTTCCACATAATCATTATAGTTAATGCAAGAAGGATTAGTAACAATGGATGAATCAAGATATTCATTGCTTTCTTCATGGAATAAGATACATTAACAAATATGTCCCACTAATGATGTGACAATCCATTTTTCAATTCCATCCCACAATTGTGTGCCAATTCTGCACATAGGTTTTTCTTTTTAACCTACTTTGTATCTGACCCAGGGTCCACGCCTGCCCTAGGATTCTCATCAATCCTATCACAAAAAGGATATAAATTTTCATTCTGGTTTCTTGATGGTCACTGTCAATCTCTTGTTGAAGACTGTGCAGTTTTTTGGTTTGATAACTGATCATTGTACATCATTTTCACTGCTTGTCTCAGGCATTAAACTTGTAGAAATTTCTGTGATCATTACTGGTTCAGGAAGCTCATTATTTTCCTGCAGGAACAACAATCAAGTGTCAGTAATTTCTTTGTCAGCCATATAACAATTCTTCACTACCACATATATGATCAACAGGTTTGCCAAACCCTTTGCTACTAATGCCAATATTCCCAATATCCTAAATGAATCATTACTGACAACTTTGCCTTTGAGGTTATGTATTCACACAAAGGCATTTTCAGAGTTTACTCTCCTATGAGTACAAATTATTGAGCACTCCTTCCTCTTCTGTTTCTCATAGTGGCATAGAAAAATTGTCACTTATCTGTCTGTTTCACACTGGTTAGGGAGGCCTTGATCCCTACTTCAGTCACATATATTCTGGCCAGACACATCAATACCATAAATCAGTACATTTCTATTTATGGGATCAAGACTCCCCTGATTTGAAGACTTTGCAGTGTGATGTGTGAATCTAGGTGTCTTTTTTCCTGTACTTTCACTGCCATGGGAGTTGTCAACAGGACTTGATAAGGACCCTTGTATCTGGGTACAAGACTTCTGACGTACTTTCTCACGACCACCCAGTCCCCAGGTTGCAGTCTCTCGGTACCTGTATCAAAATTAGGGTCTGGAATGGAAGAGAACAGTTGACCATGTACTTCAGTTAGTTGTTTCTGTAATAAGGCAATATAGTTCAGCAAATCACCATGTACATGCTGTAGTTGTTGTGGAAAATAACAGCCTGCTCTGTGTGCTGTGCCAAACAGTATCTCATATGGTGTTAAACCTGTGTCTTTCCTATGAGTGTTTCTCACTGAGTGCAGGGCCATAGGTAAACATGAGATCCATGGCAGGCCTGTTTCAGCTATTATTTTCTGCATTTTCAATTTCAGTACCATTAAGGCGCTCCACACATTCCGAACTTTGGGGTCTGTAGGGGGTGTGAAGGGCAGATATGATTCCCATGTCTTTTAATAGTTCCTGGCATTCTTGCTCCATAAAGTGTGTCCCTCAGGCACTTTCAATGACATCTGGTACCCCATATCAGCAGATTACCTCATTCATAATTTTCTTGGCTATTGCATTTGCTTTCGTACATGCCCACGTCTCTACCCAGCGACTGAAAAGGTCCACACGCACACACAAGTACATTTTCATACCCTGAGCATTTGGGAAGCTGAATAAAATCTATCTGAATTCTTTGAAAATTATACAGTGTCTGAGGGGAGCTTTTCTGTGGAGTTGGGACAGACTTACCCAGGTTGTTTTGTGCACAGATTAGGCAACTAGCCACTAATGCCTGCGCTGCTTGGGCAAACCCTGGTGCTATCCAGTATTTATTTGTTAGTGCTACTGTAGCATCCTTCCCCAGGTGCACTTTCCCATGTACCTTATTGGCCATAATCGGGTAAAGTGCTTATGGCACACACAAACGCTGACCTTTACACCACTCTCCTTGCACTTCTAGTGCTCCATGTTTTGCCCAAGGCGTTTTCTTATTCTCTGTTGCTTGTCTTTCCATAAGTTGGAGTGTGCTCTGGTCAAACTTGGTGTCAGGGGGTCACCATGTAAATAGACTCCCCTTGGGGTACTGGAGCTATGGCGGCTTCTCGTGCGGCCTGGTCTACCAGTCTATTGCACTTAGCTTCGGTGGTAGTATCTCTGTGTGTGTCTTCACCTTCATCACTGACGGTTTGGAGGGCAGCTGGAATGCGGTGAACAATTCTTTTATGTGGTTTGCATGTTTTATGGGTCTACCCGATGACCCCATAAAGTTTCTGCTTTTCCATATTGGGCCATAGTCATAAGCTATACCATAGGCATAGTGTGCGTCTGTGTAAATGTTGACTTTTTGTCCTTCAGCGTATATACAGGCCAATGTCAATGCTTTTAACTGAACTTCCTGTGCTGACATATGGCTTGGGAGTAATTGCTGAATCAATATGTGTGTCTGTGTAGTAACAAACACACATATACGGCGTGCCGTTTATGTAATAGCGTGAGCCATCTACATATAGATCTATGTCGGCACCAGGGAGTGGTGTATCATGTATGTTTGTTAGGCCCAAAGCCTCTAATTGCATGAGTTCAACACAGTCTTCATCAGAAAAAAAGTTTTTTGTTTGTGTATTTCTTCAGTTTCTTCTTCAGCTGCTTCACTCAAGTCCTCATATCCCCTGTTTGATGATTCATCTTCTTTGTGACTCCCCTTCCTCACCTCTTTTGAATCATCAAAGGGGAGCAGGGTTGCTGGATTGAGGACTGTGCATCTGGCAATTGTTACGTGTTAGGCGCTAAGCAAAGGCTATCTCATATTTAGTTAGTCTAGCTGCAGACAAATGTTTTGTCCTTGCTTGATTGAGAATTTCTGTGACTGCATGTGGAACTTGAATAACAAGTGCATGGTCCAATACCATATCTACTACCTTTTCTTTCAGTATTGCTGCTGCTGATACTGCTTTTTTACATGATGGAGAGCCTCTTATAACTGGATCGAGTTGTGCCGAATAATAGGCCAGTGGCCTTTGTTTCGTTCCATATTTATGTGTGAGGATCCCTAGAGCATGTCCTGACTACTCATGGCAGAACAATGTGAATGGTTTCAGGTAGTCCAAGTGCTGGTGCAGTAGACATGGAGTGTTTCAAGTCTTGTACTGCGTTCTCTATTTCAGTTATATTGAGCGGTTCTGTTCCTTGTTGTTTCCTCAAGCATTCATACAATGGTTGCATGAGAATTGAAGCTGAGGGGATTCACTTTCTGCAATACCCTATGAGCCCCAAAAAGGCTCTGATTTCTTTGACTGTTTTTGGTGTCTTTATGTCTCGTATAACTTTAACTCTTTCAGTTGTAAGATGTCTTGCTCCTGCAGAGATGCAATGTCCCAAAAATGTTACTTTTTCCTGTACTAGTTGCAACTTGCTTGGTGATACTCTGCAGTCTTGTTCAGCCAGAAAACAAGGTAATGACAGTGTTTCTGATTTGCATTCTCCTTTGGTTTCCGCAGCCACCATGAGATCATTCACATATTGGATAAGTTGAGTAGTTGGATTAATAGGTCTGGTGGCTCCTCCCTGAGGGAGTCTTGTCCAACAGTATTGGTTTCCATCATGGGTGAAGGCTATAAGAAGTTGACTATCTTCTGTAATGGGGACTGAGAAGAAAGCGTTTGTCAAGTCGATTACTGAAAACCATTTTGCATTTGGAGGTATCTGACTTAATGCAATCTCTTTTCATGTGCCCTCTCTGTTTGCAAAAGAAACAAACTCCTTGTTTTTTCATTTATTCCAGAGCCATGTTTCCTTTTTCCTTTATTTGTTGCTTAGGTGCCCTTCTTGTGTCTGTTCGAACCTTCCAGTATTAATTTTCTTGGACCACATGAACGGCAATTCTCTGAATTTGGGACTTGTCTTTGGATTTCCTCTGCTTCTCTATTTTCCCAGTCTTCTATGCCTTCCAGGACTTGGAGCATGGGTTGCATTTCCATTGTCGCTGCTTCTGGTCTTATAAGAAATATTTGTTGATGATATGTTTCAGAAAGGCCATTAAGGAATCTGGTCTTAAACAGTCTGCGATGTTGGGCATTATCTCGAGTGAAACCTTCATCTTCATGTGCTTGAGTAGCTCTGTCATAATAATGTCTAATGGTCTCTTCTTTCTCATGTCGTACTTCTGGTTCTGCTGGTGCATTTTCTCTTTGATTATGGCCCCATCTCATTAACCAGTGATAAAACAGTACTCCAGAGGCCACTGTTTTTTTCAAATTGTCCACAGGTGGTGCTACAATTTCTGATAGATTATCAACTGCTTCTGCTATTGCCATAGTCCTAATTTCTATAGCTGTTCCTATTCTCAATAGCGCAGTGGCCAACTGGTCATAGTCTACCCAACTAGGGGTCCATATGACATATATTCTGGCGATATACTGGCTGAATGCTGCAGGGTTTTTCCAGGGATCTGGTGATTTTGGTGACGATATCATGCATATCTGATGAGGACCAGGCTTTATTGATTTCTTGGAGTTGCCATACTTCATTACCAGCTTTATTCATTACTCTTTGAACTTATACTGGAAACATCTGATATGGTGTATTGTGTCCCAACTGTAAAGATTTTAACTCTTCAACTGGGTACACATATGTGGGTCTCTTTTCTTCTGAGTCCAGATTTGGACCAAATATTCTTGCTCTTGTTAGTGCCCCTGGAGGAGGGCCTACAGGTGAGAAGCTCGGTAATCTTGGTACATCCTCTCTTTGTATGTCCTCACAAAGTGGGGCATTGGGGGGAATTTGATTACCATAGAACGGGCATGTTAAATTTCCTTCTGGTATGCAATTCCCACATTCTGTACATTTTCTTTCAGGATAGTATGTCTGTATTGGTCGAGCGGGAGCATGACCTGGTGTAATTATCTCCCATTTATTCCCCACTTTCCTCACTGTAGTGTTTGGTATCTTTGGAAATTGAGGAGCTGTGGGGGTTTCAGTGCTGAGTGGTGGGGGTGAAGGTATAACTAATGGTTCTGCATATGGTTGTGGTACAGCGATCTGTTGGGGTGGATCACAAAACATGAAATCATCCTCATCTTGTGACCATGTATCTGTGTCAGTACCCCTTGTGCATGTATACTGACTTCATGACAAAATAATTTGAAAGGCTTGTCATAATCTGGCAAAGCCAGTGCTGGTGCTGAAGTTACCCTAGCTTAAAATTGGTTAAACATTTGGTTCTGCTCAGCGTAGAGTGTAAATGGCTTACTATCATCCAGAAGTGCTAATGCAGGAGCACGGATAATAGCTAATAAAGTCTTAAATCTTTTTTTCATTTATGTACAAACATTGAATTCCCAACAATGCATTACTATACCCAAGATATAAAGAAGTATTTACAGTACATGACGATTACAGTACAGTAAATAAGGGCAGTAAATGTGTTTACAACACTGATTGACTCAAAACTATTATGAGGATAAAAATAAAAACCTTTTGTTATCTACCATAATTTGACATTACATTGCATTACTTTCTTTCAAACCATCTAATATAAAATTTGGTTAAAAAAAAAAAAAGATACAAAACATCATTTCATATTCAACTATGTTAGTCCATTTCTCCTTTTCTCTTTAAAAACATACCTTCTGAACCGCCTTATTATTTCGTGGCTGGGCAGGATCATAGCTGTCAAAATGAACATACTCCCCAAATGGCTGTACCTCTTCCAAACCCTTCCGGTAGCTGTCCCTGCCTCTTTCCTTGCCAACATCCAGAAGGCCCTCACCCGCTTTATTTGGAACCATAGACCTCCTAGAGTCTCATCCAATATCTTAAAACGACCAATCCCTGGAGGAGGAAGAGGCCTTCCCGACATCAAATTATACTACTTGACATCCCACCTTTCGCAAATCGTTGCCTCCTACGCTCCCTCTGGCTCCACTGCATGGCTTGATATAGAATCGGCCCATCTAACCCTGCCCGATCTCTCCTCTCTCTGGGGCGTATCTCCCGCCCGTCGCCCCCCTGCTGTTAGAGCACTGCCTTCTATCAAATTTGATGCTATGCTCTGGGACTCCAACTCCTTCAAACTAAAACTTTCAACTGCAATATCTCCTTTAACCCCCATCTGGCATAACCCGGTGTTCCCTCCTGGATCTGCCTCTACAACCCACCGTAACTGGTCTCGTGCAGGGCTTAAATTTCCAGTAGATTTTTCCAAACAGGGCCGCTGGCTTTCGCTAGCGGATCTCCAACCCCAATCCCCGTCCCAAATCCTCAGCCCCTTTGAATTCTTCCAAATTAATCATTTCTTGCGATCCCTGCCACCAACCTATGTTCTTAGGGACCTTACTCCATTTGAATCTCTTTGTAGAAAACATCCCTTGGACAAGGGCATGATTTCTCAAATATATAGCATTCTTCTCACTTCTGCCCTTCCCTCTCCAAACCCTCATGAAGACGAGTGGGAAAAGGACCTTGGTCCTCCCCTGGATGAAGAGGCTTGGGAGGACATGAGACTGGGGATAGCTAAATGCTCCATATCAACTAAACTCAAGGAAACCTCTTACAAAATTTATTACCGTTGGTATTACACTCCCACAAGACTCCATAGAATGTTTCCCTCTTCCTCGCCCTGCTGTTGGCGGGACTGTGGCCAAAGGGGTACGATGTTTCATATTTGGTGGTCTTGCCCGATTATCACCACCTTCTGGGACTCAGTCCATAGTTTCCTAAATACCCTTTTTGAAGCTCCTATCCCGAAAGATCCCTGGATATTTCTTTTATGTTACACTCCCCAAGACCTGGACAAATTCTCCAAGAAATTAACTGCCCACATCCTGACAGCAGCCAAATCACTCATAGCCCTTAATTGGAAAAATACCTCACCTCCATCCCTTTTGGCTCTCAAGAAGCAGATTTGGCACGTGGCCGCTATGGAGGAGATTACGTACTACCTCCACGATAGAGGCCACGTCTTCAGTCAAGTCTGGGCTCCATGGCTAGCCGTGGAACACACCTTCCCCCCTCAACGCTCCACGTCCTCCGACCTGACCCATGTGCGATGACCCTAACTCTTCCCGACACATATCTCCCCCTCTGCTATAGGCTCAACACATCCTAGTTATCCTCTAAATACTTACAGTGCTTATCTTTGTGGTCCTACCCCCCTCACCCCTCCCCCACAATCCATTTTGTTCCTACACCCATTTTATATTACTCTTTAAAAATGTAAAAACCGGTCATTTTTGTCTAAAGGTTTCCTAATATGCGATACACCACAATAACTGTTGTGATTTTACTGTGCATGCTACACAGTGTTATCGTTTTGCTGTCTGTATTTTCTTGATTGACCACTGAAAATAAAAAATTATAAATAAAAAAAAAAACATACCTTCTGACCTACGATACACAGAAAAACCACCTACTTCATGCATTTGCTATGCGAACAGCCCATAAAGTCTAATATCTTTTTCCAAACCACAGTAATGATTAGTCAGAGTCTACGTTATTTAAATCCTTCATTAGTTTCTACTTATGTTTGTTGTGGCTGTGGGCCAAAACATATTGCAAACTTCTATTCATTGGAAGTTGGATAAATTTAATCTAGATTGCCTAAAGGGCAATTTTCACCATTTTCAGGTGACCAGTAAACATTTTTTTGCAGTGAACAGCAGCTAATAAGACACTTGTTTACATGTTTCTCTGTGTAGCTTAACTGTGACGCTATGCGTTCCATGCAATGAAAATATGATTTCCTCAATGGGGCAGTTCCTAATCTCACAAACCGTGAATGTCAAAGTGACGTGACCTGGGCAAGTGTTCAAAGCCAGTCCTTTCTCATCATCATCTAGCACAGCCCCCTTGAATGATTCTAATGTGTTTTCCGGGTTTTCAAACATTCAGTGAACCAGTTCTCAAAAGAATCAGCCATTTTGAAAGCAACACTGCTTCTTTCATAAATCAGAGTACTCTCGTTAGACACCTCGCATTGTGTCTGCAAGTCAGTCAACAAATCTCCCATCACCAATGTGAGGATACCGGGTTTAACGTAGCCTTCTGCGCCGCACAGCTGGCCTACCCGGTACCTATCCAAGGTTCAAAATCACCCAGGCAAATATCCAAAATAAAACAAATAAGTTTATTTAACAAAATGGTAGCACCAAGCAGAAATAAACATATTTAAATAATTACTTGAAATAAATAACACTACAGTCTGGCACCGACAACATACAGGGTATAATGAAAACACCTCACCAGTATCCTAGTCACTTTCAGAGACTGCTGTCTATCAATCCAAGCTTCTCTCGCTCTCTCCTTTAAAACTACCAGCAAACGGCCCTAAATCACTGTCACTCCGCTTGCGGTTGACACACAGCTTCCCAAGACCTGGAGAGGTAGATCAGGGCAACGGCAGTACTCAAAGGACCGATTGTCCTTTTCTTGTCAGGGACAGAGATCTATATCTCAACGCCAGCCTGGCCTCAGCTATCACTTGGTAGTGAATGCCCATTTGCTGTTCTCTGTAGCTCTATTTTAAGCCCACAAATTACCTCATCAGCAATTTCAGGACCTGCCTGCAGAGGAGGGCTGGCAAACTTCAGCCCGGGGGGCAAGACTCGACTCAGCAGCCTATTTTAAAGAAAAAAAATTCCATTGTAGGAACGGCCCGGGGGGCATATGCCACCCAGCCCAGCCTGCCCCTGCTTGCCTGATTGATCCTTTTCTGTGTTTACCCTTCCACAGGTAAATATACGGACAAACGGATAGCAGATGAGTCACTCCTGACTTAATTAGGAACAGGTATTGTTCTGTGACTATACAGCAGAGTTTGTTAAAACAGGAGAGATCACAATCCAGACACATTTACATTTAAATACACAATGCAGTCCTCTGTAATTAAACATAGAGCTCTGTCTGTGGGCCTTTTCCTATACTAGCACACACAGACCCACAGGTGTGATGTACATTCATACAGGACTGGTGGACAATAATCCTTTTGCCTAGACTGAAACAGTGAACTAGTCTGCAAGATAACGATGCATGCTAGCAGACATTTTAACTACTTTCAAAATAGAATATATACAAGTCTAAATATGACTGAGAAATATGGGGAACAAGAGGGCTAGAAAAAGTATATGTTTTTATAGTCCGCAGTTACCTCCTTTCCCCACAACCAAATATTCACACATATTTTCAGATTCTGTGATTTCCGTGTCGAAAGTACAAATATATTCACTTAAACAAGTCTCGTTCACAGATATTTATCTCATAACAATTCTTTATGGGGATAACAAACCCTCCTGATTTCTGAGAACATTCATCAGCGCCATGTTCACACAGATTAAAACCGCTTCTACTATCTGCATGTAAAAGCTCACTCCCACCTTTCTCTTTTAACTTAAAGTGAAAGTTATTTTTTCTCAAATTCACAGACAAAATTATTTTGTTCAAATACAGAAACAGCTTGTTGGACCCCAGCCAGCTGGAGGTCAGTGTTTTCTTCTGACACTATCTGTACATTATTTACAGTTTTATTCGTCCACTGAATCGTGCAGTGATGGACCAAAGATTTTAAAACTTGTTTTGCATCTCTTTAAAGCTTACAATTAAGCAATGCAGGCAATTACATTTACAAATATACAACTTTTCCAACCTTGAAACATGTATCTTGTAAAACGGTCAAGACAAACAAACACGGATCTCCCTCACACGCAGTAAGACGGAGACAAAACTCGCATACAGGAGGAAAAATTAACTGATATCTTCCAGCCTACTACTGTGGAACTACAAGTCCCAGCATTAAACTTAATACAAGTCAGCTTTAATATATTACTAACACTCACCCCTCCGGACACATTTTAGTTACTCTTGAACTATTGAAGCATACTCGAAGAACCTTTTTATCAATGTTACATACATTGCCAGATAACAAAATACAGAGTCTTTCTTATCTCAACACACTGAATTTTTTACACAGAATAAGGGGGGGAGGCACATTTCACTCTTTCAGGTGCGCAGCATCAAGCATACATTTGTAGTACCCAACCTACTTGATTCATTATATCATTGAGCTTCTTCTGCATTTAGCATATCTACATATTGACCTGATCTTCATAGCCACACCTTTTTATCCATTCTTTATTATTCAAATAAAACCAAGACCATTTCTCCAAGTCTAATGTCCCTTCTGGGGGAAATCCTGCTCTCTTGAGTACTTTATGAATCCCTTTAAAATCTTTACAACCTTCTCTTTCCTTCATTATATCCATGGGTTTACCTTTAATAGGCATCTTACTGTTCTGTGCCCCCATTACTGGGTTACTGGTCACAGTACTGTCACTATCTGTGATACAATGCCCTGTAAGCGGAATAAGGTAATACAATTTTCCCCTTTGTACAGACTACAAGTGTCTTTAATCCTTTACCTCCTAGTCTGCCCTAGGAACACCAGATGTGAGTTATATCGGCTTTAGATTAAAAGCTGTCACTTATGGCTGATCCAATCCTTCCTCTCAAGTCAGTGTATGGACATATAGGTTTATAATCTGGTAACATGATTTTGTGGCCTGTAAGTGATAATGTGAGACCAATCGTGGCCTAAATTTTCCTCTAATAACTCTTTATTTAAATGGCAGCCTAATGTGCAGTATAACTCTCTTTCATTACTTACAAAACCATAATGTACATTTGTAGTTGTAACACACTCTAGTCTAGGTCCTTTGCAACCTGAATATTTTCTCAGAACAGCACAGCAGGTACAATTCTTACATACACCTCTCGTATTATCTTCTAACTCAAATTGTCTACATCCATCATAATCTACAGTATTAAAACATTTATAATTTCATTATCTTTTTCTCTGACTAACCATTGGGTTCATGAGATACCCTCTAATCACCTCAACTGACTTTCCTTAGACATACAAACAAATACTGAACAGAGTAACAAGGTAGAAATCTACACTTTTTCTTACTCACCGTACAGAATTTAGTTCAGCAGTTCTCTGGACATCAGTGGAGTCTGGCGTCAGGTGTTGAGATATTGGAGCATCCCGGACATGAGCCCCCAGAAATGTTGGGGTATCGGGGTTCACCGATACTTCTATCAATCACCTTCAATGTCAGTCAGATCTTCACTGATTTGCAGTCGACTGGTGAACAGAAAAACACCCAACACATGTTTGAAATATTGCTGAGTAATTCTGATTCTGTTCCAACCAGAGCTTACTTCTGACTCTCTATTTTTACAGTAGAATATTAGAGGTATAGAAGCTTAACAACCAATTATAAGACAGTAGATTATGAAAACAACAAGCTAATTATGCATTATGCGTATTCTGCAACTTGTAAGTTTAAACAAATCTTATTATGCTTTTATCTTCTCAGGCATTCTGCCACCAATCTTTATTGTTACTTTACATAGAAAGTTACGTTCAGCTGTTCAGCCTTGAGTTGTTCAAACTTCCTTCAAACTGTTTCTCTTCTGAGTAAAATATCTGCTAATTTCTTTTTTAAGGTTATAGCATCTTGTTTTCTAAAGTTAGCACATGATAGATATTAAATCAATAATCATACAATGTTACCCTTACATCACCATAGAGATTCAATAGCTGACCAATAGGATGAGACCCTGTGTGACATTATCCATGATCCTACCTGTGCACTAATAGTAGTAATAATATTTATATATGTGGTTCTCAGTAATGATTACATTCTTTTAATGTTATTTGATCCAAGCTGTATACTAGCACTACAACCACCTCTGTTATTACATGTAAAATGGGTTATGGGTGTGTGATTTATCTTGAAGCTGTGAGATCACAGGTTATTTGCACCTATCCTGACACTACAGCATATTTAACAGGATATTTTCGGATCATGAGGAAAGTTAGTAAGAGGAAACACCATGTTACTGCCCAGAACAGGCAGAGGATATTCGTGAATTCTTCTTAAACTCCATGTTGAGGCTTCTTGCTGGCAGACGACTAATCTGAAACCAGAGAAACCCACACCCTGCTCAGCTACAATGTATTCCTTACCAATTGCCTTGTCATTGTCTACTGATAATATTCATCCTTAGAGGAGGATATCTGCACTTAGTTTGGCTCACTTTCCTATCAAGATAAACTGAACATTATATGAAGTGGATGTTAATCTTTACAAAGCAGAAATTTGTACACTTTTAAGTGATCTCTGTAGGGTTAAGGGGACACATGGGATTTTTGAAGATAACATTCACAGTATTAGGGTGTTTGGACTTGTGAGGATATCGAATGACTGTTTAGCTCTTTACCGCACCTGCTGGGTGGTTTGTTTTGAGATGTCCTTATGTACCAGCCTGGCACATCCGGTACCTCTGTGGGTATGGCATCACCTCGGCAAAGTTAAACTTTTCTTTTATTGTACAATGCTCAGATGAAAGCACATTTAGGAACAAGTACCAATGGGTTCACCATACCAAAACCTAATGCACAACCTGATATGAAAGCTGCTTATAATCAGCTTTTTCCCGGAATTCTGTCCCGGCTACTGGGCAATGTGCTTCATTCCTCTAACAGCAAGTAGGGACCAAGCCCAATGTCTCCCTTTTAAAAGGCTCACAAAGTTGTAAAGTTCACAAACCCTAAAAGTTTCAATCATCCGCATGATTCACTGATCCAGGACTAGTCCAGTAGGAACTGTAAGTCCAGTACTATCCAAAAAGAAGACTACTTTTGGTGGGACGTAGTCCCCTTTTATTCCTGCTCTGGTTCCCATGGTGGTATGGCTTCAGCAGGGCTGGTGCTAGATACTGCCCACCAGATGGGCACCTGATTAGCAGAGGGACTATCAACGTAACACATAAGCAGCAGCAGGTCCCCTGCGGTGACTTTGGTAAGTCTGAGTGGAAAAAAAGAGCATAAACTCTCTGGTATTTGAGCATCTTGAGCTGCACACAAATTTATCAAATTTATGGCCAACTGCTAGTGAAGGAAGTCCCACAGAGTTCTGTGCCAGCGATTGTTGACTGTCTGCGACACTGACTGTCTTGATGTTTGTGGTCGGCTGGGTACCCTGATGAATTGAAGTAAAGGTGTCTCTTTTAAAGGACATGATGCAGAGTCTTATCTGTCACTCACCAGAGTGTGAGTGCCTCCACTCTGGTACGTGGTTCTCCATCTTTCCCGCTCACACCTGTGTTGAACCGCGGCCGTCCGCCATCCTGTCGCACTGCGCATGCACAGGTCCCTTTAACAACTACACCTGACCACTAATGTGATTGATGGATCAATCACCCCTCCCTACTTAAGGCACCTGCAGCCTTAGGTAGTTGCCTGATCTTGAAGTCTCACTCCCAGTGCACTTCTATAGGTGTGTGCAGTTTCCAAACTGCTTCCATCTCTACTCCTGTGTGCAGTTTCCAAACTGCTTCCAGCTCTACTCCTGTGTGCAGTTTCCAAACTGCTTCCAGCTCTACTCCTGTGTGCAGTTTCCAAACTGCTTCCAGCTCTACTCCTGTGTGCAGTTTCCAAACTGCTTCCAGCTCTACTCCTGTGTGCAGTTTCCAAACTGCTTTCAGCTCTACTCGTGTGTACAGTTTCCAAACTGCTTCCAGCTCTACTCGTGCTTCAGCTTCCATGCTGCTCCCTGCTCAACTCAGCGGTGGTTCCCATACCGCTACAACGCTTCACTTCTCAGCTGATTCTACACAACTGGGTATGCTCTATTGACTATTGCCTATTGCTCGCATACCAGTTGTATCCATTGTTGTTTGCTGCACAGGGTACAAGTACCAATATAGACTGTGTTACTGCATTGCTTCATTTAGGACAAGCTTTCACTCAAGCTACGATATCTCCTCACGCTACTACTTAGCGTTATTGTGCATATCTGCTGTGACCAGCTTCTCCTCACTGCAAGGCATCTACTCCATACAGCCTATTCATTGTGCCTTCCATCTCTGCCTCACAAGACATTGCTCTACTCGCGCTGTTTCCATACAGTCACAGTTTGCCTTTCAACTTCACTCTCCTGCACCTGGACAAGTCCTCATTCCTTCTCACAGCAGTGGTACAACTTGCTGCACGCAGACCACTGACTTCCCTGCTACCTACCCGCACCTGGACAAGTCCTCCTATCACAGCGGTGGTACAACTTGCTATACGCAGACCACTGACTCTCCTATTACCTACCTACACCTGGACCAGACTTCTCACCATAGCGGTGGTACAACTTGCTAAATGCAGACCACCGACTACCCTGCTACCTACCTGCACCAGTACTATTCTTCCCATCACAACAGTGGTACAACTTGCTGTACGCAGACCACTGACTCCTCCTCTACCTACCATCACCTATCCACGTCCACTCCTCGTGTCTACATTATCTTCAGCCTCCAGTTTACAGCTCCAAGTCGCTGACTTTCCTCTAACCATAGCTGCAAGTCGCTGACTTCCTCAGACTATCTCTACTCTCCTGCTGTTGTGTCGCTCCAATCATTCACCTGCCTGCTTTGAGGTGCGTGCCATAACCCCGCCTCTCTAGCAGAGTTCCATCTGGTGAAACTCGGGTAAGCAACTCCTAGTGCCCGTGACATTATCGTTGTATACAGAATCCACCTGATGAACTTTATGGTTTATGTCCAATAAATCATTAAACACATATAACAATCTACAACATGAGAGGATGCTCAGCAGGCTAAACCTTTATTTTTCAAGTAGCCACTAGCCATATTTCCTAAATCTATGGATATGGAAGGCTTGGACTCTTCCTGTTAATCATCTTTAATGCCTGTAAAACCAGATGACCTCAACAAATGACTGAGCCAACAGCTTGCTTCAGGTTAGGAGATATAATAACCCAAATCATGTTATATGGAGGTTCTTCTTTTGCAACAAAAGAGGAGATCATGTGCTTGGTGAGTTGGAGAAGTTCACTCAGTTTTGACAGTGCTGTCGCCTTCAGCATTTCCCACCATACTATAATGCAATGAAGAGAAGTACCTAACATTTGGGGCTCCCATTTTAATTATTTCCCTGCAGAGTTGTGACCATTATTCTGAAACTACTAATGGATCTCTTATTTACAGCTGCTTAGAATTTCTTATCAATTTAATTAACAGTTTTTTGTATATAGTGCCTACATATTGCTCATGCAAAGTGAGAGCAAGTGATCAACTACTTACAGTCACAGGGAGACAACCTTCCTGAAAAGAGCCAGCCAAGATGTATGAGTAATCTATCTTTCCTATTGGAACAACTTTAGGTTTCCGTTCAATTCCTCTCTTCACACTTTTATATTATTATCAATCAGACACTTAATAACAAAAACTGGAAAAATAGTGGGCGCTAGGTAGTCTAATAATATTAGCAATATACACAGATGACCGCTGCTACCTCTGGTTAGATATCTGATTCTAACACGACAATAGAATATATGAAAAAATAGAGGAAAAGCGCTGGTTCAACTGTAACAATTTAATAAGTATAAACTATTAGTAGCCTATAAGGCATAAGCATAAAATTACCACAACTGACTAGCATACATACGCTGGTTAATAATCAATAAACTTAGGAGTAACACCATTGTAAGTTGGCACAGTATAATTGAATATACTGGTGCACCAGTAAATATAGGAGAGTAACCTGTAATACTCCATAGCAAAGGATTTCATACAGTTTTATAACACGCTATATTCCGGACCAATCAAACTGCATCAATCAGACAGGTGGGTATGAGAACACAGCAAAACTCCTATGTATAATTGTGTGCACTAGGACTGTATAAAAACATAGATCATAACAAACAAAGTGATGATCTATAAATTCTCGTTGATGAGTGCATTCTTTCTTTTTAAGAATGTTCCAAACAGTTAATTTGGCCACAACTTATATTTTTGCTATCTCTCTGATGGGTTTGTTTAGATTTTTCAGCCTAATGATGGCTTTCTTCACTGATAGTGACAGCTCTTTGGATTTCATATTGAGAGTCGACAGCAACAGATTCAAATGCAAATGTCACACCTAGAATCAAATCAGGACCTTTTACCTGCTTAATTGATGATGAAATAACGAGGGAATAGCCCACACATGTCCATGAAATAGCTTTTGAGTCAATTGTCCCATTACTTTTGGTCCCTCAAAAAGTGGGAGGCACATATAGAAACCGTTGTAATTCCTACACTGTTCACCTGATTTGGATGTAAATTCCCTCAAATTAAAGCTGAAAGTCTGCAGTTAAAGCACATCGTATTTGTTTCATTTCAAATCCATTATGGTGTTGTATAGAGCCCAAAATATGAGAATTGTGTAGATGTCCCAATATTTATGGACTTGACTGTATCTTATCTACGAAATAGAAGGGTTTGCATGGTCAGTTCTGTTAACCCTTTTGATCAAAGTAGACCTTCATCCACTCATAGAAATGTTAACACCAGTAGGATCTTTATAATTGATCCAGTATGTTTTTACTGCTTTATAATGTCATTAAGATTTGAACAAATAAGAGATACCGCCTTAATTACTTACTTAAATACGATTTAAACATTGTTTAGGTTAATGTACACACAGTATCTGACCATCACACCTAAACAATGTATTCAGACACTGTGTGTCTTCTGCAGATGGATCCGGTAACAGAAATACCCCAGAGAGATGTCCCCGGCCTCTTTATTCACAGGATTGTACAGAGGAAAATTACAGTATCCCACAGCAGTGTCAGGTAGATGGAATATATGGTCTCGCAATATTACCAAAATGACTTTTCACTATATGATCTGTAGAACAGCTGTGTGTGTCTAATACACTGATATTATTCTGTTTAATCTCAATTAATGAAATAAGACATGATTAAAGTGTTATTTTTTTTGTATGTTGTTTAGGTTGAAGATCTGACTGATACTAAAGTCAAAAATATAGTGGGAGAGGAAGAGATGTATTTGAGGGATGATCAGCAGTGTCAGGAGGAGGAAATCCCTACAGATATCAGCACTGGTGAGTAATAAACACTTCTTCTAGAAAAGAGTGACATATTCTCCTTGTTCAGACACTACCACAATCACTTGTTCTACACCCATAAAAAGTATCTGCCCAGTGGGAGAGTAAGAAGTTTTCCGTTGCGCAGTGTAGGTTGGTGTGGTGATGTGGTTTTTCTGTTGCTGTGTGGATGTACTAATTTTGGAATTTGGCTCATATTGATGTTACTCTCGTTAGTTCGGTGGGTTGGTGTTCTTGGGTGTGTTCCTTGGGTAGGGACCAAAGTTTGTTCAGTTCATAGAACAATTGCTTTGTTTAACTTCAGGTGTTTCTATAGTCCTGGGAGGAGAGAATGGGAGGGGGAAGGAGGCTCACCTTAATGGTCTTAGGTGGTTTGCAAAGTACCCAGTTGGTCTGTCCTTCAGCCCCTATTAGACTCCTGTTCTCCTCCTCACATCATATCAGTGTGTGCTACCAGCCAAGAGATCTGCCCAGTCTCTTCCTCACACTCTTGTGATTCTCATACATCAGTACAAGAGATGTCACCATAATGAATCAATCACTGATCAATGTGATGAGATGTATGGTATTACCCATGATCCTCTCTGTGCAGTAGTACATGTGACATTATCCATTATCTTCCTTGTGTAATAATTCTTGAATGTTTTATTCTCAGTATGTGTAACACTGCAATACTAAAGCAGGTTATTTCCCACATACATCCCATCACAACACACACTTCACACAAACTCTACCGTCTTGTACTCACAGAACTATAATCACACATCCCTCATTGTACCATAGCGCCCTCATATCTCTATGGTTGGATGCTTTGTACTGTTGCTCTTCATCTTATGACCTGTCTCTGTATCCGGTTCTGCCCTTATGCTTTCTTTTTCTTTCTGCTTTTGGCCATCTATGCTCCTCTCTTCACCTACTCAGTCCTAATTCTCTCCTCTGTTCTGAACCTTCACCATTCTGTGTTATTTCCTTCTGTGCTGTATTGCTCTGTGAAGCTGCTCTCCTTCCCTCTCAGTGCTTATCTACACAGAGGCTTTAAACCAAATTAATAGCATCACTCTGGTCACGTGTCCATGCTGCCTGATGTTGATCAGAGGTTTATTTATAGAGGCTGCTTCACTGTTTTGTTTTGCTACCTACATGTCCACTTGGGGAACTTTGAGCAGTGTAGACCAATGGATTGGATGTGGTGTTTATTTAGCCCATGTCTACTATACTACCAAGTCTCCAACATTTTGTATTTGGGCAGTGTCTGTATGAGCATTGTGGTTGGACAATGTCACTGGCTAATGAGGCTCCCTGTCCTATGATATGGGCTGGTCCATGTGTGTGCTTGGAAAATTTTACACACCAAACTCTGCGTTTTTGCATTGTCATATGTGACTGTGCAATCTGTATGTCCCTGTGGCTGAGTCTATGCAATCTGATTGGTGATGTGTTCTATTTTAAGCCAATGTTTTATCTGCATAATTGCTGTATGTTGTGACAAGATTGGTCTGACAGTCATCATCTCCCCATCTGTCATTTTTTTTTTTTAAACTCTTTATTTAAAGAGGAAACAACAGAAAAAGGTACAATCAGCACCAATGACATGAAAGTATTAACATTCAAAATGTCTCCTCTATGTTTTATATTTTTATATGGATAGGGAGGGGGAGGGGGAGAGAGAAAGTAAGAGTGGGGGGTAGGAAGGCACAAATTATGGTAACAATATAACTAATAAATAAATAAGCACACAAACTCGGAACATTGCTAGAGAAAGCTAAACCTCACACTTATATAGACTACCAAAAAGAAAACTGGTATACAAACATTTCTCACCAGCAGCGCACCATATCCAGCCTGGGGGGTCCAAAGGCGGCCCAAGAGCTACATTCCGTCTGCAAGAGGCCCATCTGTCATTTTAAACACTTAGGATGAAAAGATGCTTGTAAATCACTTAGGATGAAAAGATGCTATGTTCAACTAAGAACATTGGGTTGTTTTAATGTATTACCCTCATTTGTTACACAATCAACTGTGGCTAATACCCCATCAAGATGGAATTAAGTTTACCCATACTATTCTTAAATAAAGCCAGGTGGTTACATGTAATCGTCTGGACATCATATCGGATTACAACATGGTGGATGTACTGTTTCCTGACCAAGGCACCACTCCCCTCTTACAAACAAGAAGCCAGCAGCCTCTGGAGCCCCTCTGACATCACAAATACCTAGAAGGGGTTAAATCAGGGAGGCTCTCTTACACAGTACAATAACTAGTACTACTAACAAAGCAATAGTTTTGGCGCTTTTTACCAATGACGGGGAAAGAAAAATCTCGATCAGCATGTCGATTCATGTGTACACACTATACATGGTTTACACAATTTACCTTCAGATCTGTGCTTTTCATCTGTCATAACCATCTGCTGAAAAGTTTGGGACAAGGGGGAGTCCAGCGTGCTGAAATCACAGCAAAGCAGATAATACACTATTGTTGGAGCAGGATTTATAGGCACACTGATCAGTGATTCGCAGCTCTCAGACACTGATTTTATGTGTCACACATAAAGCAATGACAACACAGCCATCGAAAGGATCTATTTGGGCCATCCTGAAGGATGCCCCTGGGGGTTAGAACAGAATGGTGCCTCCTTTGCTCGTGCCAACTCCTGCTCTTTCTGTGGCAGCTGCATCTTCAGCTCCGTAACAGAGAGCACCTCCGGCACCGGCTGTCATGTGTCTCCTCCAGGTCCTTTGCTAACAGTTCCTTCTGCTCGTTATTCTCCATGACACAAGGGTCTGCGCTGTCCAGCTCAGTCCATCTCCGGTTGGTGGCTGTCAATTCGGAGAGAGGGGAGGGAGGAGACAGAGAGCCACATGGGGGGTAAGTAAGGTGCGTTAGCAAGGAGTTAAAGTTGTTTGTTTTGTTACATCTCCGAATTTTAATTTGAAGCAATACTGAAAAAAACAAGACACCAGCTGAATATGTAAAATGAAATCTTCACTGTCATCTTCCATTTACATTTGAAGCTATGATCTAAAATGATATAAAATGATACATACACTGCTCTATATTCATATACCTTTGTTGGTAACCAGACAGCACTCCACTATTATGAGGAACCTGTAGATCTGTACAGTAGTCACAAGGTGCTGACAATAGTGTCTGAATTATCTGTGTATGCAAGATAGTCGTGAGTAATACACACTGCAGAATTGAAATGACATTGTTCCATCTTTGAACTAAATGCTATTGGCGTTTGAGTCGCGGCTCCTGCCAGTGTGATAGGGATTTATGCCTGGGAGTATTGTGGCTATTGGATTACAAGCTTTTCTTGGACTTGCAGATTTGTTTGCTCTGCCTGGTTTATTCTGTTACTTACGGACATCATGTCCATAGAACTTGGACTGTTAAAGAAAACCCATTTCCTTTATAAACTCTTTGGGATTAGTGAACACTGGGATGTCACTGTGGGAAGGTTGAAGTTTGGTGAACACTGGATATTTTTTAAAGTAATTAGATTTTATATATATATATATATATAATGCTATTGTTTGCAGTTATCTGTAAGGTACAGTTGTATCCACACCTTTTCTTTGCTTGTATGATCCTGAACTCCTGGATACCGGGATTTTCTTCTGGGTTCCTACACTAACATCCTGGTATCATCACATTTGTACATTTAGATTTGTAATGAATTGTTCTTGTTTGCAAGTAGAAATTAAATAATTGAGCATCTTGAACTCACTAAATGTATGAAATTTTGCTACTCAATGTCTATTTCAAAACATCTATGTTTTTTCCAGCAGATGGACACAAAATCCAGAATACCTCGGAGGGATATTTCGTTTTATCTCCAGGTTATAAAATAGAGGATAACAACATTATACAAGATTTTCCAGGAGGAAAACCCATTACGCCAAATATACATCAATTACGTCACAGTGCACATATATCATCTGATCCCCCTAATCATGAGGCATGTTTGCCCAATAACTCAAATATTACTACACCTAGTACAGCTAATAGAGGCCATACAATATTTCCAAATTCTGAATGTGGGAAATGTTTTACATGGAAAACGCATCTTATTAAACATCAAAGAATTCACAGTCGTGAGAAACCATTTCCATGTTCTGAGTGTGGGAAATGCTTTCCAGATAAAACACAACTTGTTAGTCACTACAGAACTCACACAGGTGAGAAACCATTTCCATGTTCTGAGTGTGGGAAATGTTTTACATGGAAAACGCATCTTATTAAACATCAAAGAATTCATAGTCGTGAGAAACCATTTCCATGTTCTGAGTGTGGGAAATGCTTTCCAGATAAAACACAACTTGTTAGTCACTACAGAACTCACACAGGTGAGAAACCATTTCCATGTACTGAATGTGAAAAGCGGTTTACATGTAAATCCAGTCTTGCTAAACATCAGAGAATACACACAGGTGAGAAACCATTTCCATGTTCTGAGTGTGGGAAATGGTTTATGGCTAAATCCAGTCTTGTTTCACATAAGAGAACTCACACAGGTGAGAAACCATTTCCATGTTCTGAATGTGAAAAGCGGTTTACATGTAAATCCAGTCTTGTTAACCATCAGAGAATCCACACAGGTGAGAAGCCATTTCCATGTTCTGAATGTGAAAAACAGTTTACATGTAAATCCAGTCTTGCTAACCATCAGTTAATCCACACATGTGAGAAAACATTCCCATGTTCTGAATGTGAAAAACGGTTTATATGTAAATCCAGTCTTACTAAACATCAGAGAATCCACACAGGTGAGAAAACATTCCCATGTTCTGAGTGTGGGAAATGGTTTATGGCTAATTCCAGTCTTGTTGAACATCAGAGAACTCATACAGGTGAGAAGCCATTTCCATGTTCTGAATGTGCAAAACGGTTTACATGTAAATCCAGTCTTGCTACACATCAGAGAATCCACACAGATGAGAAGCCATTTTCATGTTCTAATTGTGGGAAATGTTTTACACAGAAATCAGTTCTTGTTAAACATCAGAGAATCCACACAGGTGAGAAGCCATTTTCATGTTCTAATTGTGGGAAATATTTTACTCGGAAAACAAATCTTATTATACATCAGAGAATCCACACAGGTGAGAAGCCATTTTCATGTTCTAGTTGTGGGAAATGTTTTACACAGAAATCAAATTTTATTATACATCAGAGAATCCACACAGGTGAGAAAACATTCCCATGTTCAGAGTGTAAAAAACGGTTTACACGTAAATCCAGTCTTCTTAAACATCTAAGAATTCACAGTAGTGAGAAACTGAACTAATCATCTTCCCCGTTCCCCTTCCAGGGCTTCTCTGTTAGGAATACTACCCTCCTTTCTGTACCTCAAGTCTCATGCCTTGGGGCCATCCTCTACTCCTTCAAACCTCACATTCTGTAACTCTCAAAATCCTGCTACTTCCACCTACGGAATATATCCAAGGTGGAATATATCCCTTTCTCACCATGGAAGCCACCAAAACTCTTATTCACTCTCTTGTAATCTCTCACCTTGACTACTGTAATCTCCTTTTTTCTGGCCTATCTGACTCTCATCTTGCCCTTCTTAAGTCTATCCTCAATGCTGCTGCCCACCTTCTTTTTCTCTCCCGACACTGTCTGTTGTCCCCCTCCACCAATCAGTACATTGGCTCCACATGTGCTACAGAATTATCTTTAAGCACCTCAGCCTCACCTTCAAAGCTCTCAATCAATCCTCCCCCTCATTCCTACATACAGTCCTTGCCGCGCCCTCTGCTCCTCCAATGACTACTGCCACATTACTTTACTGATTACCTCTTCCCACTCCCTCTTTCAGGACTTTGCTGGGCTGCTCCCCAACTGTTGAACGATCTCCCACACCCCCATCAGGTTAGCCTCTACTCTCAAATGCCTCAAGTGTGCCCTTAAGACTCATTTCTTTATTCAAGCCTATCATCCTTTCTCCTAACTTTCATCACCACTCCCCCAGTTGATACCACCTTATTCGTGTATCCCCCCTTTTGCTTTAGGATGTAAGCTATCACAAGCAGACCTCCTTCTAATATTCCATCACCCTCTGAACCTCTTAGCCTGCTGCTTCCCTAGCCCTGGCCTACTTCACACTGGTCACTACCATCATTCTCACTCACTGTCTCGTAAATAATTTGATCTGCGCTACCTGTATATTCATTCCTCCTGTATCATGTAATGTGTTATGGATCACTTATTTCAGTTTGTCATGTACTGTGCTGCAGACCTTATAAGGCGCCTTATAAATAGAAGATAATAAATTTGAGGAGCTTGTGATTTCCACTGCTGTTTGATTTCAAGTGCTGTTTGTTTAAAGTGTGGAGTTAGATCCAGTAAGGATTGCTGTGCTGTGTTGAGAGAGTGATATAGTTTGGGGAATTATTCTGTGTGTTTATTAAGTGTCCCTTTTTTCTGTTTTTCTCTTTTTTTTTCTTTTTTTCTTCTTCGTTCTGTTAGAGCTAGTGGGTGTGGTTTAATTGCATCAGCTGATACAGCTGGTTAGTGCAAGCTCTATTTAACAGGTGGTGGTAAGCGATTTCATTGAGCTTGTGATTTCCACTGCTGTTTGATTTCAAGTGCTGTTTAAAGTGTGGTGTTATATCCAGTAAGGAATTGAATCCAGGAAGGGGTTTAATCTGGTAAGTGGCTAGCAAAGGTTAGTACTCTCGAGTTCACTGTAGGTTATAAGAAGTAAGGTTAGCCATAATAAGATGAGTGGTAACAGGCTTGATGATCTCACTCAATGCATATCTTGTCATATGTATGCACACTTGGAGCAAGTGTTCCAAGGTTTATACCTTTGTGAGAAATGTGAGCAATTGTTCTCTTTGGAAGCCCAGGTAACTGATCTAAAGCAACATTGAGAGACATTGTCAACCTGGAACAGAGTTTACAGCTCACCATTGATGCGTTAGCTGAGCAGGGTGGAGCAGAGACAGAGGAGGATGCACAGGTAGGCAGCTGGATAACAGTTACTAGGGGTAGCAGAGGGAGGAAGAGGCAGGCCAGTTCTGAGCTGAGCAATCCCAGAAGATTTGCCAGATTGGATGAAGATACTGTGGAAGGCAGTTCAGAATTGGTAGAGTTGGAGGAGACTGCTTCCTCTAGCAACCGGGGAACGGTCTCTCCAGCATAGAGGGGACCAAAGTTACTCGGGGACCCAGGCAGATTGTGGTGATAGGGGACTCCATTATTAGGAAGGTAGATAGGGCAATCTGTTACCGGAACCGTGCATGCCGAACAGTGTGTTGTCTCCCGGGTGCTTGGCATATTGCGGATCGGGTGGACAGATTGTTGGGAGGAGCTGGGAATGACCCAGCGGTTTTGGTGCATGTTGGCACCAATGACCGAGTTAGAGGAAGAAGGGGTGTCCTAAAGAATGATTTCAGGGACATAGGTCGCAAATTTAAGGCAAGTACATCCAAGGTAGTATTTTCGGAAATACTACCTGTGCCACGCGCTAGTTCAGGGAGGCAGCGGAGATTAGGGAGGTTAATGTGTGGCTAAAAGATCGGTGTAGGAAGAAGGGTTTTGGATTCCTAAAACACTGGGCTGATTTCTCGGTCAGTTGCCATCTTTATTGTCGAGATGGATTGCACCTGAATGAGGAGGAGGCTGCAGTGCTAGGGGAGAGGATGGTTAGAAGGTTGGAGAAGATTTTAAACTAGGCTCCAGGGGAGAGGGGCAAGGAAGTATTTATGGGATAGACATTGAGAGTAGCAAGGAGGAATTAAACAAGAGTCAAGGGGGTAAAGAGGAAGGGAAGGGAAGCATAGCCGATAATGAGAGGCCCTTTTTAAAGCAAAAATAAATACCTAAGGGAAGCAATAGACAAGTGTATGCTTGCAAATGCAAAAAGCCTGACAGGTAAAATGGGGGAGTTAGAACTAGTAGCAATGAATGAGCAGTATGATATTATAGGTATTACGTAGACCTGGTGGGATGATACACATGACTGGACAGTCAACTTGGAAGGCTATTCTCTCTTCAAGAGGGATAGGGTAAATAAAAGGGGAGGAGGAGTATGTCTTTATATTAAGCCAGAATTAAAACCAAGTATTCAGGAAGTTATATACGAGAATATAGGTGATTAATATAGAGGCATTGTGGGTGGAAATATTCAGTGGATGAAAAAGTTCAGAGAAGTTGCTGATAGGGATATGCTATAAACCGCCAGATATTAGTATGATTGAGGAAGCCCAACTTCTACAGCAAATTGAGAAGGCTACACAACTAGGTCAAATTTTAATTATGGGGGATTTTAATTACCCAGACATTGATTGGAGTACTGAGACCTGTGGTACAGCTAGGGGAAATAGGTTTCTGAGCACGCTAAAAGACCATTACATGTCCCAATTAGTAGAGGAACCAACTAGGAACCGGACTATACTGGACCTAGTAATAACAAACAATGTAGACGTAATATCAAATATGCAAGTAAGGGAGCACTTGGGAAACAGTGATCATAATATGGTCTCGTTTGAAATTAGTTTCCAGAAGCAATGGTATAAGGGATCAACTAGGACTTTAAACTTTAGAAAGACAAATTTTAATATGCTAAAGGAGTCTATAAAGAGCATAGACTGGGACAAAGCCTTTGAAGAAAAAAATACGGAAGTGGGCTGTCTTTAAAATGTTGTTGGAAACATACACGTATAAGTTCATTCCTATGGGAAATAAATGTAATAGAATTAAGTCTAAACCAATGTGGCTAAATAAAAAGGTAAGGGAAGAAATGCAAAGGAAGAAGCGTGCATTTAAATTGGTTAAGTCTGAAGGGTCTGAAGGAGTCCTTTCGTAGGTACAAGGAATGTAATAAAACATGCGAAAAGGAAATTAGATTGGCTAAATTAGAAAATGAAAGGCACGTTGCAAAAGAAAATAAGACAAACCCCTAAAAGTTTTTAAAGTATATAAATGGCAAAAAGATTAAAAAAAGATAATATAGGACCCCTAAGAAGTGAGATGGGTGAATTGATAAATGATATTAAGGAAAAAGCAGAAGTATTAAACACTTTCTTTTCTTCAGTATTTACTAGAGAGGAACAAATGGTAGGAGTAATACATAAAAATGGAAATGAAACCATGCCATTAATTAATACTTGGTTGTCAGAGGAAGAAGTCCAAAGGCAACTGAAGAATATTAAGATAAATAAAGCTCCAGGTCCAGATGGCATACACCCAAGGGTCCTTATGGAGTTAAACTCGGAAATAGCTAGTCTTAATTTTCAGAGATTCAATCTCATCAGGCTCAGTGCCAAGAGATTGGCAAATAGCAGATGTGGTGCCGTTGTTTAAAAAAGGGATGAGATCACAACCAGGGAATTATAGACCTGTAAGCCTGACATCAATAGTGGGGAAACTACTGGAAGGTATTTTAAGGGATAGTATTCAGGATTACTTGGTGCGCAATAAAATTATTAGTGGGAATCAACATGGATTTGTGAGGGATAGGTCATGTCAAACTAATCTAATTAGTTTCTATGAGGAAGTTAGTGGGAACTTAGACCAGGGAAGCACAGTAGATGTGGTCTACTTAGATTTTGCAAGAGGTTGGTTTACAAAATAAAGGAACTGGGTCTAGGAATCAATATTTGTACTTGGATCGAAAACTGGTTAGAGAATAGGGTACAGAGGTTTGGGATAAATGGAACATTTTCTAATTGGTCAAAAGTTTTAAGTGGAGTACCTCAAGGTTCTGTGCTGGGGCCACTCCTTTTTAATATATTTATTAATGATCTTGGTGATGGTTTAGAGAGTAAAGTTTCTATTTTTGCAGATGACACTAAACTCTGTAAGGGGACAGACTTGGCCGCAGACAGCTGAGGGTCGTGAGATGGGTACTGGCTGTGGAGAACCCAGAAACGGAGAGTAATGGCAGACTGTTAATCCAGAGAACGGGCCGAGGTCAGGGGTCACTAGCAGAAAAGAATAGTCAACACGCCAAGGGGTCAGGGTCACGAGCAGGTCAGCAGAATCCGTGGTACAGGCCAAATGATCAGGGACACAAGCAAGACAGCAAAATCCAGTAACGGGCAAGGGGTCATACACGGGTAATCAGAAATCCAAGGCAATACACCAGCTGAGGTATAGGAGCAGGCTTAGACACGGGCACTGAGCTATAACTGGCAGGGAGGCTAAGCCCTCCCTGCCTTATATACTGACATGGGCCAATCAGGGCTCAGCCCTGTAATGACAAACAGGCTCAGACTTAGGGATGTTTAATTAGCCCGCAGGCTATACTTAGCGCATGCGCCCGGCTGCAGCACTTGCCGGGGCGCAGCGCTCAACACACCGGAAGTGATGCCCCGGTCGTCATGGCGACTGCCGGGGACGTCCAAACAGGAAGGAGGAGAGTCGCGGCGGTGCCTGTGGCTGCCGCGGCTCCTGACAGATATAGGGTAAAAATAGGACTGCAATATTGAGTCTGGGGGGATTTTCACAATTAAAACAAATTGGCGGTTGCTTACTCTGGATCAATTTCAAATATAAGTGCAGGATCGCAGGAGATCCAAAATAGATTGAACTTGTTGGACTGGTGTCTTTTTTCAACCTCATCAACTATGTTACTATGTATACTGATAATATCTGGATATTCTATTTCTTTAAGCATTATTCATTTATTACAATAGAGACGACTTTTGGTTGAAGTCAAAGGATTGTAGAAGGTAGAATAGTAAAGATACAATGCTATTCTACCTTTTACAATCCAGTCAACAAAATAAGTTTCCTTAAAAACAAGCAGGGAAATCTAAACTAAAACTGCTCATGCCAAGGTTTGGTAGAACTGATGGACTTTATAAAGGCTGGAAAGAGATGAGATAAATTGTTCTGATTGACTTCACCTTTTCACTTAAGGGCTGATTTCAGAGTATATAAAGCTGTACAAGGTGAGGAGACTAAGTAGATTGCTGTCATTAGCAGTGTGCTGATTATAGGAGGAATTGAGAGAAGTTATTTGTAGCTGTCGTAGTGAATAGTTATCTAATAGCCGTCATCTGGAGCTAGTGTTGTGAATCCTCGCACAGACACAGCAGAACAATGAATGTATACTCCTCAACTTATCTCCACTCAGTGACCATATAAGGACCAAACATTTCACTGTGCAACTTAACAAATCTGAAGAGGGCTTTAATGCCAAAATTGGAAGCATCTCTCCTTCAGAGGGTAATATTACACACACAAAGGAGATTTTACAAGTGATGCACATTATTCTGGAGATTACATTAACCCTATCACTACAAGTGCTATTATTAAAGAAGGAACCCTTTAATTGACTTCTCAAATGTTGACCCAGGGGTTACCAACTTTGGATCTAAGTGGGGCAACTATGCAATAGTGCATTATTTCCAACGATTTACATAGACCAATTGTCATTTACTGGAATGCGTTAAATCTACCCATGTTCCATCCAGCACAAACTCAGCCTATAACATCCAACCTGGTGACTGGATCCTTGTCAATGAAACGTTTGAACTTCACCTGTCCAAGCCATTGGGAAGGTCTCTTCCAAGTGCTACTGATAACCATCAGAACTGTAAGGTCACAGAAAATAAATCTTGGTTACATGCTTTCTATTCCCATCTGACATTTTCCTGGTGAACGGATCCCCTGCACCTGCTACTACTGGACTATGATGAAAAGCAAATGGCTTTACACTGAGGCAAGATGACAGTTCTGGAAGAGGTTTTATATTTTAGTTGTTTTCGTGTTTTACAGAAATGTCTTTTTGCCATGGACTAGATATTTGCTGTTTTATTCTCTTGCATTGAAACTAAGCTTGTTTTCAATCCCTCTTTCTACTAAGTTGATTTGGGTATAAGACACGCTAATATTGAACCCAGGGTGAAAATAAATTGAGATATACTGTTCTTGACTGTTACATTTCTATCACTACTGTGCACTCTATATATTTGTATTCTCACCATCTGGTGTATTAGACTTGACCCTGTTACTTAGTCCCACAACACTGGTGAAGGAGCAACTCTAATTGGATGGTCAGCAAGAGGTACCACATAAGAGTTACATGACCAGTGGGGAAGTCTTCTGTAGTAAAAGATGTGTCCCTTCCTATTCCCAGACCATGGTATCTTACATAAAGGCTCAGCCAAGCCTCTCAGGATAGCAGTGTATCAGGTGCAGACTGTGTATAACTTCCTTCCTTAGATACAGCAATGTAGGTGCTTCCAGCTTCTGGAAAGTTGGGTCCTGTTAGCAGTCGCGGCGGCCGCGGGCACCGCTGTGACTCTCACCTGCTTCCAGCAGGAGTCCCGGCCGTCGCTATGACGACCGGGACGTCATTTCCTGGACCTACCCAACCGTTGTGACGCCAACAGCAGTAGCGCCGCGTCCCGGCGGCTGGGGACAGCCGGGCACATGCGCGGGGATAAGCAAGCCTGTGGGCTAATTAAGTAATTTTAGTAAATCATAACCCCTGTCCATGTGATCTCAGTGCCAGGCTCTGATTGGCTGGTACTGGTATTTAAGGCAGTGAGGTCTGCAGCCTCACTGCCGGTAATAGTTCTGTATCCAGTCTGCTAGCCTGCTCTCTGCCCTGTCCCTGTCTATTAGACTTGCTGTTGTTTACCCGTGTATGACCCTTGGCTTGGATTTGGACTTTGCTTGTGAACCTCGTGACCCTGACCTCTGGCTTGAATACCGACCTCCCTGCCTGCTCGTGACCCCTGACCTCAGCTTGTTTATTGGTACCGTTGTCTGCTGCCGGCCCCTGACCTCTGCTTGGATTCCACTCCGCTTGCCTGGGTTCTCCCCGGCCGGTACACACTTCACGACCCTCTGACAGTCTGCAGCCCAGTCTGTGCCCACCATCAGGGGCTCCAGTGAACACCTGACTGGCAGAGTAGACTCCGATTGTGTTGTGCCGGCTGGAGGGGTTCCTAACAGGTCCAATCTATAAGGAGGCTTTGGAACTGCAAATTTAGCCTTCAACATTGTATCACTGTCTGATGAGAAGGGATGAAGGCCGCCCCAAGTAAGTGAGGGAGGACCTGAATTTAAGAAAGGAGCATAAGGGGGGATTAAAACAGACCCAGGTTATGTCACACAGTTAACAAAGATGGTGGGTTCCGCGCTCCCTGTGTAAATATATTAGTAGGCTGCCTATAGGATTATGAAAAAGAGGGGTGGGCTTCATCCCTCCATGTATCAATTGCCTGTCCCTGAGGACTTGATGTATATGTATGTATGTGAAATGATTATTAGATTTTATATATCAGTGCACTGATTCATACATGTTGTAAATTATACAATGTATTGAAATAATACTCTGTGCTTTATTATACACCATCTTGGCGCCTTTGGATATCCCCGTTGTTTCAATCTTATGTCACACAGTTGGATGCACATAATTCTCTAAAATGTTATTCTATGCTGTAGCATTAATTCTAACAACCCTTTCACTGGAACTAAGGGGCCCAGGCCATAATTCCTCCTCCATCTAGCTTTACAGCTGGCAGTATGTATTCGGTTAGGAAGCATTCTCCTGGCATCTGCCTAACCCAGATTCATGACTACCAGACGGTGACGTGTGATTTGTCATGTCAGAAAATGTGATTCTACTGCTCCAGAATGTAATTTCAATGTGCTTTACACCACTCCACTTGATGTTTGGCATTGTGTCACAGGATGGACATTAACTCTTATGTTCTGGTGTCAGATTACAATGACTGACAGACAACTATTGTAAAAAGGATAATACAAATGTTTGTTATAAAAGATGCATATAAAATGAAAATGTACTTAGCTGTTAAATACAATTTGATTATTGAGAAATTTCTTAAACTGAGGAGTCCTGTTGCTTAAAAGCACTTAGTGTATTCAGGATAATTCACTGGACACCACTTTATAGTTCTAGCTGAGACTGCTTCCTTTTGAATGTTCTCTGCCAGTTAATCTTCTGAACACAAAGCAGCTTTTTCCCCCTGAGACTAGCTAAATCCAGTGAGCTGGACATATAGAAATGTCTTTGTACAAATAGTGATCTTTGTATGAATGTTATCTACAGAACAAGGAGGCTTGCACGAGTCACTTACAATCCTTTACATCACACACAGTGATCTGAGGTTTGCGGGCTGCTGATGGCCATGGAAACCCAATCCATAGAGCTCCTGACAAACCGTTTTTGTGTTCTGATGTTGCTTCTAGGGATAGTTTAGAACTTTACAAAACAAAAAAGACAGTTGTCAGCGCTTATCCTTCACACTGCATATTTGTATGTATCTAGCAAAATGAAAACATGAGGTATCCGTTCATATTTTGTTTTTTGTTTTTTTAAATTTTTATTTTTGGAAGGTCAAACGACACACAGAAAAAAAAAATCCAACGTACAGTGAGAGTGATAAGATATACATCACTGACAGCATATATACAATCCACATATTATTGTACAGGATCAATGCAAATTAGACAAATTATGTGTATAGAGATTGACCAGAATTTTTTGTTTTAAAAAGATGTGAAAGAGAGAGCGACCTGCCACGAAAGAAGAGGGCATGACGCAGAGAGAGGGAAAGAGAAAGACTAGAACGGAGCAGGAAAGAAGGAAAGAGATTAATGGAAAGAGGACGGATACATGTAGGTGCAGAGTTAAGTGAAGGGGGAATAAGCCTGAAAAAACGAGAGCCATGGATTTCAAACCTTAGTGAACGATCTTGACGTCCTATTGATAATGCTGGTCATGTATTCTAGGCGCTGCACCTGCCAGACTCTGTTGATAATGGCCTGAAGTGATGGTGGAGACTGCTGCTTCCAGTCTGCTGCAATTTGGCAGGTAGCTGCCAACAAGATATGTCTAGCCAGCTTACTCTGGTGTTGAGTCGCCGTGGGCGCTCCCAAGGGCAAGAGAAAGAATTTAGGCTCTAATGGTATCGTTACCTGGAGTATTGATTGGATCAGTTGTTTAATCTCGGCCCAAAAGTTTGTTAATTTGGGACAAGTCCACCATATGTGGATAAAGTTACCCTCATGGGAGCACCCCCGCCAACAGCGATCAGAAGAGTCTGGGAGAAATTTATGAATCCGGGAGGGAACGTAGTACCATTGGTACAATACCTTGTAGACATTCACTTTTATTTTAACGCAGATTGAACTGGAGGCAGCATTCTCGTATATCTCCAACCATTCTTCGCTCAGAAGGACTTCACCCAAGTCACGTTCCCAGGCCAATTCATGAAAATCTCTAAGGTCTGAAGAGGGTGGAGCGAAGTTCATAGTACAATGTTGAAATAAGGCCTTTCGTAGAGGACTGGCGGAGACAGATTTTCGAACGTGGTAAGGGGACGGGAAGCGAGGCGAGTTTTAGCTGTGGTGAAAATGAAGAAGCTGGAGAAATTGGTAGAAAAATTTAGAGGGAATATCCATTTGCGATTGGATGTCAGTAAACGAGGGGAACACTACCGTGGAGGTGAGATCGTTTAAGAAACGGACCCCTTGTGAGGTCTACGAGGAGGATACTTTAGGGGTAAGCCTGGAGCGAAGTCAGAAGAGTTACATAGAGGAATTAGGGGAGAAAGATGGGGGGAAAGGCCAAATTTCTGAGAGGATGAGTCCCAGACCGCCAGGGAATGTGCAATGACCGGATAAAGGGAGACACGTTTTGGTCGACGAGCCCGTGGGAGCCATAGGAGAGTGGATAGAGATAGCATACCCAGACTTTCAGCCTCGATCTCAACCCAGACTCTGGAGGGTGTTAAACTACACCACAGAACGCATTGAGCTAGCTGAGCGGAGAGATAGTAGTGTCGGAAATCAGGGATTCCCAGTCCCCCTCCCCGCGGGCCTCTCTGTAAAAGCTTAAACCGGACTTGGGGGCGCTTACCAGCCCAGATAAATTTAGATACATGAAAATGGAGAAACTTGAAAACATAGGGGGGGACCCGGATGGGGAGGGTTTAAAAAAGATAAAGGAGTCTAGGGAGTATATTTATCTTGACCGCATTAATACGACCTATCCACGAGATATATAACTGCAACCACGAAACAAGATCCGATTTAATTTGAGCAAGAATGCGAGGAAAGTTGGCCTGAAAAAGCTGGTAAAGATGCTTAGTCAGATATACCCCAAGGTACTTGATTTTTTGAAGACGCCAGTTAAATGGGAAGGAACTTTCTAGAGACACTTTATCTGCTGAGGAAACGTAAAAGTCCAAGGGCTAGATTTACTAAGCTGCGGGTTTGAAAAAGTGGGGATGTTGCCTTTAGCAACCAATCAGATTCCAGCTATCATTTTGTAGAAAGTACTAAATAAATGAAAGCTAGAATCTGATTGGTTGCTATAGGCAACATCCCCACTTTTTCAAACCCGCAGCTTAGTAAATCTAGCCCCAAGACTTCTGTCTTATCAGTGTTAACTTTATATCCCGAGAAGTGGCCATAGAGATCTAATTTGTCTACGAGAGGAGGAACGAAAAAAGTCAGGTTAGCAATAGTTAATAGGACATCGTCTGCATATAAAGCTATCTTATGAGAAGAACTACCCACTGGGATGCCTGATATCTGCTGATTAGCCCTGATTCTAGCTGCTAATGGCTCTATGATAAGGGCAAAAATAAGCGGAGAGAGGGGGCAGCCCTGCCGTGTGCCATTGGCAATAGTAAAGGGGGCCAAGGTCAGACCATTTGCAGAGACTGTGGCCGATGGGGAGAGATACAGGGCTGAGATGCCAGTCATAAATTTGCCAGAGAAACCCATTGCTCCCAACGCCCCAACCATAAACGACCAGGAGATGCGATCGAACACTTTCTCAGCGTCTAGTGACATAAGGAGGGAAGGGAGCTTACCCCTGTGAATTGCATGGATCAGATCAATTGTTCTCCTATTGTTGTCCAGGGCTTAACGCCCCGGGATAAATCCCACCTGGTTGGGATGGATGAGGGAAGGGAGGAGGGGATTCAATCTGGAAGCCAAAATTTTTGCATAGATTTTAAGGTCCACATTGAGGAGGGATATTGGTCTAAAGCTAGAGCAGAGAGTTGGGTCCTTCCCTTGCTTCAGGATGACAATGATATTAGCTCTGGTAGTGGCCAGATCAAACGTGGCTCCTCCCAAAATCTCATTAAAGAAAGATGCCAAATAGGGGCCCAGTACTGTGGCAAACTTCTTATATTGTGGCGTGAAACCATCAGGGCCTGGAGCTGAGGAGGGTTTCAGGGATTTGCTGGCTACCAAAACCTCAGTCAAAGTAATGTCTGTGTTCAGGGACTCTAGGTGGGGAAAACTGAGTCTAGGGAGGGGGGTGGTAGCTAGATATTCTTCTAGAGTCTGCACAAGGTGAGCTCTTTGAGGGGTGGGTGGCGGGGTTAAGTTATAAAGAGAGGAATAAAATTCCTGAAACGTCTGAACTATCTCCTTGGGGTCATATGTAATTCTGCTCGTTTGTGAGCCATAAATTTTATCGATGTGACCTAGAGCCCTCTTCTTACGAAGCTTTCTGGCTAACACAGAATCTGCTTTATTTGATTTATCGTAGTACCTTTGCTGTAATTTCTGCATAGTAATAGCAGCCCTACGGGAAAGAAGAGTGTTAAGTTGGCCTTTCAGCGAGGTAATTTGAGTGAGCAGGGCAGGAGGGACTGGTGTTGGGAAAGAAGAGAGTTAATTTTACGTTTTAAACTAGATACCTGTTCTGTAGCTTTTTTCCTAGAAGCCGCAGTCAGGCTAATAAAGTGACCACGTATAGTGGCTTTATGTGCTTCCCAGATAATACCTGGGGGGACATCTATAGTAGTTATCTTGGAAATAGTTGGAGATTGAGTTGTTGAGGTCTAAGAGGGTTGTCTGATTGAGCAGGAGGGAGTCATCTAGTCGCCACTTTCCCCGGGGTGGTGATGTTTTGAAAAGGTCTAGAATAAGGAACACCCCCGATTGGTCAGTCCATGAGAGTGGGGTGATGCCCGCCTGAGTCACATTGGGAATGAGTGCATGGGATACATGTATCATGTCTATGCGTGAGTACAGATAATGCGGGGCAGAATAATGAGTAATCCCTAGCATCTGAGTTACAGAGCCGCCAGGAATCATACATACGGTGATGAGTGAGCAATGTGGCCAGGGAGATCGATTCTACAGGAGTGGAAGAGCCCCGCTGGGAAGAAGAAGGGGAAGACCTGTCCAGGATAGGATCAAGGGTCACATTAAAGTCGCCACCCACTATCACATGACCTCGCGCCAGCCGCTCAATGCATTTAAAGAGTCTGATAAAAAAAAAGGCTTCTGTTTCTGGTTAGGGGCGTAGACCGACACCAGGGTAACAGGGATAGATCGTAGGGTACCACCCACTAATATACAGACCCGGAGGGTCGCTTTATAAGTGTTGGAGTGCAAGAAGGGAACCTTACTGTGGATCAATATAGCCATTCCCCGCTTCTTGCAGTCCGCCGAGGCAAAGAAAGTCTGAGAAAACTGCTTGCCCTGAAGCTGAGAATGGACTCCAGTTAAGTGCGTCTCCTGGAGAAAAACAATATCCGCTTTTTCTCTCCTACAGGCTCCCAGCAGCATCGTACATTTACAAGGGGTGTTAAGGCCGTTGACGTTGATCGAAAAAACTTTTAAGGCCATGGCACTGGAAAAGCGATAAATCTCGGCAGCTTGACTAGTAATGGGGTAGAATGGGATAAGTTATTAAACCATCCTTGAAAACAGAGAGAAGGTGAAGGAAAGGATAAGGAAGAAGAGTCGAGAGAAAAGAAAGGAAAAAGAAAAGAAAGATGGAGCCCAATTGGGTGTAAACCCTGTGTGAGAGGAACCCAGAAGGGGTTCAAAAACATAGTGAAAATTAAATATGAATAACAATAAACAATATCGAAGGGTGCGTGGGGGGGGGGTGGTCCTGTGTATGAAATGGAATGAAACCAGGACCGAAGACCCTCAGAAAAAACTTAAAATAAATTTATTCTGTTCAGGGGGGTTCAGTGTCAGAGGGATATAAAGAATGAGAAAAAGCATCTGCTTTCTTGTTTTTTGAACCCGAACAGTAGGTTAGTTTGAGATTGAACAGGGGGTTCAGACACTGTGCTGTCTGTAAATACAAGAGGTTCTTGTGATCAGTATAAATTGTTACTGGAAACAGAGCACCTTCTAGCAGATGTCTCCACTCAGAGAGCCAATTTAATCGAAAGTAGCTCCTTTTTAACTATGCCATAATTCCTCTCGGACGGTAGGTGCTTGTGAGAGAAAAAGCCACAGAGTTGAAGTTGCCCAGAGGAATCGCACTGAGAGAGAACAGCCCCAGTCCCATAAGACAATGCATCCACTTCAAGAAAGGATGCTGACAGTTGGTTTGCAGCAGGACAGGTTTAGAGGAAAAGGCCTTCTTGAGAGAATTAAAGGCTAACACTGCTTCCACGGGCCACACTTTGGGATCAGAGGTTTTAGAAAATTTAACGTTAAAGCAAAATATCAATGAGTCTATCTCCCTGGACTGGCTCCTGTTGAGTTGGTTGCTCATGATTTGATTCTTCCTCATGAATTGGTTCTGGTGAAAATTCGGGTTGTGTTCTTTGCAGGTTTTCAATGTTCTGGTTTGCAGAATCCAGGGTAGACTTTGAAGGGTCAAGGGGGATTTTATATAAGTTGTAACATTACACAATTCATAGACATTACATTTACTATTCATGGAGAGACCTTCTCTAGTGTCCTCTTGATGATAAGTTGGTGTGTCAGCTTGAGGTAAGTTACACTGTCGATCGGAATGTTCCTCAGAACTTCAAGTTGACGTGGACTGACTTCAGGAGAGGCATGAGGCACACTGACGTTGACAGTCTGTTCAGTGGTTACAGCCTCAGTTTCTTGTTTATTCTCTTTACTGATGACACATTGGGATATTGAAAAAAATAAGTGCTAATTGTCGTCTTAAGATGTATTAATATGAAGATTGTTCTTACTATAGAAATATTTTAATACCTTGTGTGGATGAAACAGAGGAAGCTGAAGATTCCTCAGGTACAGTGACTTCTGGGATTGATTCCAGCAGGTGGACAGACTCCTCAATCTGTCTGATGTCTCTGAAAATATTAACATATTGTGAGGTAATTAGGGGAATAGGTATCATCTCCTGGGGTAGAAGGTAGCGAACAGCATCAATGAATCAGATAAATCCAGGATTATTGGTGCAACTGACCTCAGCCAGTTTTATTAAGCATATTCAAAACAAAAAGAAGCATAAATAAAAAACCTTGCCTGTTCGGTACTACCTAAACATTTCACAAAGGCCCTCTCTCCTGTGAAGGACCTTATGTCCACACACAAACCAAACACATATATTACTGCTCGCCACAGCAGAGTATCTCAAGAGTCATCCAACCTCCCCCCCAAGGTTTGAGAGAGTGATTGAGGCAGAGCTGCAGCTTCTTACAGACGCCACTCAGATGCAGCTCCTATTTAGTCTGCTGTAAGCCTGAAGACATGTAATGTTGTAACCAATTTTGAAATGGATGTCAACATCTTGATCCTCAAATGGTGGGTTTGTTTGGCAGCCTTGGGACCGAGGATCTTCTCATGAACTCGAAATACCTTTAATGAGGAAATATAAATATTATAGAATCAAAAAATATATAAATTAGAATACACGAGGAAATCAGCATAAAAAAATATAAATTTATTATATGATTTTATGGATTTAAATGGTTAATAAGGCCAACTATAACTGTACACCATGGCGTAAAAAATAACATTTAAAAGGTAAACATTAGTACAGTGGTGGGAACACAATACAAATAAGTAAGAACTATGCAAGTAGTTAAAAAACAAAATAAAAGAGAAAAAAATGCCACTGTAAAATGTAATTACATAAGTTAATAGGTGCTAAAGAGGCACTAAACCATTACAGAAACATACACGAAGAAATAAAATTCTAAACAAAGTGGGAAGACAATCGCATTAGATCACAACTTTACTTAAAGCATAGCTATTGTGAAAAACTAGATGTCCGTCTATTTATTTATTGCATTGCTTGCTAAAAGACAGAATACCATTTTCATAAAAAATGGTCTACACAAACCGAAAATGTGAAACCAGGGACCCCCGCAAGGGGGTTTGGGCTTAGTTGCAGAGGGTACGCAGGTCGCGGTTCCCCAAGACAGTCACCGATGTAGCGACAGTAGTAGACAGGCGTAGTCAGGCAATCCAGGTCAGAGCCAACCGAGCGTTGCAGTACACAGGGAGGATCCAGAGAGAAGTCAGGTCAAGCCAAATAGTCAAACCAGCCGGGCAGCGAGGTACCAAAACGAAACACAGGAGAGTAGTCACAGGAAGCCGAGTCAGAACCGAAGAACACACTGGATCAGAAGTTCAGGAAATGTTGGAGCTGGAGTGAACCAATACTCTGGCACTAGACATGTGTCAGAGGCTGCTTTATATACCCTAAGGTGCATCCTGATTGGCTTAGGGAGGTTTTGGCGGTCAGACATGCTGGCTGCAGACAGGTGAGCAGAGAAAGTGTCCCGCTGCTAGGCAACAGGACGTGGTTGCTGAGAAGGTGCAGGCGTCCGTCTCCTGCACCAATTGTCAGTGTGGAGATGGCGCCTGACACTTGGACACTGTCACCCCTGCCACTTCTGTCCGCCTCCGCTGCTTAATTCCCCAACCCTGGCACTCCAATTTCACCCGCTTCCTCCAGAAGTGCACTCGTGCTGCTTAACGCCTCTGTAGGAAATCTCACTCCCTGGCTGACTTCCTCCACTTCAAGTTTATCCTCTCCTCCTACTGCTCCACCCTCTCCCTCTCTAAACAATCTTTTTTTAAGTCCCTCATTTCTTCTCAGTCCTCTAATCCCCGCCGCCTCTTTGCCACGTTCACCTCCCCTCACCCCTCCCCTTCCTCCTATCCCACTCTCCCTCTCTGCTACAGATTTTGCCTCCTTTTTCTCCTCCAAAATTGAGGCCATCCGACTTGATATCTCCTTTTCCCTTTCCTATCCTCCCTATCTCTTTGCTCCTCCCTCCCCCTCCATCCCACCCTGGGGCTCCTTCCGCCCTACTTCGGGCGATGAAGTCCACTCCCTCATTCTTTCCTCTCCCCCGTCTACCTGTCACCTGGATCCCAGCCCCTCTCACCTTCTTCTCTTCTTCTCCCCCACTGTCTGTGCTTACTTAGCATACCTCTTCAACCTGTCTCTCTCCACAAGCACCGTCCCCTCCTCCTTCAAACATGCCCTTATGTCTCCAATTCTAAAAAAGCCTAATCTTGATCCCACCTCACTCACTAACTACCGCCCCATTTCTCTTCTCTCCTACGCCTCTAAACTTCTCGAGCGAATTGTTTGCAACTGCCTCACCTGTCACCTTTCAGACAATTCCCTCCTTGACCCTCTCCAATCTGGCTTCCGCCCCCTCTACTCTACTGAAACCGCCCTGACCAATGTGACCTCCTCTCTGCTAAATCCAGGGGTCACTTCTCCCTGCTAATCCTCCTGGACCTATCCGCAGCCTTTGACACCGTGGACCACCCCCTCCTCTTGCAGACCCTTCACTCTCTCAGTCTCTCTGGCTCTGTCCTTACATGGTTCACCTCTTACCTCACCAACCGCTCTTTCTCTGTATCTATGTCCTGTTCATCCTACCCCCTCTGCACTCCCTGTAGGAGTCCCTCAGGGCTCTGTTCTTGGCCCTCTACTCTTCTCATTCTATACTTCCTCCCTCGGTGCTCTCATCACCTCATTCGGCCTTCAGTATCACCTATACGCCGATGATATTCAACTTTACATCTCTTCTGCTGATCTTTCCCCTCTCCTCCTCTTTCGTGTATCTCACTGCCTCTCCTCTTGGATGTTCACTCGCTTTCTCAAAATCAACATTGAAAAAACAGAACTCATTGTTTTCCTTCTGTCTAAGTCCTCATCCCAACTGGATCTCTCCATCACTGTTAACAACTCCACCTTCACCTCCGTCCCCCAACTCCGCTGCCTGGGCGTCACCCTTGATTCCTCCCTCTCTCACATTCAATCCCTTGCTGAATCATGTCGCTTCCAATTTCGCAACATCGCCCACATCCGGCCACTCCTATCTCATAAGGCAACCAAAACTATTATCCACGCGCTTATCATGTCCCATCTGGACTACTGTAATCTTCACCTCACCGGCCTCTCCCGCTCTCGCCTTGCCCCCCTTTGTTCTATTTTCAATGCGGCTGCAAGGCTTATCTTCCTTTCTCGCCGTTCCTCTTCTGCCTCCCCTCTCTGCCTTGCCCTTCACTGGCTCCCCTATCCCTACCGAATCCTCTTCAAACTTTTTACCCTGACCTACAAGGCCCTTTCCCACTCTACTGCCCCCTATATCTCGAATCTCCTCCCCATCCACACTCCCGCCCGGTCACTGCGTTCGGCCAATGACCGTCGCCTCTCCTCCACTCTAATCACCTCATCCCACTCCAGAATTTAAGACTTCTCCCGAGCTGGCCCCCGACACTGGAATGACCTTCCACGCTCCATCCGTTTGTCCCCTCACTTGTGCTCGTTCAAATGGGCACTCAAAACTCATCTCTTACTCAAAGCCTACCAGCCTTCCACTTAATCCTCTTTCCATGCTCGCTCTCATCTACTGGCTCCTCCTTTGAAGAGGGTGCACTTGCTCCTCTCCTCTGACTCCCATTGTGCCGGTCATTTGTTTGACCTCCCTTTAGGATGTAAGCTCTAATGAGCAGGGCCCTTCTCTCTCCTGTCTCTCTGTCAGGCCATTAGCCTTTTGAGGATAACAACAGCAGGACACTAACCGGTATTAGTGCTACTGAACTAATAGGTGCAGAGTCTAACGTACCCCTGGTATTCACCAGGGACCCCGCAAGGAGGTTTGGACTTCGCTGCACAGGGTACCCAGCTCACGGTCCTATTAGCCAGTTGCCGATGTAGTGTAGAAGGGTCAGATGGTCCAGGTCGAGCCAATCAGGAATAAAAGGCACCAGGGAGAATCCGAGAGGGTAGTAAACAAGCCGAGGTCGCAGTACAATATGGGTCACACAGATGATGGAATGGTCGCCAAGCCGGGTCACAACAAGATAGCAGGAACGCTGGGAGCACAATTAGGAGCAGGAGAACCAGGAACACTAGGTATATAACCTGTTACTCTGGCACCCTAATGGCGCCAGAGGCAGGATTAAATAGAGCCAGACTGCCGCTGATAGGGGGAGGCCAGGAGGCGGCACGCTAGGAAGAAAAAGCGTCCTGTTGCTAAGCAATGGGATGTGAGCAGGGCGCATGCGCCCGACAGGAAGGACGGCCGGAAGTAACTGCGCCTCTGTTGCAAAGCAACAGAGCGCTCTGGCGGAGAAGGCAGGTGTTCGTCCCCGACTGACAGGGGATCAGCGGGGACGGCACCTGACACTGTCTACCTTCTCTTCTGCTCCAACTTCAATATTTTTGCTTTCCCTGGAGCATCTGAAATCTTAGTACTTCTCGTTTATTGTTCTGTACTGTTATTTCCTGTACTGCCTATTGTTTGTACTGTGTTCTGCGCTGCGGAAACCTTGTGGAACCTTATAAATAAATAATAATAATAATAATAAACTTGTCTGTAGAGGTGAGTTTTCAGAAAACTCTTGAAGGTTTGAAGACTAGAGGAAAGTCTTGTGGTGCTAGGTAGTGAATTCCATAAAATGGGTGCAGCCCGAAAAAAGTCCTGCAACCGAGAATTGAAGGAAGTGATGAGATTGGAAGAGAGACGCAGATCTTGTGCAAAACAGAGGTATCAAGTTGGGAGATATTTTGAGACAAGTGAGGAGATGTATGCCAGCGCAATTTTGTTGATGGCCTTGTACGTTATGTGGCAAGAGCCTGCTACTGCAGAAGCACACACAAAAAACTTCTTCCTTTTTATGTAGTTTTACTGTCAGGATGGTAAATGTTTTGACACCGTATTGTTTCACAGCAATTATGGAGACCCTAAACGCTAGCTATACATAGACCAGCTCTCTCAGGACCAGCCAGCTTACCCAGCGTTGGTCTCAGTGCACAAATGATACAAACAAGCTTTTATACCTGATACTCCTCCCCCAGCCTTAGCTTGATGGACAGGTGACACTCCCACCTTCTCTTTAAAAGGAAACGCCCCATCACTGGCTCTGTTTGTACTAAAAGACACACCCTGTCTGTTTGCTGAGAGGAAGGATTTCTCTATCAGGTAAGTTAACCAAACTTAAACTATTGTTTGTTACACATCAATCTAGGTGCATTACTGCACAAATGTTTTACTCTACTTCCATGCTTTCTCTGCATATTGCCAACTAAATGCCTCCCTTTGTTACATATCCCTCCCCCTAGCGTCTCCAAGTAGGGGGACACGGACTTCGCGAGGAGCGCATATTTTCGTGACAACGCATCTGCATTTTTGTGTAGAATCCCAGGTCAATTTCTACTGAGAATTTGAAAGGTTGTAGTGCCAAGAACCAGCGGGTTACCTTGGCATTTACCTCCCGGTTTTTCTGCATTCATCGCAATGGTGCATGATCTGTTATTAAAGTGAACTCTCTGCCTAGGAGATAATAGCGCAGAGCTTCTGTAGCCCATTTTATGGTGAGACATTCTTTCTCCACAGTGGCATATTTTTGTTCCCTTGGAAGTAACTTACGACTTAGGTACAGGACAGGATTTTCTACTCCATTCTTCTCCTCAGACAAGACTGCACCTAAGCCAACACCAGAAGCATCAGTTTGGAGGAAGAACCTCCGGGTAAAATCCGGTGCTTATAGAACTGGGGAGGAACAAAGAGCTAACCGAAGATCAGACCAGGTGGTTTCTGCAGAATCAGACCAGGTTAATATATCTGGACAACTTTTTTTTTAACATGTCCGTAAGTGGAGCCGCTCTAGTGGCGAAGTGGCTTACAAACCGCCTGTAGTAACCCAAGCCTAAAAAGGTTCTTAACTGCGACTTTTTTTCTGGTCTTGCCCAATTTTTGACTGCCTCCACTTTGTCTAGCTGGACACGCCCTCGACCAACAACGTACCCCAAATATTTGGCTTCTCTCATGGCTATGGCACATTTCTCTGGGTTAGCTGTTAACCCTGCTGACCTTAATGAAGCTAAGACCGCCTCAACTTGCCTCAACTTTGGCTAAATGTGATCCCCAGTCTGGGGTATAAATCACTATATCGTCCAAGTAAGCGGCTGCATAAGTTTTGTGAGGTCGTAGCAATATATTCATGGCCCTTTGGAAGGTGGCAGGTGCCCCATGCAACCCAAAGGGTAGGACTTTATATTGATAGAGACCATAAGGGGTGGAAAATGCAGTCTTTGGCTTGGCCGTGGAAGTCAGGGGAACTTGCCAATAACCCTTTGTTAGATCAAGGGTTGTTAAATAATTGCTACCAGCAAGATTTTCCACTAGTTCATCCACACGTAGCATCGGATAGGCATCAAACTGCGACATACTGTTTAGGCGCCTAAAGTCATTGCAGAACCTAATTGTCCCAATGGGTTTCGGGACAAGCACAATGGGACTATTCCACTCACTAGTGGACTCTTCAATCACATCTAACTGGAGCATCTTCTCGACCTCCTTTCTCACGTTCACCTGTCTGGCTTCTGGAATACGATACGGCTTCTGCTTTACAATGACTCCTGGCGCAGTGACAATGTCATGTTCGATTAAGGTAGTGCACCCAGGAATGGAAGAGAAGACATCCCTGTTCCGGCGAATCATTTCTTCAGTCTGTTGTCTCTGCTGAATGGACAAAGCTGGCTCTATGGGCACTTCAGACTTTTCAATGGCAGTACTCACTACCTGAGGAGAGGTTTCCTCATCATGCCAAGGTTTAAGGAGGTTAACATTATATATTTGCTCCTCCCTTCTCCTACCTAACTGGCGGACTCTGTAATTGACAGGACCGACAGCCTCTAGAACTTCATATGGACCCTGCCGATGTGCGAAAAGTTGGCTTTCTTGGGTGGGAACTAGGACTAGGACCTTGTCCCCAGGCTTGAAAGATCGAACAACAGCACTTTTATCATAACTTTTTTCTGTCGTTCCTGAGTCTTTTTTTACATGTTGCTGCACAATGGGCCCTATCTTTCCTAGCCTCTCATACATTTGGGACACAATTTGGACCAGATCCCTGGGACCTTGCTGCTCCCACCCTTCTGTTAACATATCCAAGATACCCCTGGGCTGTCTCCCAAACAATAACTCAAAGGGACTAAACCCTGTTGAAGCTTGAGGTACCTCATGGATGGCAAACATCAAATAAGGAATAAGAGTGTCCCAATCTTTTTTTTCTTGAGCCACTGCTTTCCTGAGCATGTGCTTTAAGGTGCGGTTAAAGTGTTCCACCAAGCCATCTGTTTGTGGATGGTATACAGAGGTGTGAAGCGCCGTTACCCCTAGCAACTGGCACATGTCCTTCATCAGTTTAGACATGGAGTACCCTGATCTGTGAGAATTTCTTTGGGTATTCCCAAACGTGTAAACATCAATACAAGTTCTCTAGCTATGGTGCTGGACTTTATGTTTCGTAGGGGAATTGCCTCTGGATACCTGGTTGCATAGTCAAGCACCACTAGTATATATTGGTTCCCACGTGCAGATTTTTCCAGTAACCCCACAAGGTCCATAGCTATCCGTTCAAAGGGAACTTGTACTATTGGTATTGGAATAAGAGGTGCCCTGTACATGGGTTTGGGACAGGTTCTCTGACAAATGGGACAGGACCGGCAATACTTTTTCACTGCCATGTGTACCCCGGGCCAGTAAAACCTAAGCAGAACTCGTTCCTGTGTTTTAGCCTCCCCTAGGTGTCCCCCCACATACATGTGTGTGTGCTGCTTTTAACACTAGGGTTACATGGACCTGAGGAACCATTAATTGTTCTACTTTTTCCCCCTGCACATTAGCAACTCTATACAGGAAATTATTATTTTCAATAAAATATGGTATACCTTCTGCAGGCTGGGCGGCTTTCGCTACCCCATTTACCTCAGTCACACTTTTAAAGGCATGTTCCAAAGTGGCATCATTAAGTTGGTCTTGAGCAAAGTCCTGCAGAGGAAACAAAATTGGTATTGCAGACCAGTCCGTATCCTCACTGACAGGCGGGGTGGGCTCATCTGCGACATCACCGACCAATGCTAGTTTGGACTGTCCATGTTTCCCCGCAGGTGGATGCTTTTGTGGAACTCCTGCTGTGACTCCCAGGATGGCATTCAGGTTTGGCGGTTCCCAAAGATCGATGTCCAGATGTTGTGGATTCTTAGGCGGTTCCTTTAAGACCGGGCTTCCGACCGTTGCATCAGTTGCCAGCATGTCCGACCGGATCCGCTCACCGAGGACATCATTAAACAGTGGGAAGTCTTGCCCCAAAATGAGTGGATATGGGAGTTTAGGTGCTATGGCAGCTACCACCTTAACAGTTTTGTCTTTGAGTGTGACTGGTAATATTGTTCTTTCATACTCCTTTGTCGTGCCATGTACGCAAAGAACCTTAACCTTGGGCAACCGAGAAGTTATGGTTTCGGGTAAGGCAGAGCTGGAAACCAATGAGAGTTCACTCCCCGAGTCAACCAAGGCCAGAACAAGGTTTTGGTTGATTAGCACAGTCACACAGAATAAACAAGGACTTCCTGATGTGGGACTCATGGTAAAACAGCTTGGAAAAGCAGGCCCAATATGTGCCATGGAACAGTCCATGGGTTACGGTAGTTTAGGACACTCTGCCTTAAAGTGGCCTGGCTCACCACATTCAAAACACTTCAGATTAGACAGCTTTGCACCTGGCCCTTTGTCCGTAGCAGTTTTGCCATTGGGCCCTGTAGCAAGGATTGTCAAACCTGGATTTTGGCGTGGCATCGGCTTTGACACAAATGCAGGTTCTTTAGTCATTTGCTGTAGCGCACAAAACCTTTCTACCACGGTGGCAAGCTCTTCATAAGTTTGTGGGTCTGATTGCAGAACCCACCTTTGCAAATCGCGGTTCAGCCCCCGGATGCAGTGATCTATCGCCAGAACTTCAATAATCCGAGAAGGCGAATTCTCCTCAGGCTGCAGCCATTTCTTTAAAATTTTAGAAAGCTCAGCCACTTGCGCTCTGACCGGTTTTTCTTTATCATAGCGCCATTGGTGATAGCGCTGGGCTCGGCCTGGCCCGGAAACTCCAATGCGAGCCAATATCTCAGACTTTAGGCACAAATAATCAGAGGCCCGTTCCTCATCTAGATCCATATACGCTTGCTGAGCTTCACCAGTCAGATATGGCGCCAGCCTCTCAGCCCAATATTTAGGAGGCCATTTTGCCCTTTTTGCAAGTCTCTCAAAGGACACCAGATATGCTTCTATGTCATCACCTGGCGACATTTTCTGGAGAACAGGACCAAGTGGTTAATTTCTGTCATGTCTCACCTGGCTTAACTCTTCTCTTAAGAGCCTTGTGTTTTCCACCTGTGCCTCGGCAACTCGTAGCATCTGAGCTTGCTGCTGTTGCTGCGCAGCGGCCACATTCACGAGGGTTCTCAGTACTTCCTCCATGTTGACGTCTACGCGGGTTGGGTAGCGGAAACTTGCTTCCCGGAGTATCCCACTCCTGACACCACTTGTGGCAAGAGCCTGCTACTGCAGAAGCACACGCGAACAACTTCTTCCTTTTTATGTAGCTTTATTGTCAGGATGGTAAATGTTTTGACACCGTATACTTCCACAGCAATTATGAAGACACTAAACCAGGCCTGTCCAACCTGCGGCCCTCCAGATGTTGTGAAACTTCAAGTCCCAGCATGCCCTTCCAGCTATCAACAGGTTGTCTACTGGCAAAGCATGCTGGGGCTTGTAGTTTCGCAACACCTGGAGGGCCGCAGGTTGGACAAGCCTGCCCTAAACGCTAGCTATACATAGACCAGCTCTCTCTCAGAACCAGCCAGCTTACCCAGCGTTGGTCTCAGTGCACAAATGATACAAACAAGCTTTTATACCTGATACTCCTCCAGCAGCCTTAGCTTGATGGACAGGTGACACACCCACCTTGTCTTTAAAAGGAAACACCCCATCACTGGCTCTGTTTGTACTAAAAGACACACCCTGTCTGTTTGCTGAGAGGAAGGATTTCTCTATCAGGTAAGTTAACAAAACTTAAACTATTGTTTGTTACACATAAGTCATCAATCTAGGTGCATTACAGCACAAATATTTTACTCTACTTCCATGCTTTCTCTGCATATTGCCAACTAAATGCCTCCCTTTGTTACAGTTAGTAGAATAATTTTATACTGGATAGTTTGAAAAACAGGCAACCAATGTAGAGACTGATAGAGTGACTGACAGAGTTTTGGATTCTATAAGTACCGCCCTCCACAGCGATTCAGCGCCATTTCACAGAGGGACACAAAAGGGCTAGAACAGTTTGTAGAGCAGTTGGGCAGCATCATAGGTAGAATAGAAAGAGGAGGAGGTAGCAGTGTTCTTCAAAGTCTACAGTGAGATTCAGGAGAGCTCCATTGCGTCACTGCTAATTGCCATTGCTGAAATACAAATACTAGGGCTGGCATGCGTGGTGTAAATCTGCAGTCACATTGTACTGTGTTTGTGATGTAAAGGGTTAACAGGATTGTGTGTGTGTCTTATGCAAGCCCTCACCGATCTTTTAAGATAACATTCATACAATTATCCTTGTTAGTACAAGGACATTTCCATATGTCCAGGACTGGTTTTAACTAGTCTCTGGGGGAGAAGGGGGTTGGATTCAGAAGTTTAATAGGCAGGTGATAGCCACAGGGCTCCTCAGATCAAGAGATTATTCAGCAGTCAAATTGAATTCCACAACTAAGTATTTTTTGCTTTCAAATGTATTTTTTATATTAAGCATTTGTATTATCCGTTTTTACAACTTTTTCCTGTCAATCATTGTAATCATTGTGTTATATAGGTTACACACAAAGAGGAGAGCTCCATTACTAATTGTCATTGCTGATATCCAAATATTAGGGCTGGCAGGCTTGTCTTCTGAATTTGCAGTCAAATTGTATGGTGTTATATAGGTTACACACAAAGAGGAGAGCTCCATTGCTAATTGTCATTGCTGAAATACAAAAACTAGGGCTGGCAGGATTTTCTTCTGAATTTGCAGTCGCCTTTCTCTATGAGTGCTAGTTCTGCAACTGTCACTGAGGCATCTTTTTGTAAGGTCAGTCATGACCAAGCAAGACCTTGTCATTCGGAATCCAAAAATGGTGTCCAAATACTTTTACGTGTAAAAGCCGAGCTCGAAGAAAACAGTAAGACATTAGAGGAAAATGTATGTTCAGATTCAGAAATGACAAATCCCTGAGGAGAGTCTATCCAAGAGTGCTATGTTTAATCCTGACCATTCTGATAGTGTACCCATAAAGAAGGCCCCTTTCAGCATTTCAGCAGATGTGTGTCTGAACAGCCCAAGTGTAGCCGGTGATACACATATTGAGAATGCCACTTTGGAATTGCAACAGGATGAGGGGATATTTGTGTAGCCGACGAGGGCTCTAATAAGGATGATGTTGTTTGTCCTGCACCGGTGGAAGTAGTTCTAGCACAAGATAAGAAGGACATTTTCATGCCTGGACATAAGACCAAAAAATCCACTACTTATGTGTGGAATTATTTTTACCCAAATCCTGACAACAGTTGTCTAACTATTTGTAGCGTTTATAAAGCCACAGTCAGTAGAGATAGGGACCTTAACCATCTAGAAACCTCATCCATGTTAGGCCATTTGAAGTATGTTCAAGGCAAGCTGTTGGGAAAATCAGAAACTTGTGCTAACAAAATAACAACAAGCAGTCCATCATTAGCTAGGACCCTTCTCTCACCTACATCCAGACGCCTGCAATTTACACCCACAACACCGTCCTCATCAATATCCTCAGTAGCGATCAGAGTTAGTCCTGCATCCAAGTTGGTAAGGCTAGATGACTCCTCCACTATCCTGGATTCCTCACAAGAATTCTTGAGCATTAGTCCCACTGCTGCTGCTGCTGGGGGTGAATCTTCTTCCCAGAAGCAGACTAAGAAGACTACTAGTAGTTTACAACAATTGACTGTTAAACAATCCTTTGCAAGAGGAAGCAAGTATGAAAGTTGTCACCCAGTAGCAAAGGAGATCACAGAAGCCATGGCGACAATTATAGTATTAGATCTGCGTCCAATATCCAATAATAATGCAGCTGGTTTTAGACAGTTAATTGAGGTCTTGTGCCCCGTTACCAAATTCCATTATGACACCATTTCACTAGAAAAGCTATTCCTCACCTCTACCAGAAGGTTCGTAAAAATTTAATTATTGGGCTACAAAATGCCATTCTACCCACTGTACACTTAACCAAAGATATGTGGACAAGTGGAATTGGGCAAAATAAAGATTATATGACTGCCCACTGGATTGGTGATTCGCCTTCACCAGCAGGAACAGCAGCAGCATGTACCCAAGTATGTCACATTTTTCAGAGGCAGGCTACTCTGTATCACCGGCTTCACTAAGAGGCATACAGCTAATAATTTGTAAAAAAACTAAGGGATGTCATTGCAACATGGCTTATTCCGCCTGGACTCTCCTCAGGATATGTCATTTCTGATAACGAAACCAATATTGTGAGAGCAGTACAGCTGGGTGAATTCCCTCACATTCCCTGTTTTGCTCACACAATAAACTTGGTGGTGCAGAGATTTTTTAAAAATGACAGGGACATGCAGGAGATGCTGTCTGTGGCCCGTAAAATATCTGGACATTTCCGGCATTCGGCAACAACGTGTAGGAGATTGCAGCAGCTGCAAGAGCAATTTAATTTGCCCTGCCACCAACTGAAGCAAGAGGTGGCGACAAGGTGGAATTCCACCCTTTATATGCTTCTGCGGATGGAGAAACAGCGAATAGCCATCCTCGTTTACTCCACAATCCATGACATTGGTAAAGGAGGGGGGATGTATTTTAGTCAAGCGTAGTGGAGAATAATTTCCGTGTTGTACAAGGTGCTGAAACCATTCGAAGTAGTCACCTGTGAAGTGAGTTCAGACACTGCTAGCTTGAGTCAAGTGATTTCCTTAATTAGACTTTTGGAAAAGCAGTTTGAGAAACTGAAGGAGGAGATTAAACAAAGCAATTCCGCTAAGTAAGTCGGACTTGTAGATCAAGTACTTTATTCGCTTCGCCAGTATCCAACAGTTATCAAAATCTTGAAATTGGATCACTACATTTTGGCGACTGTGCTTGATCCTCAGTTTAAGAGCTATGTCTTCTCTTTGTTTTCAATTGACCCAGATCTGAAGAGATGCAAGGAGCTCCTGGTGAGCAAGATGATAGCTCAAGTGTTACGTGACAGGACGGTGTCTCCTCCTTCAGTTTCTCATCCAACTGCTGGTAGGAAAAAACTTAGCTTTCCCAAGAGACCCAGGGATGATGCAGATGACTCGGCACAAAATTTTAACATCTGGGGGTAAATGTATTAACCTCCGGTTTCTTCAACTTCCGCGAGTTCGGTGTCTTCAGCTCTTAAATTTAAAGCGGCGCTGCCTTGTAAAGGTAAGTTTCCATTTACAAGGCAGCGCCGCTTTAAATTTAAGCGCCGAAGATGCCGAACTCGCGGGAGTTGAAGAAACCGGAGGTTAATACATTTACCCCCTGGTCTGGTCTAAAAGAATTGACCAAAAAACGTGACTCCTCCGCCGTAACTCCACCTGATCCTACTATCAACATCCAAAGGATGTTGGAGGATTATTTTCACGACAGCATAGAAATAGAAACATTAGACAGTCCCTTTACATACTGGGAGGAAAAAAAGGGAATTTGGAGAGCCATGTACCAAATAGCTTTGCACTGCCTAAGCTGCCCACCCTCCAGGGTGTACTCGGAAAGAGTTTTCAGCACAGCCGGGAACCTTGTCAGCGATCAACATAGGAGGCTACTTCCTCAAAATGTGGAAAAGATGATGTTCATAAAAATGAACTTCAAGTTCCACGGGGAAGGCCATTCCCGCTAATTACATCAAAATGCAGCGTGTAGTGTGGGAAAATCCCCTAATACTATAAATAGACCTAACACATGAGCTAAGTTCATTGCATATCGGAGCTTCTGCACTGTAGAAGCTGTGTGAGGCGGCTCTCATCATTTATTTTTATTTTGTTTATTACTAACATGTTCCGGATGGGAAATTACAAATCTGGGGCCCTCCTGGCTGAAGAGCTGAAGATAAGAAGACTTCAAGCTACAAGGGGGCCCCCCTGGCCAAGAAGAACTGAAGACTTCAAGCAACAAAGGTGGCTTTTTGCCCAAGAAGAAGAGAAGAGATTTCAAGCAGGGACTTTGGATTTACAAATTATTTTTTGACATTTCAAGCCGGACTTTGGGAATTACAAATTTATTTTGGACTTGGTCAAGTTGGACTATTGGATACAAATGTATTTGGGACTTGGTTTACAGCCATTTTACGATTGAAAGCTGCTGACAACAGATGAAAACATCAGTTGTGAGTATTCTGTGGATTTATTATTTATTTTTTATTTTTTTTCAAAGTTTTATTTTTGCGAGGTCAATAGTAAACATCAGTCCAATATAGTATCCGTAACAATCAAATCAAACAAATTCAAGGACCTATACATTCAGTGTATATCAAACAGAACAAAAACATGATATTGACCAAATTTTATTTGTAGGGAGAGAAGAGAAAGGAAACAGAGAGAAGAGAAGTTGGTCAGAGTGAGAAAAACCAAATAGACTAGGGGGGCGGTGTGGCTAAACCGCCAATAGAAGAAAAAGCAGGGCAAAGCGGGAGAAGGGAGAGAAAAAAAAAAAAAAAAAAAAAAGGAAGAAGGGGAAGGCAAGGGAGGGAAGACGGTAAAGGGTCGAGGAAGTATATCAAGTGGAGTGTTGTAATGGAGTCAAATGGCAAAAGGAGTTTGAACTTGAAAAAATGACATCCACGGTGCCCAAATTTTGTGAAATGATTTAGAAGTATTACGCAGTATGCATGTCATAAACTCCATTTTGTATGAGTGCCAGACTCTATTGATAATTGCCTGCAGAGTAGGCATGGTGGACTGTTTCCAATTAGTGGCAATTTGACACAGTGCTGCAGAAACTATATGGCGGAACATTTTTGTTTGATGTGTGGTAGCGAAAGGAATTCCAAGTGGGAGAAGGAAAAATCTGGGTGAGAATGGGATGTCAATCTGCAGAATCTGAGACGCGAAGTCCCTTAGCTCTATCCAGAATGGGGCAAGCTTGGGGCACTGCCACCAGATATGGAGGAAGGACCCTTCCGACGAACAACCTCTCCAACATGAGCTGGATGTGTCCGGAAAGTTTTTTTGTAATTTGGTTGGGACCAGGTACCATCGGTAAAGAAGCTTATAGGCGTTTTCTTTCAGCTTCACACAGATTGAGCTAGAGGCTGTGTTAGACTTTATTTCATCCCAGTCCTCTCTATCCAAGGGGCCTCCCAAATCCTCCTCCCAGGCTCGCTCATGGGAATCTTGGATGTCTAAGTTGGGGACTTTCAGTTTCCAGTATAATCGAGATATAAGGCCATTTGTAGAGGATCGCCGGAGAAAAAGTGACTCGAATGAGGTCAACGGCCTGATTCTTAAAGTTAATTTAGTGGTGGAGTGAAAATGTCTTAGTTGTAGGCATTGAAAAAAGAAGGTGTTGGGAATGTTAAATTTGGTTTTTATGTATGCGAATGAGGGAAAAGAAGCGTCTTTAGTGATATCATTAAGATAATAAACATCATTCCTTTTCCAAAATTCAAAGGATGAAGCTATACGACCTGGTGGAAAATCTGGGTTGTCAAAGAGAGGGATGATTGGACTAGGAGCCAGGGCGAGATTAAACTTTGTGTTTGCTAGGTCCCAGATTGCAAGCAAATGCGATACAATTGGGTGATAAATAACGGACCGAGGACGTTTAGTGCGAGGGAGCCACAGGAGAGAGGAGGCGGAGGAAATACCCAGGCTCTCAGCTTCAATCAAGACCCAGACTCTGGAGGAGCCTGAGGAATTCCACAAAATACATTGGGCGAGTTGCGCTGCCAGAAAATAGTTTCTAAAGTTGGGGACCCCGAAGCCACCATCCCGTGTCGATCTGTGTAGAACAAGAAGCCGGACTCTTGGGCGTTTCCTACCCCAAATAAATTGTGAAGTGTAGTGTTGTAAGAATTTAAATACATATGGGGGGATGCGTATGGGAAGGGCTTGAAAAAGATATAGTAACCTGGGTAAAATGTTCATTTTGACTGAATTGATACGTTCAATACAGAAAATGAGATTCTTACTCCAGGTTTCTAAGTCAGATTTGATTTGGGATAATAGTTTTGGGTAATTAGCTTGGAAAAGCTGATTATATTGTTTAGTTATATGAATACCCAAGTATTTTATCTTTTTTTGGTGCCATTTAAAGGGGAATTTTTGAGTAAGAGAAGATCTCATACTATCTGTGAGATAGAAATCAAGGGTTTCTGTTTTTTTGTGAATTAATTTTGTATCCCGAAATGTAACTGTAGGTTTTGATGTCTGCGAGAAGGGGAGGGAGAGAAATAGTGGGATCCGAGAGAGTCAAAAGCACGTCGTCGGCGTATAATGATATTTTGTGTTCGGATTTCCCTGTTTTAACTCCATGTATCGCCACATTAGATCGGATGTTTGCCGCTAATGGTTCGAATAACAGGGCAAAGATTAAAGGCGAGAGTGGGCATCCCTGCCGCGTCCCATTAGAAATTGAAAATGGGGGGGAAGCGACTCCGTTGGCCACTACCGTTGCTCTAGGGGACTGATACAAAGCTAATAGGCCGTCTAAAAACTGGCCAGAAAAACCCATCGACCTCAGAACCCTAGACATAAAGGTCCAAGAGATGCGATCAAACGCTTTTTCTGCATAAAGTGCCATTATTAGTGATGGTGATTTACCAGAATGAATAGAATGTATGAGGTCAATAGCCCGTCTGGTGTTATCTATAGCTTGTCGGCCTGGTATAAATCCAACCTGATCTGGGTGGATCAGGCAGGGAAGAAGGGTGTTCAAGCGGGTGGCTAAAATTTTGGCATATATTTTAAGGTCCACGTTTAATAAAGAGATTGGTCTATAACTGGAACAGGAGGTAGGATCCTTATCTGGTTTTGGTATAACAACGATAGTGGCCAAGGTCGTCGCCTCGTTAAAAGGTGAACCTTTTAAGATGTTGTTAAAAAAGTCTGTCATATGTGGGGCAAGGTCTCTAGCAAATTTTTTATAATATTGCGCTGTGAATCCGTCCGGGCCAGGAGCCGATGACGATTTCATTGCTTTTATTGCTGAGATCGTTTCTATTTCGGTGATGTCCGCATTCAAGAAGGTGGCATCAGCGTCCGAAAGATGTGGTAGAGTGAGTGATGATAGAAAAGATGCAATTTCTGAGTCAAGAGATTCAACAGAGGATGAAGTCTCGGGGAGATTGTATAGTGCTTTGTAATAGTCATGAAATTCTTGAGCAATTTGCACCGGGTCATACATAGGCTGCGAGTTAGGAGACTTTTTAAGTTTTGAAATCTGTCCTCGAGATTTTTTCTGCCGAAGTTTGTTGGCGAGCATTGAGTCAGCTTTGTCAGCCTTTTTCGTAATATTGTTGATTTAGCTTTTTGAGAGTGTTAGCTGCTCTGCGAGAGAGAATTGCATTTAGCTGGCCTCTTACTGCAGAAATTTGTGTGTGTAATGTCGAGGAAGGATGAGCTTTGTGCTGGGCAAGGAGGGAGGTTAACTTGGTCTCAAGGGAAATAATTTCTTGGGATGCTAATTTTCTGGCTGTGGAGGATTTGCTAATAAGTCTACCTCGAATGGTAGCCTTATGGGCTTCCCATAAAATGCCCGGGGTGATATCCTCTGAAGTGTTTAGGTCAAAATATTCTTTGATTGCATCTTTAATTTCTTGTTGGGCCGATTGTACTAACAAAAGGGAGTCGTCAAGGCGCCAACGCGCGAACGCGGAGGCTAACTTTATTAAATCAAGAGTGATGTAAACTTCGGCGTGGTCTGTCCAGGTAAGCGGGGAGATTCCTGCATCTAATATTGTTTGAGTGAGGGAATGAGAGACAAAGATCATGTCTATACGGGAGTAACTACCGTGTGGGGCAGAGTAATGTATGAAGTCTTTTGGGATCAGCGTTTTTTAAGCGCCAGGTGTCATGTAGCTCTAAATTGCGTATGCCATCTGATAAGGACTGAGAGTCTTTCAAAGAAGAGGAGGGAGATTTTTGGCTAGAAGCTCCAGAGGACCTATGTAATATTGGATTTAAAATAGTATTAAAATCTCCAGCCAGAATTATATAACCCTGTGCAAGGCGCCCAATACGATTAACACATCTAAGAAAAAGGAGCTTTGACCCTGATTCGGTGCATAGAGAGAGATAAGTGTGACTTGCTCAGAACGGAGTGTGCCTATCAGAATCAAGTAGCGGTCCTCTGGGTCAGAGTGTGACTTGGTTAGGAGGAAGGGAACTCTGTTGTGTATTAGAATAGCTACCCCACGTTTTTTGCAATCCGCAGAGGCGAAAAACGTTTGAGTATATAGCTTACTTTGGAAACGAGTGTGCTGTCCCGTAAGATGGGTCTCCTGAAGGAAGACTATATCGGCTCTCTCTCTCCTGCAGGCTCCCAAGACCACCGCACGCTTAGTGGGTGAATTCAGGCCGTTGACATTAACCGAGAGCACCTTGAGCGCCATGGGTGTTGTAGATAGTTTGAATCCTATATAATATCAGCAAGAAAAAACATTTTACATGAACAATTTGAGAGCAGAAAAAGGCATCCGTCCACTTGGTATTTTAGGAGAGGGGAGGGGGGAGCAGAGAAGGAAGCCACAGGTAAGAGGGTGAGAAGAGAAAGGTGAGCAGAAGGCCTAAATAGAGGCCATAACCCTCAGTGAGGAGAGCCCTAATAGGGCTATCAAAGAAATAACAGAATAAAAAAAATTACATTGCAAAACTAGTAAGGGTGCTTGTGGGGGGTATTGGATTTAGTGAGGTATTGGTTGGCCGTACGAGGGGCCGTTAGAGACTGTCCAGCTCCAACGGCTGACATAGCTAGTACATTGTTGGAATGGGTAATTGACCAGAGGGGGGGGGATGGTGATAAATTAAAATGGGGTAATGGGGGGGGTTTAGGAAATTATAGGGGGTGAGTGGGAGGGAAGTGGAGAAACATAAACAAAAACAAAAAGGGGGAGGGAGGGGAGGGGGGAAAAAACAAGCATCACAACCCATGTAACAATATCAAGTCTGTCACAACAGTAACAACATTGCTAATTTATAACGTCAAGCCGGGGCACCAGTATCACTGTTATGCCACCGCAGTCTGAGTTAAGGGTATATGAACTATAAACTGCAGACACCTGTTACAAATAACATGAATTAACTCGAATGTTAGTTGCTGTTGATATTGACTAAACGGAAAAACAAGAAGAAACAACAAGTTCTTGTAACCTAGGAGGACATTGGGTAATCAACTTGCGACAGTCTGACTCCTAAAAGAACAATGATGGATCCCGATAGAGGTTTTCAGATGTACACGATCAGTCTGGTGCCGCAAGGGATCTCGCAGCCCGTCGTTCCACCGTGGTCCATTCAGGAGGAGGTGCTGAATTAAAACTTGGGGGGCAGCTTCGTGCTGTAGAGATGGTGGAGTCTGAAGGATCTTGAGTTTAGCAAGGATTTCTTGCCCTTGAGGTAGGGATTTGGCATATAGAATTGAATTTCCTGCAAATACTTGTAGCTGGAATGGAAATCCCCATCTATATCGAAAGTTATGCTGACGGAGAATTCGCGTTACTGGTTGTAAATCTCTGCGTTTTTGGATAGTGGAAGGAGCTAGATCTTGGAATATCTGCAGTTGCATATCTTGGAAGTCGATCGTGTCTTTGGATCTAACTGCATTGAGAATTTTTTCTTTCGTTTGATAATAATGCAGGCGAACAATGTATGTCTCGCGGCCTTTGATCAGTTGTTGGTTAGCTCTGAGGGCTCGATGTGCACAGTCCATCAGAATATCTCCGTCTAGCAGATCAGGAAGTAGATGTTTGAAAAGGCTGGATAGGAAATCTGGTAAGGCAGTGTTGGCAATCGACTCTGGCACATGACGGATCCTCAGGTTATTCCGCCGAGATCTATTCTCTTGGTCTTCTTGCTTCTCCTTCACGGCGTCCATATCAGAGCGAAGCAATGCTAGTTCTCGCTCATAGGACGTTTGAGCCCGGCATATTTCGTCCGTTTTTGATTCAAGAGTATCAGTTCTTGTGCCGAGAGCTGCAATTTCTGATTTAAACTCAACAATCGCTTTCTTTAGTTCTTGCTGGAAAGTAAGTTTAATGTCTTGCGCTAGGTTAGTGATTGCTGCCTGGACAGTGGGGTCCATGCCCTTATCCAGCTGAGAAATAGGACTTGAAGAGCGCGATTGATCAGACGGCGGCGAAGATGCTGAAACTTTCTTAGAGGCGGATGTGAATATAGAAGCTGTATTTCCTCCAGCGTGTTTCCTGTTTTAGAGGTCATTTTGAGTGTAAGTTCTTTTCCCGTATTTCGGGATCTGTTATTTAGCTCTTATATATGTCCTGATCCTCCCAGACCTCTCCTATCGGGGCGGTGAAAAAGGGGGGGGCTCTGGTCATATATGAAGAAAAGCTTAAAGCATCATCTTGACCCCTCTGGCTCCAAAACCCATCGAGGGTTTACATCTGATTTCTCTTATTCGCTGTCAGATGCAGGAGATCAGGGTATCTCTGGTCAGGTGGGATATATCTGCGTCAATTTCTGCATGGGAGGGAGACCCAGTTCAATGAGGGTTGGTTGCGTCCCAGCTTTTTTTTTTGTTGATTTTTTTCGGGTTTTTTTGCTTTTTTTTTTTAAAAAATCTATTTTTTTATAAAAAAAAACCCAAAAAAACCCAACCTTTTATTTCTATTTTTTGTGTGAGGTTAACTCGACTCTTGGGAGTAGTTGGGCCAAGTTGTTTATGGGCATGTCATATAATCAGGGCCTTCTGGACCCGGGTATGGAGGTTTGCAACATCAGATTTAGTTAATTATTTGCCACTCATTCCCGAATGGGCAGTATTGGGTATTTTGCATTCCGATACACCGACCCTCTGTAGGAGGAAGAAGGTTAATTATGGCAATATCTGCGGCTGCTAGGAAATCGATCCTCCATATGTGGATCCAGAACGCCCCTCCAACACTTGATCTATTTAAAGAAAAGATGTATTTTCTCCTGAGAATGGACTGGCTTGAGGCTTCTCTCCAGAAGAGTACTCTAACTTGCAAATTTTTGAGACTTGGGAAAGTTATGTTGATATCCTACCCTCCCAACTACGAAACCAACTTTATGAATGCTTTCACCAGACACTGTGGTATGAAACAAGGGTACTTCTTCGAGACCCTCCAATTCTTGTATGAGATGATGAGGCGGGCCTGTCCTCTCCCTCTGGTCCCTCCGTACCCTGATGAAGGGTTGGGGAGTGGGGAAACTACAATGATGCTAACGCTCCTCTCATTGAGGGGGGGGTGACATATTTGTTCTCATCACAAATGTTATCCTATTATAGTAATGTCCTACTTCATGCTACAGTCCTATAGTAGACTAATGTTAGATATACATATCCTGGATTATATGTAGCGAGGCATTGTCAAACCTCCTCAAGTAGAACCTATAAAAAATGTAACAATATCTATGTACGTGTATGTTGATTGTATTTGCAATTGAATGTTTCTTTTTCTTTATGAAACAAACTATAATGTATGATTGATGTCTGGACATCTTCAATAAAAATGTTTTGAAAAAAAAAAAAAAGGCGTTTGGGTTAGAAGCCTGAGCATAGATGAGAGATTGGAAGTATGCTTGTTTAGCAGTGTAGAGAGCAATTCGATAGGAGTGGTATATAGCAGTATATGCACTGAAATCATTAGCGGTACAAGATTTACGCCAGTGACGTTCAGATTTTTGAGAAAGTTTTTTGCAGATTTTGTGTTACGGTAGTGTGCTATGGTTGACACCGAAGTTTATGCGGAGCATGAAGAGTCGCTGGAGTCACTTGATCAAGGGCAGTTGCTAGGGTATGGTGAATATGAGGAACTGCCATATCAGGGGAGGAGAATGTAGAAATTGGGGAGAAAAGGTGTTGGAGAGACGTGCAAAACTGTTAAAAATCAATAGAGTTAGTATCCCTGCAGGAGGCTTGGAAGAGTTTGACAGCAGGGAGGTTAAAGAACTGGGAGTGAGTGAGTAACTAATAAGGTAATGATCGAGAGGGGGAAAGGAGTGTTAAGGAAATTAGAAACTGAGCATAGTCTAGAGAAAAACAAGATCAAGACAGTAACCATCCTGATGAGTAACGGATTCAATCCACTGGGAGAGTCAATTGAGGAGGTTAGAGAGAGCAGTTTTGAAGCAGCATTGGAACATGGAATTAGAAATAGGGATGTTGAAATAACTCATGATGATGATGGGGATGTCAGAAGATAATAAGTGAGGGAGCCATGCAGAGAAATGTTAAAGAAAATGTTGTTGTGGTCCAGGGGGGGCGACAGATCACAGCAATACGCATAGAGAATGTGTTAAAAATCTTAGCAGTATATACTTCAAAAGATGTGAATGTGAGTGATGGAACATTTGGTAGATCTGTGAATGTGCACTGTGGGGAAAGAAGTAGTCCAACCCCACCTCCTTGTCTGCCTCCAGGTCTGGGGGAGTGGGTGAAATGGAGGCCACCATGTGAAAGGGCTGCAGGTGAGGCAGTGTCTGATTGCGTGAGACATGTTTCTGTTATTGCCATAAGGTTGAGGTTGTTTGAGAGGAAGAGGTTGTGTATAGAGATAAGTTTGTTACAAATAGAGCGTGCATTGCAAAGGGTACATTTAAAGGACTTTGGAAGAGATTGTGGTAGCGTTCAGAATTATTTGTGCGGGAGAAGTGTGGGGGACTTGGATTAGATAATATATAATCAGCTAATAGAAGCAAGGAGGAAGAAAGATAGGAAAGATGATTGTAAGATGTGTGTCCTTTTAGTTTCTGGCAACAGGTGAGGCTGTTATAACTATTGAATTTAAATAGGACAACAGTTCATGAGTGTTCTGTATATTTCTCTTCCTGCAGGTGGATTCCTATTGCTGAATAATTGCCTGGGAGTGGATTGTGTGCCGTCTTCTGGTGATCCTGTGGTTTGGGTCTTGACAAATATCATGGAACAGAGGAAAGAGCTCGGCTTGCCAAGCTAGGGAACTATTCAAATTGCTGGATTTGTACCATTCACCTCTTCAGATGGATCACTTCTGTATGTTGTTAGACATCTCCGGATGAAGTTTTGCAAGACACTGAACAATGGTTAGTTCCTGGTATTTTAACTGAAAAACAATTTTATAATACAAAAATGTATTTTTATGTAGTAGATCGGTTATATAAACCATGGTGGTCTGCAGTACGGAATTTATATGCCATGGGAGAAGAAATTTTGATTATCTTTATCATTAGTGGGTTTAGCAGTAGAAATGCTCATAATTTGGAGAAATTGGCAGAATTTTTTAATGATGTCACTGATGAAATTTTGGGTGCATTAGATATATCGTGAAATGTAACCAAATTTCATACTAAAGTGTTAAATCAACATGTTTTGGTATTAAATTACAAGAGGTCATGTGTCACACTGTAGGTCCTGCTTGGTACAGTTATGTGGGTGAGAATGAAAGATCAAATATATGACTATAAACAGAAAATCAGACCAATAATAGACGATTTCAGGGAGGTAAATTATAAAGAAGATGCCCAATGGCCGGGTTACGTTGGTTAAACACTGCTAAATGGTTTTCTTGGTGAGGAGGGGTTGGTTTAGTGGAATAATTCTTAGTTTGTTATATGTAATCATTGTATTACTTGTGATGTATTTTGTTAGATTGTAATCAGTTGTTTTATAAAATGGTCTGAAAAAACAGTTGAAGCTTTGGCTTTAACGGTAAATTACCAATAGTTTGAGTGAAATGTGATGGAAAGGGTTAAGAGGATTGAATCATGCAAGTACCCCCCTGTTTTCTAGACACCATACATACAATGATCACTAGTATGCAGTACAGAGGGCATACTTGCCAACTCTCCCGAAATGTCCGGGAGACTCCCGCAATTTGCGAGAGCCTCACGGACTCCCGGGAGAGTGTGGCAATCTCCTGGATCTGCCCTCTTCACTAGGAAGTGGGCACTTTCTAGTGAAGTGGGCAGAATTAGGTCCCAAACGACGCGATTCCCGGTGAATCGAGGCATTTGGCCCCGCCCTCCGCTGTCAAATGACGCGTTTGCGTCATTACATCATGGGGTCGGGTCCAAAATGACGCGCATGTTGGAGGCCCGCTTCCCATCACGCCCACCTCCCCCGGCAGGCTCCCGGAAACCAACTTTCTAAAGTTGGTAAATATGACAGGGATATGTAGCAAATAACTTCACTCTGAGCCCCTGACACTTCACTCTATGTCCCCAGTCAGTACTGACCACACATCCATTACACCGAGACAGATTACTCTTTGAGCCTCTCATCACATTATCCCCACGGTTTGTATTGTGGTCTTCACTACACCCCCTCGCACTCAGTGTGTCCCCATCACACCCTGTCACTCCTCACCCCCCAGTATGTGACACTCACAGACACCCTTCTCTCTCCCTGCCCTCTCCTACTGGGAGACATCTCCCCCCCAGCACCCAGCTGTGTCATCCTATGTATCTCAGTGCAGGGGGAGGGGGACCATAAATGTTACTGGGTGCAGCCATTGTGGTGTGGTCTTGTTATATCAGAGGGAAATAACTTGGATGTCATTGATCCCTCAGGATAGAGTGAAGAGGTGAATGTACTTTAGGACGTATATCAGTACAGAACAAGTAATGTCTTACAGCTGATGACTGACAGATATGTGACAGTAATTTTCCTCTCCTCCACTCAGGAGGTAACAGGCAGCCTAGTCCCAAGTAACAATCAGCAGCTGCATCTAAGAGATATTGTGGTAGTCACAGTAATTCCTACTGTATAATCCTCATAATACTTATATCCTCATCATTCATCACCTATTTTATTTTACCTGTGTTATGTTTATCGTTATATCTCATTATATCTATGTAGGTACATAACCTGCCAGTCACTGCGTCCTCTCACCCGGAAGATGTTACCTGACATCCGGACTGTGCGGGCCACCGACTTCCTGTCTGTGCGGTCCATCCGACTTCCTGTCTGTGCGGTCCATCCGACTTCCGGTCTGTGCGGTCCATCCGACTTCCGGTCTGTGCGGTCCACCTGACATCCGGTCTGTGCGTTCCACCGACTTCCGCTCTCTGCGTTCCACCCGTCTTCCGGTCTGTGTGGTCCACCGATAGTGATCTATCTTCTGTTGCAACTTCCGGGTGACCTTAGAGTAGGAGGAGTCAGAGAGGTGACTGCTGTGTCCGCACCAGGTAATTATGGTATTATTATTATACATTATTATACAGGGGGAGCAGACTCTGGTGTCCTGTGAGTATAATACGTGTCAGCTGACTGGGGCCCTGTTATTATAACACAGTTTGAGGTGTAATTAGTGTAATACAGGTGCAGCAGCCTCTGGTGTCCTGATATAATACATTTACAGCAGACTGGTAGAGGACTCCTTTACTTTCCATAATGAATCAGCTCCTTCATGTTCATGTAACAAAGGGCTGAGCTCACTGAGCTGAGGGTGTCAGTCAGGGCTTCTTGTTTTACTAAACAATAGACTCTCACAGAGAATGTCAGTGTGTGTGAGAATCATCAGAGACTAAATGATTATCCTCCAGTAAATGCCTCATCCTACCCTGTGCTATATACATGGTCCCTTTTTTATAATGTAGCCCCCCCTTGTAGGTCCTATATTTTATAATGTAGCCCCCTCTTGTAGGTCCTATATTTTATAATGTAGCCCCCTCTTGTAGGTACTATTTTTATAATGTAGTCCCCTCTTGTAGGTCCTATTTTTTATAATGTAGCACCCCCTTGTAGGTCCTATATTTTATAATGTAGCCCCCTCTTGTAGGTCCTATATTTTATAATGTAGCCCCCTCTTGTAGGTACTATTTTTATAATGTAGTCCCCTCTTGTAGGTCCTATTTTTTATAATGTAGCCCCCTCTTGTAGGTCCTATATTTTATAATGTAGCCCCCTCTTGTAGGTCCTATATTTTATAATGTAGCCCCCTCTTGTAGGTACTATTTTTATAATGTAGTCCCCTCTTGTAGGTCCTATTTTTATAATGTAGTCCCCTCTTGTAGGTCCTATTTTTATAATGTAGCCCCCTCTTGTAGGTCCTATATTTTATAATGTAGCCCCCTCTTGTAGGTACTATTTTTATAATGTAGTCCCCTCTTGTAGGTCCTATTTTTATAATGTAGTCCCCTCTTGTAGGTCCTATTTTTATAATGTAGTCCCCTCTTGTAGGTCCTATTTTTATAATGTAGCCCCCTCTTGTAGGTACTATTTTTATAATGTAGCCCCCTCTTGTAGGTCCTATTTTTTATAATGTAGCCCCCTCTTGTAGGTACTATTTTTATAATGTAGTCCCCTCTTATAGGTCCTATATTTTATAATGTAGTCCCCTCTTTTAGGTCCTATATTTTATAATGTAGCCCCCTCTTATAGGTCCCTTTTTTATTATTATTATTTACTTACCTTCACTCAGGTGGTGTCCCGGTCCTGGATCTTCTCTGCTCCTCCTTGGCGCGCTCTCTGTCAACTGAATCATGCTGACGCGACCTTAAGGTCACGTCAGCGTCATTGAGCCAGTAGGAAGCTGCGGTGGGGGAGGAGCGCTCTCTCCTCTGCCGGCTCCCATTGCTTTTTTAGATTTTTACATCGCAAAGGGGGTGACAGAGCGCTGTCACCCCCTTTGCCACTGACACCCAGACGAGCCGCAGCAGATGGCTGCCAGAGCCGCGGGTTGCGGACTAGTGTGTATCTAAATAACATTGAGATGCCTAACCCAGGGAAAGAAAGATTTGCAGACTGTCACTAAAATGTTGGTTAAGGATCTCATACCCCACCGGGGCGCTCCACTAGTGATACTAGTGTGACCTGTGTATACTGATCAGTGGATTATTGGTGACCTGTGTATAGTGATCAGTGAGGCATTACCTCACTTCTTGGTTTCTCTCTAATCAGTGGGCAGCAAAAGTTACATCTCACCCTGATGATTATCTACCTGCTGACTGGAGAGGTGAGAGATTGTGTGATCTCCTTTATAGAAACTATTCTATCAGAAACTTACAACTTACCTCTCCTGCAGCTCCTGCCATCTTCAGTTGACCTTTTATTCTTAGGCCTCTGTTTTCCTCCAGCTCCCAACGCAACATCATCTTGCTGCTTGCACTAATCTGGCAGGTGATTAATCTGTGGGAGCCGGCCATAGACAGAGGACACACATTGGTGGCAGGAGCTGCACCCATCTCAGATATTCACTCCACTTTTCTTGGAAATGTTACATAAAGGAAAGACATTGTTTTTTAAAATGAGATTTTTTTGCACAATTAACCCCTAATAATAACAACTGTGATTTGGTGTTTCTTTTCATTTACTTTCTTATTGATGTATCCCTCAATACCCAAGAGTACATAGTAGTGAAGAAGACATCTGATAAGCGTGTGATACTCAGTACAAATCTCTGTGTGTCAGAAAGATTGAGCAGGACCCAGAATCCTGCCCAAGTCACAGTTCCTCCATCTCACTCACTGACTTATACAGGAGAAAAACAGTGGTCAGAAGATCCTGCAACTCCCCAACAAGATCATTCAGCTGCTGACTGGAGAGGTGACTGCTGGGAATGGGACATTATACAGTAACACCAGGGGATGTGTCTGGGTGATGACTGTATCATTGTGTGTGTCAGGGTCCTATAAGGTGTGAGGATGTCACCATGCAGGAGTGGGAGTATTTAGAAGGACACAAGGCTCTGTACAAGGACGTGACGATGGAGAATCACCAGACCCTCATGTCATGGGGTAAGAGTAGAGTATTTTTTATTGTAAAGGAAAAAGCAGTTTTGAGGGCTACCTAGATACACACAATAAATCGCATTAAAACAATGTATTCAATCACAATGTGTCTCCTACAGATGGATCCAGTAACAGAAACACCCCAGATGGATGTCTCCGTCCACTTTTTTCACAGGATTGTACAGAGGAAAATCATATTATCCCACAAGACTATCAGGTAGGTAGTATTTAGGGTCTCAATTACCAAATAGAAAGAGACTGCACCAGGTTATCCATAAACTCCCTTATTGACAACAATTCTTTATTAAATAATTTTTATGTAAGGTGTCCCTTTATTGACACCTTGCATAAAAATTATTTAATAAAGAATTGTTGTCAATAAGGGAGTTTATGGATAACCTTGTGCAGTCTCTTTCTATTTGGTAATTGGTCTTCAAATTGGTTTGGTCATTCGACCATTCTTTCTAGACTAGCACAGGTGTTTTCTCATTGTAGAATTGATTTGTACTATTCACAATAATAATTAAGGGCACAGTAATATGGCTAATTTTAGCCTCAGTGGAGAGCTCTCAAAAAGATAGGCAAAATGGCAAACAGAAGGGGGAATTGATTTCTTGATGGATACTACCTCAAGTCATCCCTTAACACCTAAGGGATGGACACAAGATCTATTTGAATTAAAGAGTATTATGTTTAAGCAAGTAAAAACTTTTTGGAATAAGACCATGTTCTGTAATTACATCAAGCAGAACATGATCCCGAGGGGGTTGAGACCAAAGCTATACCCTGCCTTTGATCTTGTAAATGAGGAATTAAGAAAAGAATGGGAGATTGCTTTAACAAAATGCTCAAATGAATTAATAAATATCTTGATTAAACATGATAGTATCTTGTTGGAAAAATATACACAAGAAATATCTGTCTTGGGGGACAAGTTGAAGAATTTTGAGGGACTTGTGTCATTCCAGAAATCTTATGAAAAATTAAAGAAGGATCTTGATAGTTTCGAAAATACTATAGTGGAGAAAAAAACGTACTAAATTCTCTAGAGACAAAGAGGATTATTTTCAAGATAAGGTCTTTAGATGGCACATGAGGAAACCGTTTAAAAGAACTCCTGTTTACAGTACCTCGGAGTTGGATTCGTCAGACAATGAAACATCTGAACAATATGATTCTAGTGATGTCAGGGACCCTACTCAGATAAGATTTTTTAGATTTAGGTGCCAGGAACAAAGACAGAGGGGCTCAAGAAAGTTCCACAAGATTCGCAGGGGGGCGGAGAAATTTAAGGGACAGAAAACGAAAAGAGATGGAAGAACAGAGGAGTCAATTCCCGATGAGGAGGAATTACAGACGACCCAGGTTCTAGAAGACTCTCTCAGGGTGATCAATCTATCAGATAGGACCATTACCCCTACCCAAACTGTCCTTTTGAGCAAAGGTCTTTCTTTCTCTCCTACACGGGTTTTCAATAGATTTGAATGGGAAAGAGATTTGGTTCTATTCTCTAGGAAACTGTTATTGAAAGATTTTTTTAAAAATAGACAAACGGATGACATAACTCCCATTCAAGGTGATGTTAGGATGCAAAATGAAAATGAAATTCAACTTAACACGGAAGAGGATGAGCAGGCTCTTATGATACTTGAGGAATTAAATACTGAAGGGGATTCAATCCCACGTGAAGGAATCACTAGAGAGGAGTTATGTAACATCAAACCCCGATCCACTTTCTTCCCTGATTTCTCTATCTGCCCGCAGGTTGGGATATATAAGGATTTAGTGTCCAAGGATTTGGACAAACTCCTTTTGAAAACCAAGCAGAATAAATCCCACCCCAGTAATCTTGGTAAAGAAGAAATTAGGGCATTGAGGGAGATGTCAGAATGGGAAGATGTTGTAATAAAACCCTCTGATAAAGGGGGGAACGTAGTTTTGTGGCCCAAACAACAATATATAAATGAGATCTACCGCCAGTTAAATAATGAAGAATGTTATAAGAGGATTATATTCAATCCTACGGCGAATTTTTTAATACATTATAACAAGATTATTGATGGGGCTCATCAGAATAATGTAATCTCAAAAACAGATTATGGTTTTTTAAAAGTTACCGATCCTCGTATTGCCACTATTTATATGTTGCCAAAAATCCATAAGAATGAACAATCACCCCCAGGTAGACCAATTGTGTCAGGAAACGGAAGCCTGACAGAGAAAGCCAGTAAATTTATTGACCATCATCTGCTTAAACATGTCACCAGTTTGGATTCGTATATTAGAGATACGAAAGATGTATTATCTAAATTAGATAACATTATAGTGAATTCAACTACCAAACTTGCGTCATATGACATTGAGTCACTTTATACTAACATACTACATAAAGATGGACTTCATGCAGTTGAGTACTTTCTAGGGATGGAAAAGAGTAGAGACTTTATGACATTTTTGATCTCCCTGTTAAGATTTGTTCTGACAAATAATTACTTCGTGTTCGAAGAGAAATTTTATTTACAGGTCAGGGGGACCGCTATGGGAGCTGCGTGTGCTCCCACCTTACGCCAATTTATATCTGGGCTGGTGGAAGAAAGAAGTGGTCTTCAATCAGCGGAATGATAAGTTCACTGACCATATATTATTATGGTTGCGATATATTGATGACGTGATCATCTTGTGGGATAGCGAGGATAGATTGTTCCATGAATATTCAGAATGTTTGAACAAGAACGATCTTAATCTAAGATTGACATCAGAGATACAGGATACATCAATTAACTTCTTAGATTTAACTATTTATAAGACCAATGACGGTAGATTGCATACCGATGTATATCGAAAAAAGACAGCCACAAATAGTGTATTACATGCCTCAAGTTCGCATTATCCATCAGTCATTAGGGGAATCCCAAAAGCTGAATTGTTGAGGACTAAAAGAAATTGTTCGGATGAACAAATTTATCAAAAAAGATCGGCTGAACTAATATCTAGACTCTAAAGAAGGGGTTATAGTCATAACATCATTCAAACAGCAGAGAGAAATGTTTTTAAACTAAAGAGAGATACTTTGGTATATCAAAGTCACAACAAGGGATTAATGGAAGGAAAGGATTCCAAGTTAAGATTAGTAGGAACCTTCTGCTCAGAGTGGAAAACTATTATGCAGATTCTACAAAAACATTGGCACGTTTTACAACTGGATAATGACCTTAAACAAATATTAGAGGATAGAATCTCCATTACGTGGAGACGATCTAGAAATCTGAGAGATCATCTAGTCCATAGCTTCTTAACTCCAAAAAAGAAGTGCTCTAACGTTCCCAAGGGTTTTTTTTAGATGCGGTTCATGTAAGGCATGTTCCAATATGTGTCAGGTTAAGGAATATAGTGACAAATTTGGAAAGGTTTGGAAGATTTCCAAATATTTAAATTGTAATTCTGTAAATGTCATTTATTGCCTCTCATGTCCGTGTAACCTGAAATACGTGGGAATGACAAGCAGACCTCTTAAAAAGCGGGTTTTGGAGCATATAGGTAACATTAAAAGGGCGGTGAATGATAGGACCAACCTAACACAAATAACCACGGTGGCTAAACATTTTTTAAAATGCCATCAGAGTGATCCTAGGGTCCTTACAGCCTTTGCTATGGAACAGGTCAATTTAGGTTTAAGGGGTGGCGATATCCAGAATGAATTATTACGTATGGAAACAAAACATATTTTCCTGATGGGAAGCATGATCCCACATGGCCTGAATGATCATAGCAATTACTCTGCTTTTTTGAAATAAAGAGCTTTGAACAATCCCTATCTTAACTGGTAATACAACATTATTATAGAGGACAATATCAGTAGACCAAGGCAAAGTATGACACAAGTCTGCCATTTATATTTATATTTATAATATTGGTCAAGAATAAGTTATTATACTTAATATCTTTTCACTTCAGTATATGGTTTTTATGTTCCTTCACGCCATCGGTCGGTATTGGACCGTCTTAGATTGATACAATATATTTTTCACTTTTATTTTATTCACTACAGGGATTTATATCTCTAAATTATTAAGCTAGATATATATATATATATTGTTCTCAAGTTAGCTCCTGAATTATTTTGGGGAGCATGGTATGTATATATTTTCTTTCACATTCATTCACTTGGTAGTTCACTCATTCTCAATTTGTATATAGAGGATTATTCCCAGTTCTGGGATTTAAAGTCATTTGCACTTAATTATTGATTTTTAACTCACACTTTGAGAGCACAACTATATGGTGACTTATCAAGTGTTAATGCAAAGGTATTGACATAGTACCATACTCTTACCTTTAGCTGCCTTCCTTATTACTGTTGTGACATGTGAGGCCATAGTAATTTTAGTTAAAACTCTCTCTATATTTAATAACAAGAAGGTATTATCTCTAAACTGCTGGTATGAAAGCCGTCATCCCAAATTTGCTGATGAGAAAGTTTATATCATTCTTTATTGTCTGTCGTGTTAGATTATTGTCATGGGAAAAACGGGTTACCATGGTGACTATGACGCTGAGGGCGTGTAAGTCACTTCCTGTTGAAGACAGGGGTGTAATAGTTATGTCCGGTTTAGGAACTCGTTGTTACAATGTTGCCAAGGAAATATGTCACGTAAGGGGAGGGCTCTCCCCTTTAAATAATCTATTCAGCCCTATACTCGGCTTGCCTAAGTGAAAGCTAACAGCGAAACGCGCGTCGGCGGACGCTGCACTCGCTGCTCAGACCTTACCAATAACTGCTGTATAGCCTATGAAAGCATATAGATATTAGGAACCATTAGTTGTGTGTTGGCTAGTATCAGAAATTTATGTAGGCGCTATAGTGTTGAAAAGGTTATTTAGATATTGTAGCTCAGCAGATGTGATTCAGAATGGTTCCCTAGCGTGACGGTCCCGTTGAATCAATATCCAATACCCACTTGTATCTATTATTATTAATCAGGAAGGACTTATAGTAGTCTAGTTTCACTATCATTTCAAGGGGTTTAGTGGTATATACGTGACCTATGCTGTATCACCTAGCATGGGAAGCACAAGCACATAGGAATACTTCATGAGCTCGGTGTATGTTTATCAACACTTATATTAAATAATTGCCTTCTCAACCACGCTTATTATTTTGCTCCCAACCAGGAGTCGAATTGATAAAGTTGCAAATTAAGACACAACCAGTTCCATATTAAGGTTATGGTATAGAATCAACATTTATTATACATGTCATGGGATAAGACATATAGAGTTCTGATCTACCAATAAAGAGCAGCAGGGTGGCTAGACAAAGTATTTGTCTTTTTAACTGTTATTTCTACTCCGTTTGTCATCCATTTACAATTTTAATATTTCGCTAATAGACCTAAGTTTATAAATATTAATAAAGATTTATTCAGGGGAAATCCTGATCAGATAAAATGATTTATATTCATATGCTCATATCCATTAATGAGTGCCCCATATGATCATTCTTTTCTTTTTCTTTTTTATGCTAAGTATTTAGGGTCTCGCCAAATACCAAAGTGACTTTTCACCATATGATCTGTAGGGCAGCTGTGTGTGTGTTTTATACACTGATATTCTTCTGGTTAATCTCAAATAATTTAATCAGACATTATTAAAGTAGTATTTTATTGCTTTGTGGGTGATTTAGGGTGATAACCAGGCTGATATTAAGGCAGAAGATATAGAGGGAGAAGAGGAGACGTATGTGAGGGGTGATCAACAGGAAATCCCTACAGATATCCGCACAGGTGAGTACTACATCAATCTCTTATTCTACATCCCCCTCTGTCTGTACAAACTAATGAGGAATAAGTATCTGCTCAGTGGGGAAGTCAGGAGCCATCAGTAACTATTAGACTTCTGTTACATTATTTGTATAGACTGACACCAGCACAATATGGCTAACTGCTAGTGAAGGACGTCTCACAGAGTGCTGTGCCAGTGTTTGACACTGACTGTCTTGGTGTTTCTGGTTGGCTGGGTACCCTGATGAATTTAAGTAAAGGTGTCTCTTTTAAAGGACATGATGCAGAGTCTTATCGTTGGCTACAGAATCCACCTGGTGATCTTTATGGATTATATGCAATAAATCATTAAACACATATAACATAATCTACAATATGGGATGCAAAGCAGGCTAAACTTTTATTTTCATGTAGCCACTAGCCACATTTCTTCCTAAATCTATGGATATGGAAGGCTTGGACTCTTCCTATTGATCATCTTTAACTCCCTGTAAAACCAGATGACCTCAACAAATGACTGAGCCAACAGCTTGCTTCAGGTCTAATAACCTAAATCATGTTATATGGAGGTTCTTCTTTTGCAACAAAAGAGGAGATCATGTGCTTGGTAAAATGGAGAAGTTCACTCAGTTTTGACAGTTCTGTCACCTTCAGCATTTCCCACCATACTATAATGCAATGAAGAGAAGTACCTAACACTGGGGGCTCCCATTTTAATTATTTCCCTGCAGAGTTGTGACCGTTATTCTGAAACTACCAATGGATCGCTCTTATTTACATCTGCTTAGAATTTCTTATCAATTTATTTATCATTAACAGTTTTTCTTATATAGTGCCTACATATTGCTCATACAAAGTGAGAACAAGTGATCAACTACTTACAGACACAGGGAGACAACCTTCCTGAGAGAGCCAACCATGATGTATGAGTAATCCATCTTTCCTATTGGAACAACTGGAAGTTTCCTTTCAATTCTCCTCTTCTCACTGTTATATTAGGATCAATCAGACAATTAATAACAAAGGGTTATTTGTCTACGATTGTTTCACATTCCCATTCCATTTTTTACTAAGAACACTGGGACATGGACATTACTGCCAAGTTCTATATGGTTATCTATGCAGAGGGGCTCAGAGTTCAAGGTGAGCCCTGGGTCCTCTTAGCCTGAAATGATGTAATCTTTCCAGAAATAGTTTAGAGAGAGCCATGGTTCAGACATGTCCTGTCGTTACAATTATACTTACTGAGGGCAAGTATCTATTGTGCTGTAGGAGATACTGTCGCATCTCAGTTCTCAGTGTGGATCTAAAATTCTTTTGCAACAATCATAAGATACTGGATATGCCTTTACCTTCCACACATTACTCACAGAAACAAGGGTTATTATCTCCAAGGCATTTAGTCTAATTTACATTGCTGAATTCAAGGGTCTTCCTAAATTATAGACAACCCAAACATCACAGGGATTACATTAGGCCCAGCCCACCATAAAGTTGCAGCTTTTGCAGATGACTTGTTCTCTATTCCTGTGCCAGACATCTATATCCACAACCTCATGAAGAATTGTAAAACTCATTAAAATCCAAATCTCAAGCTTTTACATCGCTCACCCAGTTACTCATGTTTCTTGTGTGTCCTCCTCTTTTTACTTCATTTGGTCCAGGCAGTCGGCGAAATACTTGGGCAAGGAGATATCCCGTGACCTCTCCCAACTTCATACTGTAAACCACGTACTCATACTGAGGCAGATCTTCTTACACAGTATCTGCCCACAATCGCTTGGTAGGTGGAATGTGATTACAATTAGAGCATTTCCACAACTTCCATGTCGCACAATGTCACACCTCACTTCTGCTGCCAAATATTACAGGATGGACATTAGCTCTTATATGTTCTGGTGTGAGATCACATTGACAAACACCAATTGTAAAAAGATAATACAAATGTTTATTATAAAAGATACATATAAAATGAATAAGTACTTTATTGCTGTGAAATGTATTGATCTGAGGAGTCCCGTTGCTTGATCACACTCAGTGAATTCAGGGCAATTTGTTGGACACAGCTTTCTCAACATTCCAACTGAAGCTAAAACTATCTGGGTGTTGGCTGTGTAATACAACTCTGCATCCACACCCCCTCTTCTCCCCCCTGAGACTAGTTAAATTAAGTTCTGTGCTGCACATATATAAATATCTTACAGGGATCATTGTATGTATCTTATCTATGAAATGAGAGGCTTTCATGGTCAGTTCTGTTAACCCTTTTGATGACGGTAGACATTCATCCGCTCATATAAAGATCTTTCTGGTGTTAACATTTTTCATTGTTCCAGCCTGGTTTTTTTTTTCTAACTTTTTATTTATAACAGCAGATGTGTATAAATCACAACAGTACATGTCATACATAGTATCCAAGTAACAGGATTACAAAAATGTAAAGACGTCAGATAAGAAAAATAAGAAACGTAGAAGAACAATAGAAAATATATAAATACATTTTTCATGTCCAAGTACATTCCAAGAGGGAGTTAGAAATCTGCAAAGTGAACCATGAGATATAGAATTTTTCCCTATTCCTAAGGTGCATCTTGTACCATTGTACATATCCAGCGGATAGAACAAACTGCCATGATTTTTTATATTTTGGGAGGTACGGGGGGAAGGAAGGGGAAGGGACAGAGGGGGAGAGGTGAACAGGGGGGACACAAAGGGAGTAGAAGAAATAAAGTTATATAGATTGAAAAAAAGGGAGGAGGAGGGGAAAGCAACTAAGACTTATGAAAGACCCGGCATAGAACTGTTGTTAAAGCTATACCAAGGATCCCAAACTTTGTGGAATGTGGGAACTTTGTCATGGAGACTAGTCACATATTCCATGGATGCCGTGTGCCAAGTTCTTTTCATAGCACCCTCTCTAGAAGGTTATGAGGCCTTCTTCCATTCACTAGCTATTTGTAACTTAGCTGCATTATAATGTGTCGGATCAGCTTATCTGATGTTTTAGTAATGCCCTTGATAGGTTGGTATAGGAGCACCGAGAGTGGATTCTTAGGCACATTAATTGAGGTAACCTGACGAACCAGTGACAAAACTTCATCCCAAAATTTAGCCACCAGGGGGCAATCCCACCAAATATGAAGGAAAGAGCCCACCGCCCCACAATCACGCCAACAAAGATCTGAAGTTTGGTGAAAGATAGAGTGGAGCCTCTCAGGAACCATATACCATCTGGTGTAGACCTTGTATGAGTTTTCACGGATAGCTGTATTAATAGATGACCTCGAAATTCTTTCACGAATGAGCGACCATCTCTCCTCGTCTAGGGTCACCCCAAGATCCCGTTCCCAAGCCAGTTCAAACGATTCCTTAGGAGGAGATGAGGAGGACACGAGGGAACTATACAGGATTGATATATAGCCTCGGCGACCCGGACTATAAATACACTGTCTCTCGAAGGATGTTGGCAACCGCAACCTAGATGAATGGGTCTGGGCTTGAATAAAGCTTTTAATTTGTACATAGTGAAAGTAAAGGTTGCTTGGAAGTGTATGTCTCTCGCTCAAGTCTGTGAAAGACCGCGGAGCATGCTCACCCATCAAATGAAAGAATCGGTCTAACCCTGCTTTCCTCCAAGGGTATGCAAAAGCATTGATACACCCCTGTGGGAAATGAGGGTGTCTCCACAGCTGGGTGAGAGGCGAGGGGTATGGAGCCAGTGTATATTTTTTGTTCAATTTGTCCCATACCTCCAGCGTAAAACGGATGGAGGGCGTAACAAGGGCTGAGGCTGGTCTGACACTCCTAGGGATCCAAGGTAAAAAGCGAACTCCTATATCTGGAGACAACAATTCTTCAATATCCACCCACTTCTTGAGTCCCAGTGGTGAGAGCCAAGAAATGAGATGAGTCAGTTGTGTAGCTTGGTAATATTTGTCAAACAAGGGGAGGCCCAGACCACCATTATATCTAGATTTAGCTAAACAAAGTTTACTACGTCTGGGTCTCTTACCCTGCCATACAAACCCACCGCATATAGATTGAATAGAGCTCAAGAAAGAATCAGGGACTTTGACCGGAAGGGTCTGGAATAGATATGAGTCTGGGTAAGACATTCATTTTAATGGCATTGATCCTTCCGAACCACGAGATGTAGAGAGAATCCCAGGTCCATAAGTCATGTTTTATTGTGGACAACAAAGGGGGGGTAATTAGCCTGGAACAAAGTTTCGTAGGAGCTTGTTATATAGACTCCCAGATATCGGATTGCTCGGGGACGCCACTGAAACTCAAAATTAAGCTCTAGGACTTTCTTTATGTGAGGTGGAAGATGTAGCGCAAGCGCTTCTGATTTGGAATTGTTCACTTTATATCCGGAAAAAACCCCGAAATTTTGCAGTTCCGCGAATAAATTAGGAAGAGAGGTTTGAGGTGATGATAATGTAAGAAGAACATCATCTGCAAACAGTGATATCTTAAATTGTCTACTCCTGACCTGGACTCCCTTCACATCCGGGTTCAGTCGGATCCGAGCAGCAAGTGGTTCAATACATAATGCATAAATAAGAGGGGAGAGAGAGCACCCTTGTCTCGTCCCATTCTTAATGCCAAACACGGAAGAGCTCAAACCATTTGTCGACACCGAGGAGGATGGGCTATGATATAAGGCTTGAATACCTTGAAGAAAATTACCAAAGAAACCAAAGGATTGGAGGGTTTGAAACATAAATGGCCAGGAGAGCCTATCAAAGGCTTTCTCTGCGTCTAACGCCAGAACCACAGAAGGAAGTTTGGTTTGGTTTATATAGGAAATCAAGTCTATGGTTCTCCTAGTATTGTCCAGAGCTTGTCTGTTTGGGACAAATCCAACTTGATCCGAGTCTATAAGGTGCGACAGATGGTTGTTCAACCTATCTGCCAGAATTTTGGCAAATAGCTTAATATCCGTGTTTAGCAACGAAATGGGACGATAATTAGCGCAAACTGTGGGATCCTTATTGGGCTTGGGTATTACTATAATATTGGAACGTGTGGTGTCTCTATGAAATTGCTCCCCCCGTAGGATTGAATTGAAAAAAGAAAGTAGATGCGAAGACAGAATGTGCTTAAAAGTTTTATAGTAAGAGGTGGTGAATCCATCAGGACCAGGAGCCTTGGAGGTCTTTTGTGATTTAAGAGCTGCCTTAAGCTCCTCCTCACTGATGTCCTCGTTCAGTTTAGAAGCTATGTTCTTGTCTAACTTTGGAAGGTTACACGTCCTTAGGAATTGTTGGATGATAGACGGTGAGGGGGGTACCGGGGTGCCCTCTTTATTCAGATTATATAAAGATTTGTAGTAACTATAAAAAGAGTCGTTGATAACTTTCGGGTCATAACTCAATATGCCCTTCTTATCTCTTACTGCCATTATTGTCTGAGCTGCTCGTTTTGCTTTCAGTTTATTTGCTAGCATAGTGTCAGATTTGTTACTTTTCTCATAAAATTTTTGGTTGAGCCAAGGAAGGGCTCTTTCGGTCTTTTCCGCTAACAAAGATTGAATTTCTCCTCTAATGGAGAGGATTTGCTTATAAACTAGTTTTGAGTGATTTTGTTTGTGAGTTTCCTCGAGCTGTTGCAACTGGGCCGTAAGAGAGTTTAGTTTCAAGGTTTGTTGTTTTTTACGAAAAGAGGCAAACTTAATAATGGCCCCTCTAATGACTGCTTTATGCGCCTCCCAAGTCGTGGAAAAGGAAGTGTCAGGCGTTAGATTAAGATCAAAGTATTCTTGGTCTATCTGCTCTTTGAATATGGGCAGTTTGAGCAAAGATTCGTTTAATCTCCATGATGAGCTACTTTTAGCTTTATCCAGCAGATCAAACGAAGCCGTGACTATTGAGTGATCCGACCAAGGGTTGGGGAGTATGTCAGTGCGAGTGAGAAGTTGTATAACTTTACTGCAGCCCATAATCATGTCAATTCTGGAGTAAGAATTGTGTGGGTGTGAGTAAAAGGTATAGTCACGAGAGGAGGGGTTATGGGCTCTCCAGGAGTCGAACAGACCAGCCCCAGCCATGTGTTTGAGCAGCGCTTTTGTTTGGGTAGTAGGTGGGGGGACATGCCGCGTTCCTGACCTGTCCAGGTCCTCCGACAGTATGGTATTAAAGTCCCCGCCTAATAGGAGAAGACCGCTCTGTATTTTACTTAGCTCAAGGAAAAACTTGTTAAAGAAACTAGACTGCCCTGTATTAGGGGCATACAAATTTGCCACAGTAATAGTTTGATGTCCCACCTGACCCACCAATATAATGAAGCGGCCCTCATGGTCTAGACTAGACGCTGTAAGCTGAAAGGGTACGGAGTTCCTAATCATGACAGCAACTCCACACCGCTTGACTGGTAGGGAAGCATATTCCACAATGGGAAATCTACGGGAGGACAAGGAGGGATGGTCGCCCTGTTTAAAATGGGTCTCCTGTAATAATACAAAATCAACTTTCAAATCTTTTACAGTTCTATGTAGTAGTGATCTCTTTTGTGGTGTATTAAGCCCCTTAACATTAATGGAAGCAAAGGTCAGCGACATGATGCTCTACAAGAGTATTAAGGGGCGTACTAAGTTGAGCAAAAAGAGCGAGGGGGAGCAAATAGAACTCGGCTAGCAAAGAGAAAGGAGAAGGGAAAGTATAGGAGGGGAGTATTGGTGAGGGGATAAGGGTAGCTAGTGATCGACCGCCCCACCCAACGAAGTGTGGGGTGAGAGGTGACCACTGAGGTTGAGCCCACGGAAAAGTGGGAATTCGAACCGTCTCAAATAGAACGGGTCGAATGGGCTCAGGAGTTGGGTTTCAAGTAACTAAATTTAAGGTATTGTGAACAGGGAGATTATGAGGACTAACCTGTCCACACGCTCCTATGACCCAATGTATATGGGGTGTAAGGACGGGCAAACAAACCTAGCCCAACCCACCCAGAAACACATATTACAAACAGAAGTATAAATCCTTCCAGAGAGTTACAATAAAACAATAACGTACATGCCGGAACATTTTAAGCAATATTAAAGACTTAAATTCTAAAACAAAATTAAACTTCGAATTCCGGGAGACCATAAATCATTACCCGATCTCCAGCACCAGGAGGCGCCCATGCCCCACGAGCAACCCAACCAAGTCCGAAGGTATCGACTGTAAACAGAAACATGATGTCGACCGGGCCCCATCACTCACAATATGTGAAACAGCAGGGGAGCCCAGGAGACATGGCCGTTCCCCATCTGCAGAAAGTTGTCCTAAAGAACAATCCGAGAAACAAAGTATAAGCAGAACATGAACACATTTAAACGAGCAATAGCAAAAATAACACGTGAATAAAATGATCAACATATTATGTATGTCATTTTTATAGAACAAACTAACTAGTATAATTTGTAATTCAAACTTTACTAATCAACTACACATAGTTCCTTTCAGTTGAAGGTGTCGGGACCAATGGTACTTGCCGAGGATGACAGATTTCGATCCATGGAACCGTCACACTTGCCGGGGAGCCGTAGAAGCCCAGTCTCCATTCCAGGAGGCTGGCGTTTAGAGTAATCACTTAGTAGCAAAGGGAATGAAAAACTTCTATCGCTGACTGGAGATCGGATCAGGAACTGGACGGGCCAAGTCAAGTTTACGTAACAAGTCTTTGCCTTCGATCGGATCCCTTATGGTGATTTGGCGACCACCTGCTTCTACAATTAAGCGGAAGGGAAAACCCTATTTGTATTTATATCCATGCTCTCGTAAAGTTCTTGTAACGTTCTTTAATTCCCTGCGCTTCAAGATTGTAGAAGGAGCCAGGTCCTGGAAGATTTGAATCTTGGAATCTTCGAATAGAATATAAGGAGAATTCCTGCTTGCTGTAGTTATGCTTTCTTTAGTTTTAAAGGACAGGAATTTAAGGACCACGTCCCTGGGCGGTTCAGTGTCTTTAGGTTTAGGGCGCAAAGCCCTATGTGCACGTTCAATGCATATTGTTTGATCCGAGAGCTCGGGGACTAATTTTTGAAATAGTCGAACCAGATATGGTTCTAACTGCTGATGGTCCACCGCCTCCGGAATGTTACGTAACCGAAGATTGTTCCGGCGTTCTCTATTTTCAAGATCTTCTGATTTCTCTTTGTAGAACAGCAACTCCCTATTTAGATAGTCAATATCTTGTGTTGTTTCCTGCAGCACTTTAGAGTTTGAATCCACTTTATGTTCAATAGAGGCAGTGCATTTGGTCAACTGCGCAATTTCGCCGCGGAGATCCGCAGACAGCTTTTGGAATTCAGTTGTGAAGGTGTTCTGGAGTGATACCATCATAGCCTGAATAGTGGCTAAAGCATCCGCAGAGTCAGTCGGGGTTCCCACTGAGGCTTGAGGAGATGGAGGGGGAGAGGTGGTATGCACGGGAGAATCCTGTCTTGACATGTGTTGGAGGATTCCCGTCTGTGTCCCCTTTTTGCCTCTGGAGCTGTTCTTATGCATGATTAGTAGTAGGACACCAAGCAGGATTTATAGGCAAGAATAAGAGTGTCTCCGGGTGGGCCGGGCCAGATAGTGTTGATTAAACGAGCATGACGGGAGAACAAATGCTTACTCCGAAGTGGAAACTAGAAGATGTAGTTTAAGGCTTGAGTCATTGAAAAGCCACTTGGTTGTGTTAAACTCGTTCCAGCTGAACTATCACTGATTGGCCCCTATATTGCGATGTAGGCACGGTAACAGAGAAACCGTGTTATACAGCGGGCATAAGACAACGATTTCAATTGCAATTTTTGAGTTAGCAGTAGAGGGTGATAAATCTTCATTCCTCTCGTCCGTGAGCAGTAGAATATGTATAACGTCCCGAGATGGCGTCAGAGGCCAACAAACTGTGTTGAAGAAAGTCCAGATGGCCAAATTTATGACCTACACAAGTTGGCCACTAGATGGCAGTAGGGCACCGGATAAGACTTGTGGAGAATATAGTGTATAATATAGCCACAAGATGGCAGCACCAACTCTTTGAAATTTTTTCCTTTACAGATGTAGTAGCACAAAAACGCCACAAGGTGGCAGCAAAGACTGACTTTCAGTGTGTAAACTCAATCGGTCACTCAATCCTTACACCGGGATCCAGGGAAAGCGAGGGGATCCACCGCTGGGCAGCCGCTCATCAGCGCAGACATCCCCACAGCTCATGCAGGTAGTTAGTATAGGCAGACACTGCCCGTTCTCGTGTCTCCCCCCGCGCTGCCTCACCTCTATATTTCCTGATGCTGCGTCCCCTGGGTTGATTTTATCACAGCCTGCAGCTTCCACAGCATCCAGCATGTGCTTGGGTACAGCAGCTTGTCGCTTCCAGGCGGATCAGAGCGATCTGCGGTGCACACTGAGCGGGTCCCTGCGTCCCCAAAACACCTGGCCAGGCTCCACGTTTGGGCTTAAGAGACCCCAGCTACTCAGCCCAGAACTTAATGACTTTTATGGCGCTGTTTAATAAATGTTACTTTGGGGAAAAACGCTAATATAAGAAGATATTTAAGGTGGATGAACGGAGCTCAGATAGAACACGTCCGCTCTATATGGCAGTCAGGCCACGCCCCCGTTCCAGCCTGTTTTTACTGTTTTATAATAACTTTAAGATTGGAACAAATAAGAGATGCCTCCTTAATTACTTAAATATGAGTTATAGGTTGCTTAGGTTAATGTACACACAGTATCTGACAATCACACCTAAACAATGTATTCAGTCACTGTGTGTCTTCTACAGATGGATCCAGTAACAGAAATACCCTAAAGAGATGTCCCCGTCCTCTTTATTCACAGGATTGTACAGAGGAAAATCACAGTATCCCACAGGAGTGTCAGGTAGATGGAATTTATGGTCTCGCAATATTACCAAAATTACTTTTCACTATATGATCTGTAGAACAGCTGTGTATGTCTAATACACTGATATTATTCTGTTTAATCTCAATTAAGGAAATAAGACATTATTAAAGTGTTATTTTTTTTGTTTGTTATTTAGGTTGAAGATCTGACTGATATTAAGGATGAAAATATAGAGGGAGAAGAAGAGATGTATGTGAGGGGTGATCAGCAGTGTAAGGAGGAGGAAATCCCTACAGATATCAGCACTGGTGAGTAATAAACACTTATTACAGAAAAGAGTGACACATTCTCCTTGTTCAGACACTACCACAATCACTTGTTTTACACCCATAAAGATTATCTGCCCAGTGGGAGAGACAGGATTTGTTGGAGTTTTCCGTGGTGCAGTGTAGGTTGGTGTGGTGATGTGGTGTTTCTGTTGCTGTGTGGATGTACTAATATTGGAATTTGGCTCATCTTGATGTTACACTCGTTAGTTCGGTGGGTTGGTGTTCTTGGTGTGTTCCTTGAGTAGGGACCGATGTTTGTTCAGTTCATAGAACAATTGCTTTGTTTATCTTCAGGTGTTTCTATAGTCCTGGAAGGAGAGAATGGGAGGGGGAAGGAGGCTCACCTTAATGGTCTTAGGTGGTTTGCAAAGTACCCAGTTGGTCTGTCCTTCAGCCCCTATTAGACTCCTGTTCTCCTCACATCATATCAGTGTGTGCTACCAGCCAAGAGATCTGACCAGTCTCTTCCTCACACTCTTGTGATTCTCATACATCAGTACAAGGGATGTCACCATAGTAATTCAATCACTGATCAATGTGATGAGATGTATGGTATTACCCATGATCCTCCCTGTGCAGTAGTACATGTGACATTATCCATTATCTTCCTTGTGTAATTATTCCTGAATGTTTTATTCTCAGTATGTGTAACACTGCAATACTAAAACAGGTTATTTCCCGCATACATCCCATCACAACACCATTCACACAAACTCTACCATCTTGTACTCACAGAACTATAATCGCCCATCATTGTACCATAGCTCCCTCATATCTCTGTGGTTGGTGCTTTGTACTGTTGCTCTTCATCTTCTGACCTGTCTCTGTATCCTGCTCTGCCCTTATGCTTTCTTTCTCTTTCTGCTTTTGGCCATCTATGCTCTTCTCTTCACCTACTCAGTCCTAATTCTCTCCTCCGTTCTGAACCTTCATCATTCTGTGTTCTTATTTCCCTCTGTGCTGTATTGCTCTGTCAAGCTGCTCTCCTTCCCTCTCAGTGCTTGTCTACACAGAGGCTTTAAACTAAATTAATAGCATCACCTTTGTCACGTGTTCTATGCTGCCTGATGTTGATCAGAGGTTTATTTATAGAGGCTGCTTCACTGTTTTGTTTTGCTACCTACATGTCCACTTGGGGAACTTTGAGCAGTCCAGACCAATGGATAGGATGTGGTGTTTATTTAGCCCATGTCTACCCTACTACCAAGGCTCCAACATTTGTGTGTGGGCAGTGTCTGTATGAGCATTGTGGTTGGACAATGTCACTGGCTAATGAGGCTCCCTGTCCTATGATACGGGATGTTCCATGTGTGTGCTTGGGAAATATTACACACCAAACTCTGCGTGTTTGCATTGTCATATATGACTGTGCAATCTGTATGTCCTTGTGGCTGGGTCTATGCAATGTACTTGGTAATGTGTTATATTTTAAGCCAATGTTTTATCTGTATAATTGCTGTGTGTTGTGACAAGATGGGTCTGACAGCCATCATCTCCCCATCTGTCATTTTAAACACTTAGGATGATAAGATGATTGTGTTTAGTTGAACATTGGGTTGTTTTAATGTATTACCCTCATTTGTTACACAATCAACTGTGGCTAATACCCCATCAAGATGGAATTAAGGTTACCCATACTATTCTTAAATAAAGCCAGGTGGTTACATGTAATCGTCTGGACATCATATCTGATTACAACATGGTGGATGTACTGTGTCCTGACCAAGGCACCACTCCCCTCTTACAAACAAGAAGCCAGCAGCCTCTGGAGCCCCTCTGACATCACAAATGCCTAGAAGGGGTTAAGTCAGGGAGGCTCTCTTACACACTACAATATCTAGTACTACTAACAAAGCAATAGTTTTAGCACTTTTACCAACGACTGGGGTAAAAAAATCCCGATCAGCATGTCGATTCATGTGTACACACTATACATGGTTTACACAATTTACCTTCAGATCTGTGCTTTTCATCTGTCATAACCATCTGCTGAAAAGTTTCGGACAAGGGGGAGACCATCGTGCTGAAATCACAGCAAAGCAGATAATACACTATTGTTGGAGTAGGATTTACAGGCACACTGATCAGTGATTCACAGCTCTCAGACACTGGTTTCATGTGTCACACGTAAAGCCATCGAAAAGATCCATTTGGGCCATCCTAAAGGACGCCCCTGGGGGTTAGAACAGAATGGTGCCTCCTTTGCTCGTGCCAACGCCTGCTCTTTCTGTGGCAGCTGTATCTTTAGCTCCGTAACAGAGAGCACCTCCGGCACCGACTGTCATGTGTCTCCTCCAGGCCCTTTGCTAACAGTTCCTTCTGCTGGTTATTCTCCATGACACAAGGGTCTGCGCTGTTCAGCTCAATCCATCTCCGGTTGGTGACTGTCAGCTCGGAGAGGGGAGGGAGGAGACAGAGGGCCACATGGGGGGTAAGTAAGGTACGGGAGCCAGCAATTACAGTGGTTTATTCTGTTACATCCCCAAATTTAAATTTGAAACAATACTGAAAAAAACAAGACACCAGTTGAATATGTAAAATGAAATCTTCACTCTCATCTTCCATTTACATTTGAAGCTATGATCTAAAATTATCTGCTCTGTATAGTTCATACATACAGTGCACTATATTTATATACTTATGTTGGTAACCAGACAGCACTCCACGAATATATGAGGGACCTGTAGATCTGTACAGTAGTCACTAGGTGCTGACAATAGTGTCTGAATTATCTGTGTATGCTAGACAGTCGTGAGTAATACACACTGCAGAATTGGAACAACATTGTTCCATTGTTGAACTAAATGCTATTGGTGTTTGAGTCGCGGCTCCTGCCAGTGTGATGGGGATTTAGGCCTGGGAGTATTGTGGCTATTGGATTACAAGCTTTTCTTGGACTTGCAGATTCGTTTGCTCTGCCTGGTTTATTCTATTACTCATGGACATCATGTCCATAGAACTTGGACTGGTAAAGAAAACCCATTTTCTTTATAAACCCTGTGGGATTAGTGAACACTGGGATGTCACTGTGGGAAGGTTGAAGTTTGATGAGCACTGGATATTCTTTAAAGTAATTAGATTTTATATATATATATATATATATATATATAAATTATGCTATTGTTTGCAGTTCTCTGTAAGGTACAGTTGTATTAACACCTTTTCTTTGCCTGTCTGATCCTGAACTCCTGGATACCAGGATTTTCTTCTGGGTTCCTACATGAACATCCTGGTATCATCACATTTGTACATTTAGAATTGTAATGAATTGTTCTTGTTTGCAAGTAGAAAATAAATAATTGATCATCTTGAACTCACTAAATGTATGAAATTTTGCTACTCAATGTCTATTTCAAAACATCTATGTTTTTTCCAGCAGATGGACGCAAAATCCAGAATACCTCGGAGGGATATTTTGTTTTATCTCCAGGTTATAAAATAGAGGAAAACAACATTATACAAGATTTTCCAGGAGGAAAACCCATTACGCCAAATATACATCAATTTCGTCACAGTGCACATATATCTTCTGATCCCTCTAATCAGGAGGCATGTTTGCCTAATAACTCAGATATTACTACACCTAGTACAGCTAATAGAGGCCATACAATATTTCCATATTCTGAATGTGGGAAATGTTTTACACATAAATCAGGTGTCACTAGACGCAAGGGAATTCACACAGGTGAGAAACCATTTCCATGTTCTGAATGTGGGAAATGTTTTACATGGAAAACGCACCTTATTAAACATCAAAGAATTCACAGTCGTGAGAAACCATTTCCATGTTCTGAGTGTGGGAAATGCTTTACAGATAAAACAAAACTTGCTAGTCACTACAGAACTCACACAGGTGAGAAACCATTTCCATGTTCTGAATGTGGGAAATGCTTTCCAGATAAAACAAAACTTGCTAGTCACTACAGAAATCACACAGCTGAGAAACCATTTCCATGTTCTGAGTGTGGGAAATGCTTTCTATATAAAACAAAACTTGCTAGTCACTACAGAACTCACACAGGTGAGAAACCATTTCCATGTTCTGAATGTGAAAAACGGTTTACATGTAAATCCAGTCTTGCTAACCATCAGAGCATCCACACAGGTGAGAAAAAATTCCTATGTTCTGAGTGTGGGAAATGGTTTATGACTAAATTCCGTCTTGTTTCACATAAGAGAACTCACACAGGTGAGAAACCATTTCCATGTTCTGAGTGTAAAAACCGGTTTCCATGTAAATCTAGTCTTGCTAACCATCAGAGAATCCACACAGGTGAGAAAACATTCCTATGTTCTGAGTGTGGGAAATGGTTTATGACTAAACCCAGTCTTGTTTCACATAAGAGAACTCACACAGGTGAGAAACCATTTCCATGTTCTGAGTGTGGAAAATGTTTTATAAATAAATGCAGTCTTGTTACACATCAGTTAATCCACACAGGTGAGAAACCATTTCCATGTTCTGAGTGTGGAAAATGTTTTACACAGAAATCACATCTTCTTAAACATCAGAGAATACACACAGGTGAGAAAACATTCCCATGTTCTGAATGTGAAAAACGGTTTACATGTAAATCCAATCTTGTTAGACATCAGAGAATCCACACAGGTGAGAAACCATTTCCATGTTCTGAGTGTGGGAGATGTTTTACATGTAAATCAAATCTTGTTAATCATCAGACAATCCACACAGATGAGAAAACATTCCCATGTTCTGAGTGTAAAAAAGAGTTTACATGTAAATCCTTTCTTGTTAAACATCAAAGAATTCACAGTACTGAGAAACCATTTTCATGTTCTGAGTGTGGGAAATGTTTTACACAGAAATCGAATCTTGTTAGACATCAGAGAATCCACACAGGTGAGAAACCATTTCCATGTTCTGAGTGTGGAAAATGTTTTACACAGAAATCAGATCTTGTTAATCATCAGAGAATCCACACAGATGAGAAAACATTCCCATGTTCTGAGTGTAAAAAACGGTTTCCATGTAAATCCTTACTTGTTAAACATCAAAGAATTCACAGTACTGAGAAACCATTTTCATGTTCTGAGTGTGGGAAATGTTTTATACAGAAATCGAATCTTGTTAATCATCAGAGAATCCACACAGATGAGAAAACATTCCCATGTTCTGAGTGTAAAAAACGGTTTCCATGTAAATCCTTACTTGTTAAACATCAAAGAATTCACAGTACTGAGAAACCATTTTCATGTTCTGCATGTGGGAAATGTTTTAAGCAGAAATCGAATCTTGTTAGACATCAGAGAATCCACACAGGTTAGAAACCATTTTCATGTTATGAGAGTGGAAATAGTTTTACACACAGACTTTCTCTCCTGAAACATTACATAATATAGCTATGGAACAAGGGTTGCAATAATGCTGTAAACATTGTAAAAGAAGTGCCTTTATAATTTTAAATGATGCAAATGGGCATGTTCCTATATTTTTTCCCTTTTACCCCCTCTATTCCCTTGCATCACTCTTGCCTTTCCCTCTTCCATCGACGCTCCCCCAGATCAGCCCCTTCTCCACTGCTCTTCCAGCTGTTTCTCCCCTTCACTCCAACCCCTGCCTGCTGATGGGACCCTTCCTAGTTCTGTTTCTATTCTCCTCGCCCCTCACCCACTCATACACACCCTTGCAGTGCAGCAACCCCTGACAACCATATCCATATCTCTTGTCTTCCCTCTCTTCCTCTAACCTGTGGTCTGTGGAATGCCAGGTCAGTCTTTAACAAATTGGCCTGTATCCATAATATCTTTATCTCTAGATCCGTCAAGCTCCTTGCCATCACTGAAACTTGACTAAGCCCTGAGGACAATATGTCTCTTGCTGTGTTCTCTTTTGGAGGCTTGTCCTCCCACACACCCAGACCTGGGGACAGGCAAGGTGGTGGCGTTGCATACTTCTCTTCCCCTTCTGCTCTTTCCGGGTACTTTCCCCTGAACCTTCTCCTCATCATCTTCAGGAACTTTAATATTCTTATAGACAATCCCTCAGACCCTGCTGGTTCCAAGCTTCTCTCCCTCTCCCCCTCCCTTGGTCTCTCTCAATGGACCTCCTCTCCCTAAGCATTAGCCACTCGCTTGATCTTGTCTTTTCACACCTTGGTATTGTCCTTGACCTCATAAATTCAACTTTCCCTCTTTCTGACCACCATCTCCTCTATTTTAACATCTTTCCATCCCTCTCACCTCGCCCATCCCCTAAGGCTACTCTCACAGGCGTAACCTTGACACAATTGATCCTACAACGTTTTCCTCCTCCCTTGTCTCACTCCTCTCCTCATCGCCACTCTTCCTTGCCCCGATGTGTCTGTCTCTTTCTATAATCACACCCTTACCACTGCACTTGACTTTGTCTCCCTGGTTGTCGCCATCAAGCTTTAATCCTTCTTTAAGGCTCTCATTTCCTCCCAATCCTTGAACTGCAGTTCACTCCCTCTTCTTCCCTCCTTGCTCTCTGCTATTGACTTTGCTACTCACTTCACCTCCAAAGTCAATATGTCTAGACTGCTCCTCCCAGCAGTCACTTCTTGCCCCACCTAGTGCCCCTGCCATGCTCCTTCGTGGGCATTATTCCTTTCCCTTCCTCCCCATTGTCACTCCCACTTCCTAGCCCACCCTCCTTCTGATCCTTTGCTCCGGTATCTGTAGATGAAGTCTGCACCCTTCTCTCCTCCTCAACCGCCTCCACCTCCCACAGGACCCCATCCCTCCCAACTTCTCCGCTCCCTCTCTCTTGAGACCTGCTCCCACATTGCCCACATCCTCAACCTATCTCTCTCCTCTGGAATCTTCCTCTCCTTTAAACATGCTCTCATCTCCCCTATACTCACAAAAAAAACATCTCTTGTCCCTGCCTCTCTAATTACTGCCCTATCTCCCTCCTTTTTGCCATCAAACTTCTCGAACGGGTTGTCTACAACTGTTTCACCTCCTTTTTCTCTTCTCACTCACTCCTTGACCCATTCCACTCCAGTTTTCTCTCACTCCACTCCACTGAAACTGCCCTCACTAGGGTTACTATTGACCTTTTCTTCTCTATATCTAAAGGAAACTTCTCCCCTCTTATCCTTCTTGACCTCTCTGCTGCCTTCAATACCATTGACCATTTCCTCCTTTTGCATACTTAGATCTATAGGTATCTGTAACACTGTCTTCTGGTTTTCTTCTTACCACACCAACCGATCGTTTTTAGTTTCTACACGACTCCATATCCCCCCATTTTCCTTCACCTGTCATAGTTTCCCAGGGTTCTGCTCTTGACCCCCTGCTCTTTTCCCACTACACCTCCTCCCTTGGTGTCTTAATCGACTCCTTTAGCCTCCAATTCTACCTCTATGCTGATGATACCCAATCTATCTTTCATCTCTTGACCTAACCGCTTCCCTTATGTGTCATGTCTCCTGCTATCTCTCGGCCATCTCATCTTTGATGCCCCAGCGTTTTCTTAAACTCAATATTTCCAAAACTGAAGTAATCATCTTCCCCGTCCCCCTTCCAGGGCTTTTCTGTTAGGAATACTACCCTCCTTTCTGTCCTTCAAGTCCGATGCCTTGGGGTCATCCTCTACTCCTTCATACCTCACATTCTGTCCCTCTCAAAATCCTGCTACTTCCACCTGCGGAATATATCCAAGATATGGCCCTTTCTCGCCACGGAAGCCACCAAAACTCTTATTCACTCTCTTGTAATCTCTCGCCTTGACTACTGTAATCTCCTCTCTGGCCTATCTGACTCTCATCTTGCCCTTCTTAAGTCTATCCTCAATGCTGCTGCCCACCTTATTTTTCTCTCCCGACACTGTCTGCTGTCCCCCTCCACCAATCGCTACATTGGCTACATAATTAAATTGAAACTCCTCGGCCTCACCGTCAAAGCTCTCAATCTATCCTCCCACTCATTCCTACATACAGTCCTTGCCACGCCCTCTGCTCCTCCAATGACTACTGCCACATTACTTTACTGATTACCTCTTCCCACTCCCTCCTTCAGGATTTTGCTGGACTGCTCCCCAACTGTGGAACGATCTTCCACACCACCATCAGGTTAGCCTCTACTCTCAAAGGCCTCAAGTGTGCTCTTTAGACTCATTTCTTTATTCAAGCCTATCATCCTTTCTCCTAACTTTCATCCCCACTCCCCCAGTTGATACCACCCTATTTGTGTATCCCCCCCTTTTCCTTTAGGATGTAAGCTATCACAAGTAGGGACCTCTTTCCTTGTGACCTCCTTCTAATATTCCATCACGCTCAGAACCTCTTAGCCCGCTGCTTCCCTAGCCCTGGCCTACTTCACACTGGTCACTACCATCATTCTCACTCACTCTCCAGTAAATAATTTGATCTGCGCTACCTGTATATTCATTCCTCCTGTATCATGTAATGTGTTATTGATCACTGCTTTCTGGATATGTCATGTACGGTGCTGCAGACCTTTTAAGGCGCCTTATAAATAGAAGATAATAAATTTACTTAATCTGTACTGATAATATCTGGATATTCTATTTCTTTAAGCATTAGTCATTTATTACAATAGAGACTGATATGGATAATCAATTGACACAAAATGGAAGTTGAATAAAGAGTTGGTTATAAAATTAAGTTAAGAAGCTACGTGCTTAAACAAATATGGCAAATTAAGCTGTTTTATTCTTCTATAGACATATTGTTCAGGGTATGTCTACAAAATATTGCTGAAATAACCTATCTAAAGGAAATGTGCCCTCCATAAATAGAGAAATAGGGAAGTTGTGGTATAGTGAGACATTGAAGTTAGCGCATGATAAGATGTGGCAAGATTAACTTGGATTAATGCCTATATCTGGGGGGCGAGGGGAAGATGTTGATAGTTCCTGATATGTGGAGAGATATTATTGGGCAAAAGTCTTATATGATGCTTTTTATCTACGTATTAGTTTGTGGTTTTAAGAAATAAAAGGCTTGCAAAGGTATTGTGAAATCACTATTATTATATTTGAATTGAATGGTCTGTATTGCGCATAGATAAATAAAGAACATATTCTGAAGAGACTTTGTTTTTTGGATTAATTCTACAAAAGTCCATATCAGAGACGACTCTTGGTTGAATTTAAAGGATTATAGAAGGTAGAATAGTAATGAACAACGCCAATGTCAATGTACAATGCTATTCTGCCTTTTACAATACAGTCAACAAAACAAGTTTCCTTAAAAACAAGCAGGGAAATCCAAAATAAAACTGGTCATACCAAAGTTTGGTAGAACTGAGGGACTTTATAAAGGCTAGAAACAGATGAGATAAATTGTTTTGATTGACTTGACCTTTTCACTGAAGGGCTGATTGCAGAGTAGATAAAGCTGTACAGTGCTCAAGGTGAGGAGACTAAGTAGATTGCTGTTATTAGCAGTGTGCTGATTACAGGAGGAATTGAGAGAAGTTGTTTGTAGCTGTTGTAGTGAATAGTTATCTAATAGCTGTCAGCTGGAGCTAGTGTTGTGAATCCTCACACAGACACAGCAGAACAATGAATGTATACTTCTCAACTTATCTCCACTCAGTGACCATATAAGGACCAAACATTTCACTGTGCAACTTAACAAATTTGAAGAATGCTGTAATGCCAAAATTGGAAGCATCTCTCCTTCAGAGGGTGATATTACACACACAAAGGAGATTCTACAAGTGATGCAAATTATTATGGAGATTACATTTACCCTATCACTAAATGTGCTATTATTAAAGCAACAAAACTTTAATTGCCTTTTCACCTGTCCAAGCCATTGGGAAGGTCTCTTCTAAGTGCTACTGATAACCACCTGAACTGTAAGGGTTACAGAAAAGGAATCTTGGTTACATGCTTTCCATTCCCATCTGACATTTTCCTGGTGAACGGGTCCCCTGCACCTGCTACTACTGGACCATAATGAAAAGCAAATGGCTTTAGACTGAGGCAAGATGACCGTTCCGGAACAGGTTTTATGTTTTAGTTGTTTCCGTGTTTCACAGAAATGTCTTTTGAATCGACTAGATTTTTGCTGTTTTATTCTCCTGCATTGAAACTAAGCCTGTTTTCAATCCCTCTTTCTACTAAGCTGATTTAGGTATAAGACACCCTAATATTGAACCCGGGGTGAAATTAAAGTGAGACATACTGTTATTAATTATTACACTTCTATCACTACTGTACACTATATATTTGTAATCTCACCATCTGGTGTATTAGACTTGACCCTGTTACTCAGTCTCACAACACTGGTGGAGGAGCAACTCTAATTAGATGGTCAGCAAGAGGTTCCACATGAGAGTTACATGACCAGTGGTGAAGTCTTCTGTAGTAAAAGATGTGTCCCTTTCTATTTGGCTATTTCCAGACCATGGTATCTTACATGAAGGCTCAGCCAAGCCTCTCAGGATAGCAGTGTATCAGGTGCAGGCTGTGTATAACTTCCTTCCTTAGATACAGCTATGTAGGTGCTTCCAGCTTCCGGAAAGTTTGGTCTAATCTACAAGGAGGCTTTGTAACTGCAAATTTAGCCTTCAACATCATATCACTGTCTGATTGGAAGGGATGAAGACAGCCCCAAGTAAGTGAGGAAGGACTTGAATTTAAGAAAGGAGCATAAGGGGGGATTAAAACAGACCCAGGTTATGTCAGTTGGGTGCACAAAATTCTCTAAAATGTTATTGTATGCTGTAGCATTAATTCTAACAATAATCCTTTCACTGGAACTAAGGGGCCCAGGCCATAATCCCTTCTCCATCCAGCTTCACAGCTAGCAGTATGTATTCGGTTAGGAAGCGTTCTCCTGGCATCTGCCGAACCCAGATTCATGACTACCAGACGGTGATGTGTGATTTGTCATGTCAGAAAATGCGATTCTACTGCTCCAGAATGTAATGTCAATGTGCTTTACACCACTCCACTTGATATTTGGCATTGTGTCACAGGATGGACATTAACTCTTATGTTCTGGTGCCAGATTACAATGACTGAAAGACAACTATTGTAAAAAGAATAATACAAATGTTTATTATAAAAGATACTTATAAAATGAAAATGTACTTAGCTGTTAAATACAATTTGATTATTGAGACATGTCTTGATCTGAGGAGTCCTGTTGCTTAAAAGCACTTAGTGTATTCAGGATAATTCACTAGACACCACTTTCTCCATAGTTCTAGCTGAGACTGTTCCTTTTGAATGTTCGCTGCCAGTTAAACTTCTGAACACAAAGCACCTTCTTTCCCCTGAGACTAGTTAAATCCAGTGAGCTGGACATATAGAAATGTCTTTGTATAAACAGTGATCTTTGTATGAATGTTAGCTACAGAACAAGGAGGCTTGCACGAGTCACTTACAATCCTTTACATCACACACAGTGATCTGAGGTTTGCGGGCTGCTGATGGCCATGGAAACCCAATCCATAGAGCTCCTGACAAACCGTTTTTGTGTTCTGATGTTACTTCTAGAGAGTTTAGAATTTTACAAAACAAAAAAACAGTTGTCGGCGCTTATCCTTCACATGGCATATTTGTGTGTATCTCGCAAAACGAAAACATGAGGTATTAGTTAATATTTTGATCAAAACATTTAAGCCTGCATCCCAGCGTAGTTGACCAGCGTAGCTCCAGCAGGGCAGAAATATGCCGAACTGACTTGTTGGAAAGGTGTTATCATATGACAGTGCCACATTGACGGTCACTTAGGTCTTCAGTACGACCCATTCTACAGCTAATGTTTAACTATGGAGGTTACATGGCTGTAGTGTTTACCCAGCCTTACAGTAAACACTTTGCATGCTTTAAAATATTTAGGCTAGCAAAAAAAAATGTTTGCGCTTAAACATTCTTAATTAAAACTTAACATTTTAACGAACAAAACTATATGTTGGAAACATAATGTCTGATAGCTGCCTGAAATAAGCATACATTTTTTTGTCTTAATTTTTTAACTCTAATTATTTCAAATAGGTGTGTCTCAAAGTTTTTGAAAAGAAGACATTGTGCTATATGTGAAGTTAGAATAACATTTATTTAACTTAAAAATAATATAAAATTACAGTGAAGTTTTATACAAAATAAATATAAAGAAGTACAACTAAAATGGTGCATGGCCTACATCTCGAAACTTACCTGGAAAGACTAGAAGATCTTAATATGTAGGATATATTAATTAGACAGTCTTATTAAAACGTACGATTGTGTTTAACTTAGAGATCGCTTATGTTCATTGCTATTTTGTGTATATTAACAGCTGTTCGTTTGATCTAATTGTTGTATTTACAGAAATGTTATTAAAACTTCTGAAATAGCACTTTGTCTTTCTTAAATTCAGTGAGAAATACATTTTAACATTTTATTTCTAAAATTCATTGAACTGACTTACAACAGATAGTCGTCTACTAGACATGAAGCCTAACACCATAAATTGAGTGCCCATTCAAAGTAAAAAATGTAATCCTAATCAAAACAGTCATGATCTAATTAGTCTAACAGAATATATGTATAAGACCCCCGACTACTCAAATAACCTGTATGAAAAGACAATAGTAACATTACTTATTTACAACTTAACCATACTTGCCTACTTTCGGCAAGTTCTGTCCGGGAGAGGGGTGTGACTGAAGAAGGCAGGGCGCGCCCAAATGCGTCATTTTGGCCCCGACCCCGCGTCGAAAATGACGTCTTGTCGCCGGGGCGGGGGCAAAATTTTGCGCAAGTGGGTTGTGGGAGACTTGCCTGCTCTCCTGGGAGTCCGTGAGACCGACCCGAATTTCGGGAGTCTCCCGGACATTCCGGGACAGTTGACAAGTATGAACTTAACATGTCAATGAACAAAACAATATGTTGGAGACATAATGTCTGATATTTGCCTGAGATAACCATACACATTTGTTCTGTTAAATTCGTTACTCTAATTATCACCAATAGGTGTGTCTCAAAGTTTTATCTAAAATCTGTATCTATTTAGCCCACTAAAGGAAAAATCTAATTATAGAACAATACCAAAATCCTTGTATCCTCATGTTATAGAAAACAAATAGTGTAGTTTAATTTAAAGATGCTGTAATAAACTGTATAATAATATAATAAACTGTATTTCCATAAATACACTTTCATGAAATTGTTCCAAATTGTTCAAATATTTTAAATACATTTATATAATGTCTTGCCAATTTATATGATATTCAATTCTCAAATACTAGTTGACTTATTGAGAGATGTTTAAGACATAATTTTCCTGAATCCTAGCTGTGTTTATTAGTTAGGTTTAAAAAAAGTTAGGTTTAAAAAAGTTAATGTTATTATGTTATATTGTACAACCATACATGAAGTAAGTACATCAAACAGAAACCGTGTCTTTAAAATAGATACCCATATACAAATATTAAGTGGTTCACAAGTAAATGCCCTGATATACAGTTATGTCAGATACACTTAAAAGATATATACACTGATAGAAAAAAAATCATACAGATGTAAAATTAACGTAATATAATGATTTACATTAAATAACCTAGTTTTAATAATGAAGGAAAATATAAAGTTTTGAGTTTGTGAAACTCCAATGTCTCATTGCTTTGATTTTTATCTGTCGCGCTATATTACTGAAGACCCTTTTGTCTGAAAAACAAAACATCAAATACACTTTAGCTTATTCTAATAATACCTAACATATAATAGATGGAACAAATATGGATACACATAATAACTAATTTATGAAACTCATATCATTTTTTTAATATATCTATTGTCAAACTGCTACTGTGCATAACATGTCTTTAATAATGTGCATTAAAATACGTTACTCGGTTTGATGAACTTCACTTTAAGTAAATATAAAGTTAGTACAAGCATCTAACAAACATAATGGATCACCCAAGAGAACTTTCCCATTACATTGTATACCCTTAATTTCTATCACTATAAAATATTTTGCTTATTGACAAACCGCATTAGAAGTTTTATCGTTTTTATTCCAGGCGCGCTAATTAACGGCACGCATGTTAGTCTGGAAAACCAAACTTTAACCCAAAATTATGTTAAATATCATAATATAAGACACATTTGTTTTAGTAGCAGAATTTTATTACATGTGTATGCCCAAAAATTGTCTTTATTACATAGTATTTGGACTAGGAAACAAGTAACGCGCTTGTTTCCTAGTAACAGTTACTAGTGGTAGCAGAGGGAGGAAGAGGTAGGCCAGTTCTGAGCTAAGCAATCCCAGCAGATTTGCCAGATTGGATGAAGATACTGTGGAAGGCAGTTCAGAATTGGTAGAGTTGAGTGAGACTGCTTCCTCTAACAACTGGGGGAATGGTCTCTCCAGCATAGAGGGGACCAAAGTTACTCAGGGACCCAGGCAGATTGTGGTGGTAGGGGATTCAATTATTAGGAAGGTAGATAGGGCAATCTGTTACCGGGACCGTGCATGCCGAACAGTGTGTTGTCTCCCGGGTGCTCGGGCTCGGCATATTGCGGATCTGGTGGACAGATTGTTGGGAGGGGCTGGGAATGACCCAGCGGTTTTGGTGCATGTTGGCACCAATGACCGAGTTAGAGGAAGAAGGGGTGTCCTAAAGAATGATTTCAGGGACATAGGTCGCAAACTTAAGGCAAGGACATCCAAGTTAGTATTTTCGGAAATACTACCTGTGCCACGTGCTAGTCCAGGGAGGCAGCAGGAGATTAGGGAGGTTAATGCGTGGCTAAAAGATTGGTGTAGGAAGGAGGGTTTTGGATTCTTAGAGCACTGGGCTGATTTCTCGGTCAGTTGCCATCTTTATTGTCGTGATGGATTGCACCTAAATGAGGAGGGGGCTGCAGTGCTAGGGGAGAGGATGGTTAGAAGGTTGGAGATTTTATACTAGGTTCCTGGGGGGAGGAGCAAGCAAGTATTTATGGGATAGACATAGAGAGTAGTAAGGAGGAATTTAACTAGAGTCAAGGGGTGGAGAGGGGGGGGGGATTTTAATTATCCGGACATTAATTGGAGTACTGAGACCTGCAGTACAGCTAGGGAAAATAGGTTTCTGAGCACGCTAAAAGACCATTACATGTCCCAATTAGTAAAGGAACCAGACTATACTGGACCTAGTAATAACAAACAATGTAGACGTAATATCAAATATTCAAGTAAGGGAGCACTTGGGAAACAGTGATCATAATATGGTCTCATTTGAAATTAGTTTCCAGAAGCAACGGTATAAGGGATCAACTACGACTTTAAACTTTAGAAAGGCAAATTTGAATATGCTAAAGGAGTCTATAAAGAGCATAGACTGGGACAAAGCCTTTGAAGGAAAAAATACGGAAGTGGGCTGTCTTTAAAATGTTGTTGGAAACATACACGTATAAGTTCACTCCTATGGGAAATAAATGTAATAGAATTAAGTCTAAACCAATGTGGCTAAATAAAAAGGTAAGGGAAGAAATGCAAAGGAAGAAGCGTGCATTTAAATTGGTTAAGTCTGAAGGGTCTGAAGGAGTCCTTCCGTAGGTATAAGGAATGTAATAAAACATGCAAAAAAGGAATTAGATTGGCTAAATTAGAAAATGAAAGGCTCGTTGCAAAACAACGTAAGACAAACCCCAAAAAGTTTTTTCAGTATATAAATGGCAAAAGGATTAAAAAAAGATAATATAGGACCCCTAAGAAGTGAGATGGGTGAATTGATAAATGATATTAAGGAAAAAGCAGAGGTATTAAAAACTTTCTTTTCTTCATTATTTACCAGAGAGGAACAAATGGTAGGAGTAATACATAAAAATGGAAATGAAACCATGCCATTAATTAATACTTGGTTTGTTGTCAGAGGAAGAAGTCCAAAGGCGACTGAAGAATATTAAGATAAATAAAGCTCCAGGTCCAGATGGCATACACCCAAGGGTCCTTATGGAGTTAAACTCGGAAATAGCTAGACCGCTATTCTTAATTTCAGAGATTCAATCTTATCAGGTTCAGTACCAAGGGATTGGCGAATAGCAGATGTGGTGCCGTTGTTTAAAAAGGGGACGAGATCACAACCAGGGAATTATAGACCTGTAAGCCTGACATCAATAGTGGGGAAACTACTGGAAGGTATTTTAAGGGATAATATTCAGGATTACTTGGTATGCAATAAAATTATTAGTGGCAATTAACATGGATTTGTGAGGGATAGGTCATGTCAAACTAATCTAATTAGTTTCTACGAGGAAGTTAGTGGGAACTTAGACCAGGGCAGCACAGTAGATGTGGTCTACTTAGATTTTGCAAAGAACTTTGATACAGTGCCAAACAAGAGGTTGGTTTACAAAATAAGGGAACTGGAAGTAGGAATCAATATTTGTACTTGGCTCAAAAAATGGTTAGAGAATAGGGAACAGAGTTGTGATAAATGGAACATTTTCTAATTGGTCAAAAGTCTTAAGTGGAGTACCTCAAGGTTCCGTGCTGGGGCCACTCCTTTTTAATATATTTATTAATGACCTTGGTGATGGTTTAGAGCAGGGGTGTCCAACCTTTTAGCTTCCCTGGGCCACATTGGAAGACGACGAGTTGGTTTGGGCCGCACATAAGATACACTAACAATAACGATAGCTGATCATCCAAAAAACCATAGAAAACATAGTTAACATATATATATATATATATATATATATATATATGAGAAAAAAAGTGATATATATATATATATAACTTTTTTTTCAAATCCCCCTATACTTACTTTTCAATCGCCCTGTTCAAAAAATCCTCTCTAGTTATTATACTATAATCACTTTTTGTATTGTTTCTATGCAATATCAATAAAGTGCATTTAAGCCAGGCATTGTATATCAGGGTGCCCTGACCAGGCCTGCGGTACCTGACATATACATCACTGTGACCCCCAAATTGTGACCTGTTTTGCTAATTACACCACTATGTTAGTTAAGGGATAACAACTTATAATGGGCCAAAGAGAATAATATATAATGCCCCATTAGTATTACAAGTAGAAGTATGTAGCAGGGAGATAAGGTCCATGATGCTCCAGGACCAGGTGACTTTTATTAACTGGTCAACGTCCCTTGAAATAATAAAAAAAATCCCCCTTAACTTACCTTTTAATCGGCTTGTTCTCCTGTCCTCTTCTCTTCTTTTCTCCAATTCTGTGCTGCTGATTGTTCTTCTCGCGCGGGTGACTCCTCTGTGCTGCGCTCCGCAATGGATGTTTAAGCGTGATGACATCACGCCCGACATTCACTGCGAGCACCGCATGGAGGAGGAGACAAGGGAGGGAGCCGGAGTACCAGCTGATGTGACCGCGTGACCGCAAGGTAAGTATTTTCTTTTCTTTTTTTTGCAGGATTTTTGTTTTCCATTAATAGTGCTGCCCCCTTGCCACAACCAAAACTCCTTCTGGGCCACATTTACAGGTTTCTATTTTTGCAGATGACACTAAACTCTGTAAGGTAACAAAATCAGAGCAAGATGTAGCTTCTCTACAGAGGGACTTAAATAAACTGGAGGATTGGGTGGCCAAATGGAATATGAGGTTTAACATAGATAAATGTAAGGTTTGCATTCAGGGATCAAAAACAAGAACGAAATCTATAAATTAAATGGAATTAATTTAGGAGAATCTATAATGGAAAAGGATTTGGGAGTGCTTGTAGACAGTAGACTTAGCAATAGTGCTCAATGTCAAGCAGCAGCTGCAAGGGCAAACAAAGTATTGACATGCATAAAAAAGGGGCATAGATGCAAGGGAAGACAGTGTAATTTTGCCACTGTATAAATCGTTGGTAAGACCTTATCTTGAATATGCAGTATAGTTCTGGGTACCACTCTAATAAAAAGATAATTTGGAACTAGAAAGGGTTCAGAGAAAGGCGACAAAATTGATAAAGGGTATGGAGTCATTTAGTTATGAGGAAAGGTTAGCCAGTTTAGTCATGTTTACTTTAGAAAAGAGGCGTCTAAGGGGAGATATGATTACTATGTACAAATACATTAGGGGTCAATACAGAGAACTTTCATGGGAACTTTTTACCCCAAGGACTATACACAGGACACGTGGTCACCCCCTAAGGCTAGAGGAGAGGAAATTTCACAACCAGCAAAGGAAGAGGTTCTTTACAGTAAGGGCAGTCAAGATATGGAATTCATTGCCAGGGAAGGTTGTGATGGCAGATGCAGTAGATATGTTTAAGAAAGGGTTAGACATATTTTTAGCGGAAAGGTGTATCCAGGGATACGACCATTAATTAAAATCAAGGATAGTAGTGGATATAGGGTAAAAAATAGGACTGTAATATTGAGTCTGGGGGGATTTCCACAATTGAAACAGATTGGCGGTTGCTTACTCTGGATCAATTTCAAATATAAGTGCAGGATCGCAGGAGATCCAAAATAGGTTGAACTTGATGGACTGGTGTATTTTTTCAACCTCATCCACTATGTTATTCATTGTTTTTCACTTTGTCATGCAAAATAAATTTGCTGCCCTTTGTCTGCAGAACCACAGTCCATATCAGAATAGTTTAAACACATATTCTTGAATGCAAATTAAATTAAATAGATTTTGTTACATACTCGATATTATAACAGCGCATATTGAAAATATGTGTTATGTCACCCTACAAATCTATTAAAAATAAAAAATCTTACATGAAATACATATAATGTAAAAATGTAATTTTATTAACTTTATTCTGCATAAAGTATGAATTTAAATGTTTTAATTATTTCATTAAAGTCATGTTATAATAAATAAATGGTATTTAGTTGCGACCTACGTTAATGAGACAAGGCAAGGTGTACCAACAAGGGGGTACACTAACAGCGAGAGTTACCCAGAATGACGCGGTTCTGGATGCCGCGAAGGAGTCCATGGTGGCAGGAGCATAAGCCCCTCCTACTGCTGTTAGAGGGTGGAATTGGGATCAAGAAAAGGGGGACGGTGGCAAGACAAGCCCAACCGATCCCCAGCAACACAACAGACAGGGTGGTATAGGGTTGCCTTGAAAAAGCATGTAGCGAAACGCGCGTTGGCGTTTACCCCGCTACTGTGCTCAATCACTCCTCATTATTTGTCTCTATTCAGCATTCTCAGATAACCAAACCTTGTATGGGTTATATAACAGCACGAGTGTGTGTGTGTGTGTGTGTGTGTATATGACAAAAAACGGCAGGCTTCTAATTTAAAAGGAGCTCCAATAGATACATCAGATGTCTGTGTGATACCAGATTGACTAATCAATTCAACACACATGTGTAATTACTAGAGCAATATAGTGCTAGGGTATAGAACTAAGCCAAACAACCGTCAGGCAGTGACCCTATTTTAAGCACTAGTAATCCCATTATTAATATAACAATAGCTTAAGCCCTTATTGGGCTCTATATGCAAGCAATTATATGGATCAGGGTTATTACACTGAGAGTGTGTTTTTGATTCATATGGAGTTTCTATTATATCAGGATATCCCATTATCGATAATGTAGTTACTATAAAGGATTACTGGGATATTGGATTAAAGTAATAACTGCCAAATTAGTCTTTTTTATACCACACATACTTCAATTATTTTGATTTGGAATAGTATCCAATTGTGAGACTGGTCTAATATAGGAGTGATTATTATATTATATACTGAATACTTATATAGATATATATATAAAGTAGCGGGGCATAGCAATTTATTTTGCTATTTTAATTCACTTTAATCACTTTGGTTTTAATATTTCGCTATCCAATTAAGAGGGATTTTCTTAAAGCATACCAATAAAGATATAGTTATTTTAATTTATTATTGATATCGCAGAGTGCCTTCGAATACACAATTTCTTCCTATCTTCTTTTCTTACCTGATTAGCTATCTGTGTTGAAGTGCACCATCCAGTAATCATGTTACCTAAATATTTATAATTGACAAGAATATGACACTGGAATAGCGATACCTAGTGCAGTGGTATTTTCTTTTGCAATTAGGGTGGTATAGGAGCCCCATCCTGTCACAACAGCCCTTTGTTAGATGAACAAGACGAGGCAAAAAAAATAATTTGCTCCTGTACAAACCATGTTACAATGCAAGACGTGAGAATTAGTTTAGTTTTTTTGCACATTCGCAAAATCCTGGCTACTTTTCATAGAGCACACAAACACTTGATAGCTTTATTTTTACACTGAAATTTATAGTAGAGCTTGCCCTACCCCAACTATAAATCTGTCCCCACATTTTAAATTTACCTCCCCCTCCAATGCAACATGGTTTTGCCAAGGTGTAAATTTATTCCTTTTTTGCTTTGTATTATAATAACATGACACTAGAGCATGCTCCACCTGTCTTTTAATAACAGGACACCATAGTCTGCTCTACATGTATTATAATAACAAGATACCAAAGTGTACTCTAAATGTATTATATCAGGACACGAGAGCCTGCTGCAACTGTATTACACTAAATTACACTAGATTATGCTCAAACTGTGTTATAATAACAGGGCACCAGTCAGCTCACATCTATTATACTCTCAGGACACCAGAGTCTGCTCCCCTTGTATAATAATGTATATTAGTAATACTAATAAACATAATTACCTAATTTCTCCTACTCTAAGGTCACCTGAAAGTTGCAATAGAAAAGAGAACACTTCCGGTATGTAGAACACAGTTTTGTCTGCTTGGACGCATACAGGGGCTGGAGGAGCAACCCGACCGTTGCCCTGGCAACAGCTGGGTAAAGACGGAAGTAACGTCCTGGTTGTCATGATAACAACCGGGACGAGGGGCAGAGAGAACAAGCGAGCCACGGCGGCTCGTAGTAAAGCCGCAGCTTGTGATAGTATCCCGCTGCTTGAGGAGGGGTTGAGGAACCCAGACATCCCAGTTTGTTAGGAAATTGAAAAACTCTCTAAACGCTTCTGCGGAACCCTGGATCGTTCCTTCAGGCCATGATCCTTCCACTGTACCAAGAAATGGATTTGCCCCTGGACGTTTTTCATTCATCATCATCATTTATTTATATAGCGCCACTAATTCCGCAGCTGTACAGAGAACTCATTAACATCAGTCCCTGCCCCATTGGAGCTTACAGTCTAGATTCCCTAACATACACACATACACAAAGAGAGAGGGAGAGTGAGAGACTAGGGTCAATTTGATAGCAGCCAATTAACCTACCAGTATGTTTTTGAAGTGTGGGAGGAAACCCACACAAACATTGGGAGAACATACAAACTCCACATAATAAGATAAGGCCATGATCGGAAATTGAACTCATGACCCCAGTGCTGTGAGGCAGAAGTGAGTTTTTTTCACCACAAATTCTTGATGATCTTCAAAGTTAACAGGCTGAAATTTCCGTAAGTAGCGGAGCAGAGACTTGCATGCAGGAAGAGTAGGCTTCAGGAGAGAACAATGGAAAGTGTTCGGAATCCTGAGAGAAGAGCTTTAACCTGAAGGCAACAGGATTGACCTGTTTAACAATAGAAAATGGTCCAAGGAATCTAGGGCCAAGTTTTTTACAGGGTTGTTTGAGCCTGATATTACGAGTGGAGAGCCAGAACTTTTGACCCACTTTAAAAGAACAATTTCTTCGATAGCGGCCTTCAATTTTTTTAGACTGGAAAGAGGCCCGTAGTAAAGCAGCATGGACTTTTTCCAGACAATCCTGAGATGTGAAGCCGTGGACCATATCTCCGGGAGGCCAGAATGGTTGAGATAGAACAAGGAATTGGTCCCTGGATGGAAACCGAAATTGCAGAAAAACGGAGAGGTGCGAGTGGAGGAATGACACAAATTATTATATGCAAATTTGGTCCATGGGAGCAAAGATGACCAATTGTCTTGAAATTCGGAGGTATAAAAACGTAGAAACTGTTACAAAGATTGATTGACTCTTTCAGTCTGCACATTGGACTGAGGATGATAGGTTGATGAGAGACTGATGCTAGTCCCAAGGAGGCTACAGAAGGACTTCCAGAATTGGGCAACAAATAGAGAGCCGCGGTCAGAGACAATATCAATAGCTAAGCCATGAAAATGGAAAACATGTTGTATAATGAGCACAGCCAGACTCTGAGAACTGGGAAGCTTGGTCACTGGAATAGAATGGGACATATTACTGAAACGGTCCACTACCACCTAAAAAGTGTTGTTTCCTGAAGAATAAGGCAGATCCACATTAAAATCCATTGACAAATACATCCAAGGTTTCGTAGGAGTAGAAAAAGGCATAAGCAGACCTGAGGGACAGCTTCTGGAAGTTTTGCTTTTGCACAATCTTTAAGAACTAAATTTTCTTGTCAGAGGACAAGAAAGACCACCACACAGAGCGCAACAGAATCTCAACAGTTTTGGAGATACCCGGATGCACGGCAGACTTGTTCTCGTGGGCCTCAGAAAGATCCAGTAATGAGTTATCCTTCAAAGTAGATCTCTGCGTCTAGATAATTGTTATCCTACCACAATATATTATTGAAAGATTATATGGGGAAATATTAATAGCGATCTAGTGCCTCTGTGAGGAGATCAGCATTATAGGGAATATCCGCTATACATGAGTCACCGACTAATATCTAGAGGCATAGTTCAAGCAGTCGCATATGTATGAGAACCCAAGTTACCATATACTTGGGAACTCCCTGATATACCACATAGGGCTTGCACTTCAAGAATCTCTAGTATGTATTTAAGTGTATGGCACTTTGAAGGATAACTCATTACTGGATCTACTGGGGAACAAATTAGGCAAGACTGCCATCTATAGTTTACACTAAACACAACACGCAATATCAAGTGTTATACAAGTGACACACTGTTATTATGCAGATTGTGCACATTGTTCACCATTTCATTTGATATATACTGACTATTTGTGTTGTGTATACCCCCATCAGAGATCCTATATCAGTGTTCTTCCTTTTGGAAACGTTATATGGACTTAGATCGGCTCCATCCCAGGGTCCATTCATTTTTAATTCTATATTTTCAACACTACATTCTTTTTATATTTTGCTTTTTTATCAGTGTGGTATATCAATATGTAACATTTTTTAATGCATACCAATAAAAACTATATGTTTTAATTAATTATTTGTATGTACCTGGAGTGCTTGTTTAGGTCATTACTTTTTCTCTCCTTTGGACTTAATGAGGGACTGTCAGAAGGCAAGCTGAAAGCCAGGACTGAGGGTCACCCTGAAGGAGCGATATTAACTCTGTTTCTCAGAGCCGGAGGAGCGAGGCCAAAGACGAAAATAAAGTTTGCAGAGCTCCTTAAAGTTACGGAACAAGCTTTTGTACCCAGAAAATCGTCCGGTAAATTCAACTTGGGCTCCACAGTAGGAGCCGGAGTGACCTGTGAGATTCTGGCGGCTTCCTCTTGTGCAGATAAGCGGTGCAACAGACTCTGGACCATCTGGGATAAGGTTTGAATCTGGCCAGCCAGCACCTGAGCTGGAGATGGATTCGTCCCGGTTTCATCCATGGAAGTGAGTTCACCAGAATCTTCACTGGCTGGTTAGAATGTCACAGCTAACGGTTATTGTCATAAGCTTGTAGAACAGGTGGTAGAGGTCTTTGCCTTTAGCATCCGCCTTTCCCGTAGAGCTAGATGTGCTCACAGGTACTCAGATGCCCCCAGGTCTTATGCTCTGCGTAGTACAAGCTTATGGTTTAAACTGTAGCACGGCAATGGGATGACAGCAGGAGATAAACAAAGTCAGGGACAGGCCGAGGTCAAGGGGCACAAGCAGGCTGGGAAGCGAGGTCCAGGCAAAAGGGTCAGGGCTGGCAGAGAGACAGGATTTCCGATTCAAAGGCAGAAGTCAGGGTCACAATCCAATAAACAAGCCAAAGGTCATACACAGAAAGGTCTATCCAGGAGTACAGGAACACAGAACAACAGCAGGTCAGCAGCCAGGAGACTGAGTGCTATAACTGGCAGGGAGTCTAAGCCCTCCCTGCCTTAAATACTGATAGTGGCCAATCAGGAGCAAGCTCCATAAACAGATAATGGGATCCAGCTGCCATAATAACAACACTGTGCATGCGCCCGCCTGCTCTTGGCTACCGATGAATGCTCTGGCAATGTGATGTGTGAGTAGTCTTTGAAGTTTTTTAGTATGGGTGCAGGCCACCGTCATCTATCAGCATCATCATTTATTTATTTAGCGACAGCAAATTACATACGTTTTTACAATTGGGTATCTACTTGTCTAAATATGTGCTTATGCCTCAGTCCATCTAATGACATCTGATTGTTACTGTTACTCTTCACTCTCCATGATGCATGCTGTATAAAGTTCCAAATTCAGTATGTGCTGAGCGTTTCAACATTTTTATCTCATGCACCTTACACTCATTTTTTGTTTTTGTTTGGTTTATCTTATGGGCTTGGTGGCATGGCAGCTGACATTTGCAGCCGCTGCAAAGTTCTACATATGGTCGCTGAATGTGGAAAATGCCCGGAAAAAATCTTCACGCACACCCTTTTTATTAACGTGGATGTCACAGAAAGACCCTTTACAAACTGACAAGTGTTGAAAAAAATAGAATATATAGTGTTTTTTTGGTGTGCAGCTGAGTTGACCCTCATATGAAAACACCCTTTTTTAAATATAGATTTCACTGAATGACCCTTTCAAAATTGACAAGTATAGAAAAATAGAAAAAATAAAATATATAGCATTTTGGGGGGTTCTGCAGCTGCTACTGAATAGCACACATAACATTCAGTTTTTTTCAAAATAATGTCAGATGTGTCAGCCCCACACAAGATTACTTTCATTAGAAAAATGTAAAATTTTAAAACAAATAAATCAATTTGTTTTTTTGGGATTCTGCTGCTATCGTTTTTCTCCACTAAATATACTACTTAGTTCAGAATGATATTTAATTCAGTCTATATACTAGTACAATCATATATGCAATGCATTAACAACCAGTAGCCACTAGTCCGTGTAAAGTCTCTCAAAGATTGAAATTAAAAGCAATTGATTAGTAAACCATTCTAGCTGACTAATCTCTATAGAACTGCTTTACAATAATCACATAATTCCATTGCTTTCTATGGCCATCTTTCACCCTGAATGCTATTTTCAGAGCAGAGCACCAGAGCTAAGCTCCTCTCTACATGCGGTCTGTTCTGAAATGGCACTTGAGAAAACAAGGGAGGACTATACATATATATATATATATACATATATATATATATACACATACCGAAGTAACGTTTTGCCTCGTTTTGAGATCCCAATTTGGCGCGCAAGACCAAGCCACGTCTCATTTTCACTTGGAACCCCAACATCGGATCTTGTCAGATTTCAACCAATCCGAACCACTCTTCTCTAATTATATATATATATATGTCATCCTGTAGACTCAGTTTTCTTGAATGCACATGTAAGATGCATCCATTGCAGCCAGTCTTCCTGTCTGAGTAGCATAAAGCAATTCCATAGAGATTGCAGAAGATCAATTTATAGTTAACTGATATTTGTTGATTTGGTCTCATAACCTGGGTCTGCCACAACCTGCACCTGATACACTACTATCCTGAGAGGCTTGGCCGAGCCTTCAGGTAAGATACCATAGTCTGGGAACAGCCAAATAGGAAGGGACACATCTTTTACTACAGAAGACTTCACCACTGGTCATGGAACTCTCATGTGGTACCTCTTGCTGACCATCTAATTAGAGTTGCTCCTCCACCAGTGTTGTGGAACTAAGTAACAGGGTCAAGTCTAATACACCAGATGGTGAGATTACAAATATAGAGAGTGTACAGTAGTGATAGAAGGGTAACACTCAAGAATACTATGGGTATAGGCAAACCGAGGGGGTTTCCTAGTGTCTGGAAACCCCCTCCAAGCCTGGGGCACTGTATAATTGAGGTGGCTGGATCCTTCCCCTGCTTCACACGGCTCTGCTTGAAAAGGGAGAGATGAGTGCACCTAACAGTAGTGCATGCAGCATTGCCCATGTATAATATGGGGATAGGACGAGTTGGAGAGCAGCCAAGCACTGTCTAAAATTATAGCTACACCCTCATGCATGCTTGTCACGCCCACTGGTGTCGTGGTGTGGAAACTCCCCTCTACAAATCCTGCGTTTGCCCCCGATAGGCTAGATTTACTGCGGGTTTGAAAAAGTGGAGATGTTGCCTACAGCAACCAATCACATTCTATTTATCATTTATTTAGTACATTCTACAAAATGACAGCTAGAATCTGATTGGTTGCTATAGGCAACACCTCCACTTTTTCAAACCTGCAGTTTAGTAAATATACCCCCATGTCTCACTTTAATCTCACCCCAGGTTCAATATTAGGGCGTCTTATACCAAAATCAACTTAGTAGAAAGAGGGTTTGAATGGCAAAAACCTAGTCCATGCAAAGAACTGTAGAACACAAAAAAAAACATAAAACATAAAACCTCTTCCAGAACAGTCATCTTGCCTCAGTCTAAAGCCATTTGCTTTTCATTATGGTCCATTGGTAGCAGGTGCAGGGGATCCGATCAACGGGAAAATGTCAGATGGGAATGGAAAGCATGTAACCTTACAGTTCTGGTGCTTATTAGTAGCACTTGGAAGAGACCTTTCCAATGGCTTGGAGAGGGGACGTTCAGACGTACCTTTTACAAGGATCCAGTCACCAGGTTGGATGTTATGGGCGGAGTTTGTGCTGGTTGGAACATGGGTAGATTTAACGCATTACTGTAAATAACTAATGGTCTATGTAAATTGTTGGAAATAATGCCTTATGCATAGTTGCCCCACATAGATTCAAATTTGGAAACCCCTGGGTTAACATGTGAAAAGACAATTAAAGGGTTGCTGTTTTAATAATAGCACTTGTAGTGATGGGGTTAATGTAATTTCCATCAAAAATGTGCATTACTGGTGGAATCTCCTTGTGTGTGTAATATTAACCTCTGAAGGAGAGATGCTTCCAATTTTGGCACTACAGCACCCTTCAGATGTGTTTATAATTGCACAGTGAAATGTTTGGTCTTTATATGGTGATGATAAACTGAGTGGTATACATTCGTTTTTCAGCTGTGTCTGTGTGAGGATTCACAACACTAGCTCCAGATGACAGTTGTTAGATCATCAATTTATTTATATAGCGCCACTAATTCTGCAGCGCTGCACAGAAAACTCATTCACATGAGTCCCTGCCTCATTGGAGCTTACAATCTAAATCCCCTATTATACACATACACAGACCGAGAGAGACTAAGGGCAATTTAATAGCAGCCGATTAACCTACCAGTATGTTTTTGGAGTGTGGGAGAAAACCGGAGCACCCGGAGGAAACCCACACAAACACGGGGAGAATATACAAACTTCACACATAACTATTCACTGTGACAGCTACAAACACCTTCTCTCAATTCCTGTAATCAGCACACTGCTAAGAACAGCAATCTCGCTAGTCATCCCACCTGGACCACTGTACAGCTTTATCTACTCTGCAATCAGCCCTTCAGTGAAAAGGTCAAGGCAACCAGAACAATTTATCCCACCTGTTTCTAGCCTTTATAAAGTCCCTCAGTTCTACCAAACCTTGGCACGAGCAGTTTTATTTTGGAATTCTCTCGTTATGTGTTTAAGAAAACATGTTTCGTTGACTAGATTGTAGAATAGCATTATACATTGACATTTTTATTACTATTCCTTTGTTTATACTAATCCTTTGACTTCAACTTGTACCTCCCTACCAGTTGTCTCAGAACTAAGAGGCTTGACCGGATGTGGTGTGTCTCTTACAGCTACCCCAGCCAAAGGTTCTTTTGTGGGAGCTACTAACACTGTGGAATTCTCTTCAGCTGTACTATTTTTGGTGATTACACGCTCTATTGTAATAAATTAATAATGCTTAAAGAAATAGAATATCCAGACATCAGTATACATTATGTAAATTTATTTATTATCTTTTATTTTTAAGGCGCCTCAAAAGGTCCACATCACCGCAAATGACATATACAGAAAGCAGTGATCCATAACACATTATATGATACATGAGGAATAAATATACAGGTAACATGGTAATGCAGATCAAATTATTTACGGGACAGTGAGTGAGAATGATGGTAGTGACCAGTGTGAAGTAGGCCAGGGCTAGGGAAGCAGTCTAAGAGGTTCAGAGGGTGATGGAATATTTAGAAGGAGGACACAAGGAAAGAGGGCCATGCTCATGATAGCTTACATCCTAAAGGAAAAGGTGGGGTACACAAATAGGGTGGTATCAACTGGGGGAGTGGGGATGAAAGTTAGGAGAAAGGGTGATAGGCTTGAATAAAGAAATGAGTCTTAAGGGCACGCTTGAGGCCTTTGAGAGTAGAGGCTAACCTGATGAGGGTGTGGGAGATGGTTCCACAGTTGGGGAGCAGTCCAGCAAAGTCCTGAAGGAGGGAGTGGGAAGTGGTAATCAGTAAAGTAATGTGGTGCCGGTCATTGGAGTAGCTGAGGAGGCAGCAAGGACTGTATGTAGTGATGAGGGGGAGGATTGATTGAGAGCTTTGAAAATTAGACTGAGGAGCTTAAATTTAATTCTGTAGGCCATGATGAGCAAATGTAGTGATTGGTGTAGGGGAACAGCAGACAAGAGTGTCAGGAGAGAAAAACATAAGGTGGGCAGCTGCATTGAGGATAGACTTAAGAAGGGCAAGATGAGTCAGGTAGGCCAGAGAGAAGGAGATTACAGTAGTCAAGGCGAGAGATTACAAGAGAGTGAATAAGAGTTTTGGTGGCTCCATGGTGAGAAAGGGCTGTATCTTGGCTATATTCCAGAGGTGGAAGTAGCAGGATTTTGAGAGGGACAGAATGTGAAGTTTGAAGGAGAGGGAGGAGTAGAGGATGACCCCAAGGCATCAGACTTGAGGGACAGAAAGGAGGATAGTATTCCTAACACGGTGGGGAAGCGAAAGACCCCTAGCAGGGGGGGGGTGTTTAGTTCAGTTTTGGAAATATCGAGTTTAAGAAAACACTGGGGTATCAAAGATGAGATGGGCCGAGAGACAGCAAAAGACATGACACATAAGGGAACGGGAGAGGTCAGGGGACGAAAGATATATTTGGGTATCATCAGCATAGAGGTGGTATTGGAGGCCAAAGGAGTAGATTAAGACACCAAGTGAGGAGGTGCAGTGGGAATAGAGCAAGGGGTCAAGAACGGAACCTTGGGAAACTCCGACAGGTAAGGGAAGATGGGGTGGAGTCATGTAAAGAAAGGATCGGTTGGTGTGGTAAGAGAAGAATCAGAAGACAGTGTTACAGAGACCTATAGATTTGAGAGTTTGCAAAAGGAGAGAATTATTTACAAAAGGGAAAATATGTGGTGTGGAAACTCCCCTCTACAAATGTATGTATCAATCTAGCTTATATAGCATAAGATATACATCCCGAGGAAAGGTGCACCCAATCATTAAATTAACATAGGCCAAAGGTAGAGAAGAAAGGAAAGAAATGATCATATGGGGCACTCAAATGGGCAAGTTTATTTGAAAAATAATCAAATTCTGTTAAATATATATCTTTATTGAATTAATTCAATAAAACTTTCTAGTAGCGAAATATTAAATGGTGCATATATTGAAATCAAGCAATGGATAAAGATAAACCGATACTGCTCAAAATTACAACTTGGCATAATTCTAATTTTCATGGACACATGCCAAATTATCTGGTGCTGTTGCTTATTAGAATAATTTCCTCCTAGTTAATAATATATTTCCCTCCAATCATTCCACCATTCCACTTTCATTAATCTAGGAGGTATAGTTAATCTTCTCTCACTGCATACTATGGAAACAGTGCTAGCTAGACCCTATACATTCTCTAGATGCAGCCTATATTACTGGTTTTATCCACTTTAGTATATATAGCTTGGAGTGTGTGTCATGCTCTAAATAACAGATATAACCTTCTGACAAGTATAAGGATTGTCCCCTAAAAAATGTGACTATGATTGATAAGTTCCGTGAGGGGCTGCTACTCCTTTCTACTGCTAATATTGCGTTAATTCCATCTAGGTAGTATAATTGGAGTATGCTTGTCTCACTGCACATTATGGAGACCGTGCTAGCTAGACATTGTAATTCTCTAGATGCAGCGTGGATTACTGCTCCTGTCCACTCATATATATAAATTGGTGCGTGTGTTCGGTTCTAAATAGTTTGCCCAGTTAAAGCGAATAGCGAAACGTGCGTCGGCGGATGCCGCGTTTACTGCTCAGCTCTTTGCAAATATTTCCTCTGTTATCATAAACTATAGATAGCCTCCGAATCAATAGACTAGATTGGATGTCAATAATGAATATATAGAACGAGAGAAAGATGCTCTGCACAGGGATATTGCGTAATAAGATATAAATCTTTAGTATATAGCACGCGGGGGTGCTAGTCCCAATGTATTAGAGACAGCAAAAATTACGAACAGAGGTTTGTTGTAGAGGGACATATTAGCACTCCTTGTGTTAATTAAAATATAACTTTTATTAATTTTAGTTTAATAATAATATCCTCCCGGAAGAAAAGGTGAAATATAAAAAATTTAAGTATACACACATACATACATGTATTAAAAACAAAAACACCAACAGAAAGGGATCTATTATAGATAGGAATAATTGTATTATGAACTCAGAAAATTATCTGAATAAATCCAACGTAGCAATCCAACGTCTAACCCGACTGTTAATTGATAGTTATAGGACAGAGCAGTGCTACGTAGGATTTATTCAGATAATTTTCTGAGTTCATAATACAATTATTCCTATCTATAACAGATCCCTATCTGTTGGTGTTTTTGTTTTTAATACAATAATGAATATACCAACCAAGTTTAGATGTCGCCCTTATAGATCAATGTTAGGCTTTAATAGCGCTGTACCAGCAGCATTAAGGATTAACACCCCCTCCAGTCTTTCGGCCTCTCCAGCCCAGTCCTGTCCTGGTTCACCTCTTACCTTACTCACCGTTCCTTCTCTGTCACCACCTCTGGGTCTCTCTCTCCCCATCCACCCTTCCAGTCGGGGTCCCTCAGGGCTCTGTTCTGGGACCCTTACTCTTCTCTCTATACACCTCCTCCCTGGGTGAACTCATCAGCTCCTTCGGCTTCAGCTACCACCTTTACGCTGACGACACTCAACTTTACCTCTCCTCTCCTGATCTCTCTCCCTCCCTCCTCTCTAGGGTGTCCGCCTGCCTCTCTGCCATCTCCTCCTGGATGTCCTCTCGATTCCTCAAACTTAACCTTGCCAAAACTGAGCTCATAGTTTTTCCTCCCTCTCATACCCCATCCCCTTCTGACCTCTCCATCACTGTCGACAACACCTCTATCTCCCCTGTCCCCCAACTTCGCTGCCTTGGTGTCATCCTCGACTCCTCTCTCTCCTTTGGCCCCCACATCCTCTCTATTGCTAAATCCTGCCGCTTCCAGCTGCGTAACATCGCTCACATCCGGCCCTTCCTCTCCCAAGATGCCACCAAATGCCTTATCCACTCTCTGATCATCTCCCGCCTGGACTACTGCAACCTCCTCCTCACTGGCCTCCCCCACTCTCATCTCGATCCCCTTCGATGCGTCCTTAACGCTACAGCTAGGCTTATTTTCCTCTCTCGCCGCTCTTTTGTCTCCCCCCTCTACCTAGCCCTTCACTGGCTCCCATTCCCCTTCAGAATCCTCTTTAAGCTCCTCACACTCACCTACAAGGCCCTCGCCAACTCCACTGCGCCCTACATCTCCACCCTCCTCTCTATTCATGCTCCATCCCGCCCTCTCCGGTCTGCCTCTGACCGTCGCCTCTCTTCCCCCCTTATAACCTCCTCCCACGCGCGTATCCAAGACTTCGCCCGCGCTGCCCCCCTCCACTGGAACAAGCTCCCTCCCTCCATCAGAACTTCTCCTAATCTGTCCAGTTTCAAACGGGCCCTAAAAACCCACCTTTTTCTTAAAGCCTTTCTGTCTCCCACTTAACTTCCTACCTTATCTTCTGCCTCCGTGCCCCTACTCTCCCTTGCGTCTCTCTGTCTGTCCACCCCTCCCCTTAGATTGTACGCTCCTCTGAGCAGGGCCATGTTTCCTCCTGTTTCCACCACTTCTAACTCTGCTCTCCAGCTACTTAGCCCTCCTCCTCGAGGGTCCTCCACTCCACGTCCACTCTCGCTCCCTCCTCCCCCCTGGGGGTCTCCCTGTCTTCCGCGCCCTCCTTCTTGGGCCCCGTCGTTTGCGGATCCTCCCTCCCCCTTCCCCGCCCTCTCTAGCTGTGCATTGAGCTTACTGAGTTGCTGTGCTGTTTACTGTACTGTGCTGTCTCCCATTGTATTGTAATTTTGTTTGTCTCTGTACGGCGCTGCGGATGCCTTGTGGCGCCTTATAAATAAATATTAATAATAATAATAATAATAACAGCCCCTCACAGAGCTTATCAGTCTGAGTCACATTCACAAGGGGATAACCCTTATACTGTTCAGAAGGTCTCCTCTGATATTTAGAGCCGAACACACGGACCAATTTATATATATATGAGTGGACAGGAGCAGTAATCCACGCTGCATCTAAAGAACTAGTGCCTAGCTAGCACGGTCTCCCTAATGTGCAGTGAGAGAAGATTAACTATACCTCCTAGATGGATGAAAGTGGAATGATTGGAGGGAAATATATTATTAACTAGAAGGAAATTATTCTAATAAGCAACAGCACCAGATAATTTGGCATGTGTACATGAAAATTAGAATTATGCTAAGTAGTGATTTTGAGCAGTATCGCGGTTAGACAAATAATATTGTCTATTTTATCAGTTTATCTTTATCCATTGCTTGATTCCAATATATGCACCTTTTAATATTTGGCTACTAGAAAGTTTTAATGAATTCATTCAATAAAGATATATTTAACAGAATTTGATTATTTTTCAAATAAACTTGTCCATTTGAGTGCCCCATCTGATCATTTCTTTCCTTTCTTCTCTATAAAAGGAGGGAATGGTCAACGGTATCGAAGGCTGCATAGAGATAAAAAGGATAAGAGGGGAGAAGTGTTCTTTAGATATATAGAAGAAAAGGTCATTAGTGACCTTAATGAGGGCAGTTTCGAGGGAGTGAAGGGAGAAAAAAACAGATTGGAATCAAGGAGTGAGTGAGAAGGGAAAAAGAAGGTGAGACTGTTGTAGACAACTTGTTTGAGAAGTTTGGTGGCAAAAGGATGGAGGGAGATAGGGCAGTAATTAGAAAGAGAGGCAGGGACAAGAGATGGCTTTTTTGAGTAGAGGGGATACGAGAACATGTTTAAAGGAGAGGAAAATCCCAGAGGAGAGGGATAGGTTGAGGCTGGGCAGCACAGTGGCCTAGTGGTTAGCACTTCTGCCTCACAGCACTGGGGTCATGAGTTCAATTCCCGACCATGGCCTTATTTGTGTGGAGTTTGTATGGTCTCCCTGTGTTTGCGTGGGTTTCCTCCGCGTGCTCCGGTTTCCTCCCACACTCCAAAAACATACTAGTAGGTTAATTGGCTGCTATCAAAAATTGACCCTAGTGTCTCCCTGTATGTCTGTCTCCCTCTCTGTCTGAGTGAGTGTTTTCTATACTAGGGAATTTAGACTGTAAGCTCCAATGGGGCAGGGACTGATGTGAATGAGTTCTCTGTACAGCGCTGCGGAATTAGTGGCGCTATATAAATAAATTATGAGGATGATGAGGATGTGGGCAAAGTGGGAGCAGGCCTCAAGAGAGAGGGAGTGGAGAAGTTGTCAGGGAGAGGGTCCTGTGGGTCGGGGGATGAGGAGGAGAAAAGGGTGAAGACTTCATCTACAGATACAGGAGCAAAGGAAGAGAAGGAGGATGGGCTAGGAAGTGGGAGTAACAATGGGAAGGAGGGGAAAGTTATAATTGTCCACAGAGGAGGGTGGGAGGATGACTAGGTGGGCCAAGAAGGGACTGCTGGAAGGAGCAGTCTTGACATATTGGCTCAATTTTGGAGGTGAAGTGGGTAGCAAAGTCGATAGCAGAGAGCGAGGAGGGGAGAAGAGGGAGTGCAGGGCGGTACGTGGATTAGGAAGAAATTAGAGCCTTAAAGAAGGATTGTATAGAGACTCATAGGGCCAAACTGTTGTCAAAGATGTTTTATTTTGGATGAAGCCAATTTATTAACATGAAAATATTTACATTGTTTTAACTTATTGTAGTATATCATTTATATTTGATGTGGTTTTATTATGTCAATTGGATCCTTGCGTGTGAGCTGATGAGAGGGATATGAACAGGTATGAAGGAGTTAATTCAAAGAACAGATGTTTCTAATCAGAGATGGTGAACAAAGATTTGCAAGAATTTCTCTAAAATCTCCATTGAATCCAGGGGAGCAAAAAGGACCAAGACATGCCTATATGCCGTCTCAGCCAATTGTAATATGACATTTGTAAATTGTAATACAACCTACTTTTGTTACTCATAAAAACGGTCTGGTCTGTGAATGGACAGAGATTTCAGAGACTGAAATTGAGATTGATAATATTATCATAGCGCAAGCTTTTCTTTTGTATATAAACAATGATATAATTTTATTCTTAAAATTTCTTTTGCTGAAGAAATTAAATTATTACTTTAACATTGTAAAAGGCGAGTATGAACTTTAAGTGAAGGAAGTCAGTATGAGTGCCTGACTTTCATCAGAGCCATTCTGCACTACAGGAGCATTTTTGAAGATAGCGGGTAAGTTTGGAGTGCCCCAGTGGAGGCCAGGACCAATGAAGCTTGATGGTGACAACCAGGGCAACAGAGTCAAGTGCAGTGAGTGGTAAGGGTGTGATTATAGAAGGAGACAGACTCATCAGGGCAAGAAAGATGGAGGAGAGGAGTGAGACAAGGGAGGATCTGAACGTGGTAGGATCAATGGTTTCAAGGTTATACCTGTGGAAGTAGCCTTAGGTGAGTGGGATGGAAAGATATTAAAAGAGGAGATGGTTAGAGAGAGGGAAAAGTAAATTGATGAGGTCAGACAATACAGAGGTGTAAAATAACCAGATCAAGTAAGTGCAACGGGAGGGAAAGGAGGTCTATTGAGAGAGACCATGGGGGGAGAATAAGGAGAGAAATTTGGAAGCAGCTGGGTCTTAGGGATAGGAATATTAAAGTCCCCCAAGATGATGGAGGGAAGGTTCAGGGGGAAAAAACCTGGAAAGAGCAGCAGAGAGAGAGAAGTATGCCAATGACACCACCTTGCCTGTCCCTAGGTCTGTGTGTGTTGGAGCAATAGACAAGCCTCCAAAAGGGAGAGCAGCAGGAGAGGTATTGTCCTGAGGGTTTAGCCAAATTTCAGTGATGGCAAGCAGCTTGAAGGATCTAGAGATAAAGAAATCATGGATACATACCATTTTTTTACAGACTGACCTGGCATTCCAGAGACCACAGGATAGAGGAAGAGAGAGAAGAGGAGAGATGTGGATATGGTTGTCGGGCATGCTGTACTGCAAGGGTGTGTATGATATTGAGTGAGGAGCGTGACAAGGAGAGCGGGAATTGGATGAGAAACAGAACTAGGAAGGGACCCATCCGTGGGCAGGGGTTGGGGTAAAGGGGAGAAACAGTTGGAAGAGCAGTGCAGTTGGGGCTGATTTGGGGGGAGCATGGATGGGAGAGGGGGAGGGAGAGGCAGAGTGATGCAAGGGAATAGATTTCGAAGGGGGAATAAGGGTAAGGCATAGGTAGGAACATGCCTATTTGCATCATTTAAAATTATAAAAGGCACTTCTTTTACAATGTTTACAGCATTATTGGAACCCTTGTTTAATATCTATATAATCTAATGTTTTAGAAAAGAAAGTCTTTATGTAAAACTATTTATGTAAAAATGGTTTCTCCCCTATATGGATTCTCTGATGTCTAACAAGATTGGATTTACTTGTAAACCGTTTTTCACACTCAGAACATTGGAATGATTTCTCACCTGTGTGAGTTCTCTGATGTTCAACAAGACTGGATTTCCAAGTAAAACATTTCCCACACTCAGAACATGGGAATTTCTCACCTGTGTGAGTTCTCTGATGTTCAGCAAGGCTGATTTTACATGTATACCCTTTTTCACACTCAGAACATTGGAATGGTTTCTCACCTGTGTGAATTCTATTATGTTTAACAAGACCAGATTTAACTGTGAAACATTTCCCACACTCAGAACATGGGAATGGCTTCTCACCTGTGTGAATTCTATTATGTTTAACAAGACCAGATTTAACTGCAAAACATTTCCCACACTCAGAACATGGAAATGGCTTCTCACCTGTGTGAATTCTATAATGTTTAACAAGACCAGATTTAACTGTAAAACATTTCCCACACTCAGAACATGGGAATGATTTCTCACCTGTGTGAATTCTCTGATGTCCAACAAGTATGGATTTACTTGTAAACCGTTTTTCACACTCAGAACATGGAAATGATTTCTCACGACTGTGAATTCTTTGATGTTTAAGAAGATGTAATTTCCATGGAAAACATTTACCACACTCTAAACATGGAAATGGTTTCTCACCTTTGTGAATTCTCTGGTGATTAGCGACACCCGATTTATATGCAAAACATTTCCCACATTCAGAACATGGAAATATTTTATTGCGTCCATGAGCTGTACTAGGTGTAGCAATATCTGAGTTACTAGGAAAACATGCCTCATGATTAGAGGGATCAGATGATATATGTGCACTGTGACGAAATTGATGTATATTTGGAGTAATGGGATTTCCTCCTGGAAAATCTTGCATGATGTTGTTATCTTCTATTCTATAACCTGGAGACAAAACGAGATATCCCTCTGAGGTATTCCGGATTTTGTGTCCATCTGTTGGAAATAACAGATGTTTGGAAATAGACATTGAGCACCAAATGTTCATACATTTAGTGAGTTCAAGATATTCAATTGTTTCATTTCTACTTGCAAACAAGAACACTTCATTACAAATCTAAATGTACACATGTGATGATACCAGGATGTTAGTGTAGGAACAGAGGAAAATTCTGGTATCTAGGGACTCAGGATCACAGATGCAAAGAAAAGGCGTGGATGCAACTGTAGCTTTATTGCAGATAACTGCAAACAATAGCATATATTTAATATATATCATACTGGCAGGAGCCACGACTCAAAGGCCAATAGCGTTTAGAAACAAATGAAACACAAACAGTAGTGTGTGTCCTTCTGCAGGTGTTTTCAAAGGAACAACATCTCCGACACTGGAAAGCCCACCCCCTAAGGGGATGGAGATTGGAGGAGAAGGCTATCATCCCCTCAAAGTTTTCCCTCCTGCTGTTTTGGAGACTTGGAGTCTGACAGTTCCATGGAGACCAATAGCTACTTAAACCAGTTGCTGACTGACTTAATCCTGGTTAAGTAAGGCTGGATACACCCTACTAGCTTTACAGTCAATTATTGGGCAAATCAACTGGGAAACAACTGTTCAGCCAGATATAGTATTAGTGTGTACACTGCAACAATGAACAATTGTCGTTCCACAGCCCTTCATATCGTTGAACAAGATTTTAAAACTGAATTAAAAATGTATGCAACGTGTGTATTTACTCACGACTGTCTTGCATACACAGATAATTCAGACACTATTGTTAGAGCCGAGTGACTACTGTACAGATCTACAGGTCCCTCATATATTCGTGGAGTGCTGTCTGGTTACCAACATAGGTATATGAATATAGATCAGTGTATGTATGAACTATATAGAGGTGATCATTGTAGATCATAGCTTCAAATGTAAATGGAAGATGGGAGTGAAGATTTCATTTTACATATTCAGCCGGTGTCTTGTTTGTTTTTTTTTCACTTTTGTTTCAAATTAAATTTTGGATGTAACGGAATAAACCACTTTAATTGCTGGCTCCCGCACCGTACTTACTCACCATGCGACTCTCTGTCTCCTCCCTCCTCTCTCTCCCAGCTGACAGCCACCAACCGGAGATTGACTGAGCTGAACAGCGGTAACATCAAGATAAGCCAAATTCCATTATTAGTACATCCACATGGTAACAGAAACACCACATCACCACCCCAACCTACAGTGCGCCACTGAGAACTCCAACAAAAATCCTGACTCCCCCACTGGGCAGATACATTTTATGGATGTAGAACAAGTGATTGTGGTAGTGTCTGAACAAGGAGAATATGTCACTCTTTTCTGTAATAAGTGTTTATTACTCACCAGTGCTGATATCTGTAGGGATTTCCTCCTCCTTACCCTGCTGATCACCCCTCACATACATCTCTTCCTTTTCCTCTATAATTTCTACCTTAATATCAGTCAGATCTTCAACCTAAGTAACAAAAAATCCAATAAAATAACACTTCAATAATGTCTTATATTATTCTATATAATCTCAATTAATGAAATAAGTGTATTATGCTAGGGAATTTAGACTCTAAGCTCCAATGGGAGCAGGGACTGATGTGAGTTCTCTGTACAGCGCTGCGGAATCAGTGGCGCTATATAAATAAATGGTAATGATGATGATGATTATGATGATGATGATGATGATGATGATGTATTAGACATACACAGCTGTTCTACAGATCATATAGTGAAAAGTCATTTTGGTAATTTTGTAAGACAAAAATATGCTGTGTGAAAAGAAAATGCCATCTACCTGACACTCCTGTGGGATCCTGTGATTTTCCTCTGTACAATCCTGTGAATAAAGAGGACGGGGACATCTCTCTGGGGTATTTCTGTTACTGGATCCATCTGTAGAAGACACACAGTGACTGAATACATTGTTTAGCTGTGATTGTCAGATGTTGTGCGTACCATAACCTAAACAACCTATAACTCATATTTAAGTAAATAATTAAGGAGGCATTTCTTAGTTCTAATCCTAAAGTCATTATAAAGCGGTAAAAACAGGCTGGATCAATTAGAAATGTTAACACCACTAGGATCTTTATATGAGCGGATGAATGTCTACGGTCATCAAAAGGGTTAACAGAACTGACCATGCAAGCCCCCCATTTCATGGATAAGATGCATACAATGATCCCTGTTAGTACAAAGATATTTCTATATGCCGAGACGAGAAATGGCTTTAACTAGTATCAGGGGGGAGAAGAGGGGGGGCCTGATTCATTAAGGATCTTAAATTAAGAAGTTTCCTATTTAAGTCTCCTGGACAAAACCATGTTACAATGCAAGGGGTGCAAATTAGTTTTCTGTTTTGCACATAAGTTAAATACTGACTGTTTTTTCATGTAGCACACAAATATCAACTTTACATTTCATTGTACAAATAAGCTATCAAGTGTTTGTGTGCTACACGAAAAAACAGTCAGTGAGGTCAAGGTGGGTAATACGAACTCCAAGATCTCACTCTTTGCAGACGATATCCTCCTATCGCTTACCCAACCTATATGCCATCCTTCAGAACTACAGCTATGTTTCGGGCTATAAGATAAACTACACCAAGTCAGAGGCCATGCTGCTTCACGTTTCCCCTCGGGATACCGAGCTCCTCCAGGCTAACTTTAATTTCAAATGGCAGGACAGGAAGATCAAATACCTGGGTGTTATCCTCACTTCTCGATATGACCTCCTCTTTCGTGAGAATTTCCTACCCCTTTTCTCCAAGACGCAATCCGACCTGACCTCCTGGAACCGCCTTATTATTTCGTGGCTGGGCAGGATCATAGCTGTCAAAATGAACATACTCCCCAAATGGCTGTACCTCTTCCAAACCCTTCCGGTAGCCGTCCCTGCCTCTTTCCTTGCCACCATTCAGAAGGCACTCACCCGCTTTATTTGGAACCATAGACCTCCTAGAGTCTCAACCAATATCTTAAAACGACCAATCCCTGGAGGAGGAAGAGGCCTTTCCGACATCAAATTATACTATTTGGCTCCCCACCTTTCGCAAATCGTTGCCTCCTACACTCCCTCTGGCTCCACTGCATGGCTTGATATAGAATCGGCCCATCTAACACTGCCCGATCTCTCCTCTCTCTGGGGTGTATCACCCGCCTGTCACCCCCCTGCTGTTAAAGCACTCCTTTCCATCAAATTTGATGCGATGGTCTGGGACACTAACTTCTTCTAACTAAAACTTTCAACTGTCATATCTCCTTTAACCCCCATTTTGCATAACCCGGTGTTCCCTCCCGGATCTGCCTCTACAATCCACCGTAACTGGTCTCGTGCAGGGCTTAAATTTCCAGTATATTTTCCCAAACAGGGCCGCTGGCTTTCGCTAGCGGATCTCCAACCCCAATCCCCGTCCCAAATCCTCAGCCTCTTTGAATTCTTCCAAATTAATAATTTCTTGCGATCCCTGCCACCAACCTATGTTCTTAGGGACCTTACTCCATTTGAATCTCTTTGTAGAAGACATCCCTTGGACAAGGGCATGATTTCTCAAATATATAGCATTCTTCTCACTTCTGGCCTTCCCTCTCCAAACCCTCATGAAGACGAGTTGGGAAAAGGACCTTGGTCCTCCCCCAGATGGAGGGTCTTGGGAGGACATGAGACTGGGGATAGCTAAATGCTCTATATCAACTAAACTCAAGGAAACCTCTTACAAAATTTATTACCGTTGGTATTACACTCATTAAGACTCCATAGAATGTTTCCCTCTTCCTCGCCCTGCTGTTGGCGGGACTGTGGCCAAAGGGATACGATGTTTCATATTTGGTGGTCTTGCCCGATTATCACCACCTTCTGGGATTCAGACCATAGTTTCCTAAATACAATTTTTGAAGCCCCCATCCCAAAAGAACCCTGGATATTTCTTTTGTTACCCTCCCCAAGACCTGGACAAATTCTCCAAGAAATTAACTGCCCACATCCTGACAGCAGCCAAATCACTCATAGCCCTTAATTGGAAAAATACCTCACCTCCATCCCTTTTGGCTCTCAAGAGGCAGATTTGGCACATGGTTGCTATGGAGGAGATTACGTACTACATTCACGATAGAAGTCACGTCTTCAGTCAAGTCTGGGCTCCATGGCTAGCCGTGGAACACACCTTCCCCCCTCAACGCTCCGCGTCCTCCGAACAGACCCATGTACAATGACCCTAACTCTTCCCGACACATATCTCCCCCTCTGCTATAGGCTCAACACACTCTAATTACCCTCTAAATACTTACAGTGCTTATCTTTGTGGTCCTACCCCCCTCACAATCCCTTTTGTTCCTACACCCATTTTATATTACTCTTTAAAAATGTAAAAACCGGTCATTTTTGTCCAAAGGTTTCCTAATATGTGATTCACCACATTAACTGTTGTGATTTTACTGTGTATGCTACACAGTGTTATCGTTTTGCTGTCTATTTTCTTGATTGACCACTGAAAATAAAAAATGTAAAAAAAACACAAAAAAATTGAGATTTGGATTTTAATGTGAGTTTTCACAATTCTTCATGAGGTTGTGGATAGAAATATCTGGCACAGGAATAGAAAACAGGAGGTCATCTACAAAAGCTGCAACTTTATGGTGGACGGGGCCTAATGTTATCCATGTGATGTTTGGGTTGTCTATAATTTATATACAAGCCCTTTAAGACGATAATTTACCCATTAGATTTTTAGAGCATGACGCAGGTTTGTACCAACACAGAATATCAAACTACACACAGACATTTTCAGCATTGTTTGGAGTCCTCTGTGCAGGATACAATATTCTGGTCAACAAGCAAGATAACGGCCAGCCCTGCCTGGTATTGTTGGAGATGGGCCCTTTATCTAAAAGGCTGTTGTTTCCCTATACTCACAATAAGAGGATGTGAGCAGAGGACAAGCTTCTATTTGATAAGGTTGTAAACATTCCTACTTACCTAGTGGTGTCCAAGAAAGCCCAGTCTTAGATTTTTCTGCATGAGTAGAAAACAATATTGCAAGAAGACCCCTGAATTCAGGAAAGTAGTTTAGACTCCCTGAGCTGCGAGCTGAAATCCAGCGAGTAAATTACCGTATTAACGCGCAATATTACCGTATTAAAGGTAATATTTTTAGAGCGCGAGTATTTTAGCGATCTTGCTAACAACTGAATACCCCCCTAAAAAGTGTCTGATTGATCCTAATATAAAACTGTGAAGAGGGGAATTGAATAAAAACCGCCAATTGTTCCAATAGGAAAGATGGATTACTCATACATCATGGTTGGCTCTTTTCAGGAAGGTTGTCTCCCTGTGTCTGCAAGTAGTTGATCACTTGCTCTCACTTTGTATGAGAAATATGTAGGCACTATATAAAAAAAAACTATTAATGATAAATAAATTGATAAGAAATTCTTAGCAGCTGTAAATAACAGATCCATTGGTAGTTTCAGAATAACGGTCACAACTCAGCAGGGAAAGAATTAAAATGGGAGCCCCCAGTGGTAGGTACTTCTCTTCATTGCATTATAGTATGGTGGAAAATGCTGAAAGTGACAGCACTGTCAAAGCCTTCCATATCCATAGATTTAGGAAGAAATGTGGCTAGTGGCTACTTGAAAATAAAGGTTGGGCCTGCTTGACATCCCATGTTGTAGATTATGTTATATGCGTTTAATGATTTATTGCACATAGCTCTTAAAGGTCACCAGGTGGATTCTGTAGGCAACGATAAGACTCTGCCCAGCTTATGTGAAAGGGGGCTCAGTGACAGTTCCTCTGCTATTCAGGTGCCCATCTGGTGGGCACTATCTAGCACCGGCCCTGCTGAAGCCATAACACCATGAGAAGAAGAGCAGGAATAAAACTGGCTACATCCCACCAACAGTGGTCTTCTTCTTGGACAGTACTGGACTTACAGTTCCTACTGGACTAGTCATGGATCAGTGAATCATGCTGGTGATTGAAACTTTTATGGTCTGTGAACTTTACAACTTTGTGAGCCTTTTAAAAGTGGGGATATGTCGGGCTTGGTCCCTACCTTGCTGTTAGAAAAATGAAGATCATTGCCCAGTAGCCGGGACAGAATTCCGGGAATAAACTGACTATAAGCAGCTTTCAGATATTGTTGTGCATTAGGTATTGGTTTGGTGAACCCACTGGTACTTGTTCCTAAATGTGCTTTATTCTGAGTATTGTACATTTACAATAAAAGTAAATTTAACTTTGCTGATGTGATGTCATACCCATAGGGGCACCGGATGTGCCAGGTTGGTAAATAAGGACATCTCAAAGCAAACCACCCAGCTGGTGCGGAAAAGAGCTAAACAGTCATCCGATATCCTCACAAGCCCAAACACCCGAATACTGTTCTATCTGTATGAGTTTCCAATGCATCAAAATGTGGGGGAGAAGCGTTGATAGCAGTTATTTGTACCATTACTGTTCTATGAAAACAGGGCATGTCATCTTCAAAAATCCCATGTGTCCCCTACGGAGATCCCTTAAAAGTGTACAAATTACTGCTTTGTGAGGATTAACATCCACTTCATGTAATGTTCAGATTTCTTGATAGGAATGTGAGCAAAATTCCAGATATTATCCTCCTCTGATGATGTCCGAGGATGAATATTATCAGTAGACGAAGACAAAGGAATTGGTAAGGGAGAACTTGTTGCTGAGAAGGGTGTGGGTTCCTCTGGTTTCTGATCAGTCTGCTAGTAAGAAGCCTCAACTTGGAGTTGGAGAAGAATTCACCAATATCCTCTGCCTGTTCTGGGCAGTAACATGGTGTTTCCTCTTACTAACTTTACTCATGATCTGAAAATATCCTGTTTAATATGCTGTGTCAGGATAGGTGCAAATAACCTGTGATCTCACAGCTTTAAGATAAATCACACACCCATAACCCATTTTACATGTAATAACATAGGTAGTTGTAGTGCTAATATACAGCTTGGATCAAATAACATTAAGAGAATATAATCATTACTGAGAAACACATATATAAATATTATTACTACTATTAATGCACAGGGAGGATCATGGATAATGTCACACAGGGTCTCATTCAGCTATTGAATCACTATGGTGACTTCCCTTGTACTGATATATAGGAATCACCAGAGAGTGTGGGGGGAGGAGACTGGTCAGATCTCTGGGCTGGTAGCTCACAATGATATGATGTGAGGAGAACAGAAGTCTAATAGGGGCTGATGGCTCCTGACTCCCCCACTGAGCAGATACTTGTTCCTCATTAGTTTGTACAGACAGAGAAGGATGTAGAATAAGAGATTGATGTAGTACTCACCTGTGCGGATATCTGTAGGGATTTCCTGTTGATCACCCCTCACATACGTCTCTTCTTCTGCCTTAATATCAGCAAAGTTACCACCCTAAATCACCCACAAAGCAATAAAATACTACTTTAATAATGTCTGGTTAAATTATTTCTGATAAACCAGAAGAATATTAGTGTATAAAACACACACAGCTGCCCTACAGATCATATAGTGAAGTCACTTTGGTATTTGGTGAGACCCTAAACACTACCTACCTGATAGTCTTGTGGGATAATATGATTTTCCTCTGTACAATCCTGTGAAAAAAGTGGACGGAGACATCTCTCTGGGGTATTTCTGTTACTGGATCCATCTGTAGGAGACACATTGTGACAGAATACATTATGTGATTTATTGTGTGTATCTAGTTGGCCCTCAAAACTGATTTCTCCTATACATAATAGAATAAAAAAGAAAGAAAAGCAGCACTACTTCCAATGAAGGCGCACTAAAGACGCAAATATTTAGTCCAATACTGGGAAATTATTCCATATCATTGAGGGGATTGTTGAAGATGGATAATACATAAACAGAAATCATAAAACAATTTTTTTTATATTGATATGCATTAAAAATGAATTTAATAATTAAAAAGCGAAATATTAAAATGTTGGAGTCTGGGACAGGTAAATGAGATGGGAGTACACATAAGAGTGTAGTGGTGGTAGAATCACCTATATTTATGTATCTCCCTATCCACGATAATCACAGTGAGGATCCCTAATTAACCATCAAACATGATCAAAAATTGCACAGGTCATCTGAATGAATAAATCTTTATATTGTGTTAATAACACAAATATCAAATGATTTATATAATTAATACAGATGAAGTTCCTGAATGTAAGTTCTGTTTCTATGTCCTTAAATGATGGTTAATATCTGTTCAGTATTGTAAAGATCGACAGAGTATTCGTGATACCAGTTTATTTCTGAAATCAGCTTATTTGTTATTATTATTTTTTTATTTGTAAGAAATTATAGGAAGATCGTGTGGACGGTAAGTATGTTAGCTTATAATGATGTTTCTCATAGTGAGCAGAGAGAAATGTATGCGTGACCGCGCATACACAAGTCCGGGGACACGATCGCGATCAAGGTAAATGTATCAGTTTCACAGATCCTCAATGAACAGTAGAAAAAAGTATATATCTGTATATTTTCAGGTGTGATCTGGGTTTAGTAATTATCAACCCCACATATACTAAGTATTCCTTCCATTCTCACTTGAAAAGTGGCCGCATATAATTTTACGGCTAGCTGGTCACCCTTTGTAAACTGTGTTATATAGGGTTATTATTCACTGACCAGCTATGGCAAAAGGGATGCTTAGGAAAAATATATATGTCTCAAATTACTTTGTGTATATTCATATTATTTCATTGAGGGGCTATGATTATAGAGTATTGAGCATATACATTTATCATTCACCCCAGAGAACTGCTTGGTTCTATAAATAGCAGCTTTAGTATTATTATTGAGAACAAAATAAAGTTGTGTTCTAATATTTCAAATAGCTACATTTATAACAATCTAGGATTCTGCTCACATGAGGGCTGTGTTGATGTGCATAGCTCAAGTCTGATTACTAAGAGCATTAACATACAAAGAAAAGGTATGTTTCAACTTCTGTTGTTATATTGTATAAATTAATTGCATCTGTGGCAAGCTAGGGTTAATGCCATGTAAATTGCTAATGTTCTTTTCACATCATTTCATAGTTAAAGTATATTGAGCATATACATGTGACATTCGCCCAACAGATAAATAGCAGTTTCAATATTGTTGTTAAAAACAGAATGAGGTTTGTATCTAATATATTAGTACCATAACAAAAAGATGCATTTGTGATAATCTAATCTGAGGTTCAGCTCCTGTAAAAGGGCTGTGCTGGTGAACTGCAGCTCTGGTCTAATTACTGGAAACATTCCAGAATACAAAGATTGAGTTTATCAGATACTATTGTTATATTATGTTAATTATTTATATCTGTGATAATCTAGGATTAATGCCATGTAGAAAGATCTAATCCTCTTGAGCAGAATTCATATTATTGATCAAAAAGGGCTGTAATAGCCAGTTACACTCAGAACTCCCTGAAACACAGACTCCTTCTAAAAACGACACATACACCTGACGTACGTTTCGCTATTATCTTCTACTAGGAGGTTTTATGAGTTATGTTTATGTATTATCCATCTTCAACAATCCCCTCAATGATATGGAATAATTTCCCAGTATTGGACTAAATATTTGCGTCTTTAGTGCGCCTTCATTGGAAGTAGTATTGCTTTTCTTTCTTTTTTATTCTATTGTGATATATTACTACTAGAAGTAGCTTCTAATAGCAACTACCTCAATTTTTGTACTGCCCTTGTGTGTAAAATATTATAAGAGAAAAAGAAATTTTTTCTTGTGCAGGAGATATTCTCTAATGATTATCCTATACATAATAGTCTACTCTTACCCCATGACATGAGGGTCTGGTGATGCTCCATCATCACGTCCTTGTACAGAGCCTTGTGTCCTTCTAAATACTCCCAGTCCTGCATGGAGAAATAGACAGTGACATCACTACTATGTACTCCTGTGTATTGAGGGATACATCAATAAAAATTTAAATGAGAAAAACACCAATTCAGATTTGTTATTTTTAGGGGTTAATTGCTCAAAAAATGTAATTTTAAAAAACAATGTCTTTCCAATATGTAACAGTTTCCAAGAAACGTGGAGTGACTATCTGAGATGGGTGCAGCTCCTGCCACCAATTTGTGTCCTCTGTCTATGGACGGCACCCACAGATTGATCACCTACTTTAAACAGATTAGTGCAAACAGCAAGATGATGTTGGGAGCTGAAGGAAAACAGAGGCCTAAGAATAGCCGATCAACTGAAGACCACAGGAGCTGCAGGAGAGGTAAGTTGTAAGTATCTGTTATAATGGTTTCTATAAATGATGTCACACAATCTCTCCCAGAATCCCTCACCTCTCCAGTCAGCAGGTAGATGATTTCCAGGGTGAGATTTAATATCCCATCCACACCCATTCCGTTGGAGTCCCAAAAGACTTTGTTCCTGGCTATCTGCTTTTCTGAATGAACCTCTTCTATAGGTGAACAAAACCACTAAATCGGGCTACATTACTGTCGTGAACATAGAGCTTGCAGTTATTTATAAGGGATAATTCATAACTGCAGTGTAAATAGGTTGTAGCAAATGAATCCATTGATAGGTTAGTGTGACATGGTTCTCATAGAAGCTGTTAGATCAAAGGGTTTTTGTGTACGTTAAACCACCCAGAGGGGGCTGGGAGATAAGAGTAGCACCTTATACCATTTATGGCAGGACGCAAATGTGAAAGCCTTTGAGGATATCTCTTGCAAGACAATGAAATCTAACACATGTTTGGAAGGCCCCAGACATGCCGACTGCAGAGACAGGGTTGTATGGTAATGACAGATTCAAGCTGAATAGGGTCACAGGAAAATATCATATAATTTTCTCCAATATCATACCTACCAGAGGCATGTGTGGTATGCAGATGAAGGGAAACGTATGACCTGCTGTGTGGAGGTAAAATCAGGTTTGTAAGTCATATGGGTGAGAAGTTAGGATAGAGTGACAAAAACCTGTCTCTACAGCACAGTCATAAAACCCTAATTTGCATTCAACAGTCCTGTTGGTTCTGACCTTACAGGAAGGGGGTTTGTGGGCCCTGTAGCTTGGTTTTAAAACTGTAGTGAAAATGTAACTCCTGGTTCACTCTGAGGGAGTCAATTCGATATTGAAGAGGTCCCATTTTTCCTGCTTCTCCCAGCAACAGAACCTTGATTATAAGTGAGGTATCAATTCTGTGTTTTATCCTTTTTATTTTATAAGAAACAATTGCACTATATTTGTATGCCTTTTATTATCTTTTTATCTTAAGCATTGTGGATGTATTTTCCATATTAAATTACACTTAATAAGTTCAAGTCTCTGTGTTCTTACGAATTCACGTGACAGTTTGGTCCAGACGCTACCTAATTGAAACTGTGCAAACCCTGTGGTTTATGTGAACTCTGATTAAAGTAACTTGTGCTAGATTAATGCTAGGAAGTGTCACGAGCCGCGGCGGTACTCACAGCCGCCGCGGCTCGCTTCCTGTAGGTCCCAACGTCCCGGCCGTCACCATGACGACCGGGACGTCATTTCCTTCCAACTCCCGACCGTTGCCAAGGCAACGGTCGGACGCTTCCTCAGCGTCGTGTCCTGGCAGCCAGGCGCGCATGCGCTCTAGGGACAATCAGGCAGATTTAGCCTGTGGCTGAATTAGCAGGCATTAGCCTGCAGGTGTGGATTTCAGTGCTAAGCCCTGATTGGTCTTGCTAGGTGCTGGCAATTAGCCTACAAGTGTGGCCTTATCTAGGGGCAGGTTCTGATTGGTTATGGGTTGTATTTAAGGCAATGAGGTCTGCTGCCTCATTGCCGGTTATAGCTCCTGTGCTCCAGTCTGCTGACCTGCTTGCTCTAGTTCCTGTTCCTGTATCTACGTTTTGACTTCCCGTGTATGACCCTTGGCTTCGTATTTGACTTCGCTTGTGTTTCCTGTGACCCTGATCCTTGGCTCGTTTACCCGTTCTGCTACTTTGCCTGTGAACTCTGACCTCAGCTTGCTCATCGTTTCTGTTACCTGCTGCCTACCTTTTGACCTCTGCGTGGACCTGACTCTTCTTGCCTGGGTTCTCCCCAGCCGGTACACACTTCACGACCCTCTGTCAGTCTGCAGCCCAGTCTGTCCCCACCATCAGGGGCTCCAGTGAACACCTGACTGGCAGAGTAGACTCCGGGTTGTGTTGTGCCGGCTGGAGGGGTTCCTAACAGGAAGCAGGTTAACCCTGTGTCACATAAGCGTCACGCAGACTCAGGTGAGTGCTGTTCGTGACAATTACCATCTATCTTTTCTACCCTGACCTTTTCCCTTCTGTCTCCCCCAATGTGGTTACAGGTCTTTGAAAGACATATTACACCGTATATACAGACATACATATGGGGAAGCATGAGCTGGGCTATCTAGAAGAGATGTGGTCCTGGTGGGCTTAACCTTTACCTGAGCATGCCTGGAAGAGAGAAAGAAACTGAGGGAGAGACCACAGTGACTGGCTGAGGAGGGAACCTCGTCCATAAAAGAGATTTGTATCTGTGTGTGCAGCAACTAAAATAAGTGATAGAGATAAGCGGCCTAGCTGCCCACTGATTACAGAGGAGCCAAGAAGTGACGTAATGCCTCACTGATCACTATACACAGGTCACCAATAACCCACTGATCAGTATACACAGGTCACCAATAATCCACTGATCAGTATACACAGGTCACCAATAATCCCCTGATCACTATACACAGGTCACCAATAATCCACTGATCAGTATACACAGGTCACCAATAATCCACTGATATCACTATACACAGGTCACCAATAATCCCCTGATCACTATACACAGGTAACCAATAATCTACTGATCACTATACACAGGTCACCAATAATCCCCTGATCAGTATACACAGGTCACCAATAATCCACTGATCACTATACACAGGTCACCAATAATCCACTGATCACTATACACAGGTCACCAATAATCCACTGATCTCTATACACAGGTCACCAATAACCCACTGATATCACTATACACAGGTCACCAATAACCCACTGATCAGTATACACAGGTCACACTGGTATCACTCTGGAGAGCCCCGGTGGGGTATGATATCTCTAAGCAACATTATAGTGACAGTCTTCAAATCTGTCTTTCCTTGGGTTAGGTATCCCAATGTTATTTATATACAGACTAGACCAAAACTTTCACAATAACAATGCCCTTACCAATGTGTTATCTGTTTTGGGTTTCAAATTCCATTATTCTCTTATAGGTGGAGCAGCTCAGAATACGGTAGCTTTACCGTGGCGGATAAGCTTTTACTACTGGTAAATGGTAACAAAATAAAATCTATTTGAGATAATGCAAAAAGACACCAATGTGGAAATGCAGTCCTAAGTACAGTCCTAGTGTTGGTGGCCACAAAATCAGCAATTTTACCAAAACTTAACACACCATTACCAAAAATATCTACATATTCACCCCATGTAACATAACAATGAAACTAAGGTGGAAAAAGAAATCTAACAGAAGAGAAAATATTAGTAAAGCAGGGATATGACAGACAGCAATGAGAACACGCATAGGGTTAACCAATAGTGAATTTCATCAGTTTTGGACAATTTGTGATTAGGTCCCAGCATGAACTGTCATGTTAGAGGCCACAGTTATCCTATCACTGCCCTTCATGTTTATGTATGAAAATCCTGCTGGCCATGTATATAGCACAGGGTAGGATGAGGCATTTACTGGAGGATAATCATTTAGTCTCTGAAGATTCTCACACACACTGACATTCTCTGTGAGAGTCTATTGTTTAGTAAAACAAGAAGCCCTGACTGACACCCTCAGCTCAGTGAGCTCAGCCCTTTGTTACATGAACATGAAGGAGCTGATTCATTATGGAAAGTAAAGGAGTCCTCTACCAGTCTGCTGTAAATGTATTATATCAGGACACCAGAGGCTGCTGCACCTGTATTACACTAATTACACCTCAAACTGTGTTATAATAACAGGGCCCCAGTCAGCTGACACGTATTATACTCACAGGACACCAGAGTCTGCTCCCCCTGTATAATAATGTATAATAATAATAACATAATTACCTGGTGCGGACACAGCAGTCACCTCTCTGACTCCTCCTACTCTAAGGTCACCCGGAAGTTACAATAGATGAAAGATCACTTCCGGTACACAGACATAGAATTGCAGATGGAACGCACCGACCGGAAGTGATATGGAACGCACAGACCAGAAGTGATATGGAACGCACAGACCGGAAGTGATATGGAACGCACATACCGGAAGTTATATGGGACCGCACAGACCGGAAGTGATATGGGACGCACAGGCCGGAGCTCTGGTGGAACGCACTGAGATACATAGGATGACACAGCTGGATGCTGGAGGGGAGATGTCTCCCAGTAGAAGAGGGCAGGGAGAGAGAAGGGTGTCTGTGAGTGTCACATACTGGGGGGTGAGCAGTGACAGGGTGTGATGGGGACACACTGAGTATAAGGGGGTGCAGTGAAGAGCACAATACAACCCGTGGGGATAATGTGATGAGAGGCTCAGAGTGAAGGGTCAGTGGGTCACTACATCCTCCCCTTCCCCCAAGACTATTTGAAACAGGTTCTTTGCTACATCTCCCTCTGTACTGCATAACAGTGATCATTGTATGTATGTTGTCTACATAACAGGCCGGGGGTTTGCATGATTCAGTCCTGTTAACCCTTTCTGGCTTATACAAGGTATTCCTAATTTACTCTTAAAGGCGAAGCCTCAACTGTTTTTTTCAGAACATTTTCTAAAACAATTGATTACAATCTAATGCATTACATAAATCACAAGTAATACAATGATTACATATAACAAACCATGAATAATTCAACTAGACCAACCTCCGCACCAAGAAAACCAATTAGCAGGGTTTAACCAACAAAACCAGGCCACTGGGCATCTGCTTATTAATTTGCCTTCCTAAAATCAGCTTTTATTTGTCTGATTTTCCGTAAATATCCATATATTTGATTTGTTTCATTCTCGCCCACATAACTGTACCAACCAGGACCAGCAGTTTGACACATGCCCTCGAGTAATTTAATACCAAAGCATGTTGATTTAACACTTTAGCATGAAATTTGGTTACATTTGTCGATATATCTAATGCACCCAAAATTTCATCAGTGGCATCATTAAATAATTCTGCCAATTTCTTCAAATTATAAGCATTTTCTACTGCTAAAACCACTAATGATAATGATGAACCAAATTTCTTCTCCCATGGCACATAAATTCTGTACTGCAGACCACCATGGTTTATATACCCAATCTACTACATAAAAATACACTTTTGTATTGTGACAGGCCAAGCAAAATGGCAGCTGAACTCCATTTTATTGTTCTTGTACTTTTATTGTGTGTATTATGAAATGCTGATGTAACCAAGGCAAAGCCGGGATACGTCTATATACATATATCAGGTAGGCGTTGTCCCAGTGCTAACTGCGCATGTTCTGGAAAGTCCCAAGTAACTTCACTGCTCTGCGCCTGCGTAGAATAAGTGAAACTGTTTATTACTCATAGCTGTACCAATAAGACGTTCTTAATTCTGTTTATACCTTATATGTTAGTAATATCCGGCACCCTTAGGTTCCTCTCTATAAAAGCTGGTTTTGCTGCAACATAAGTTGCCTTGTCCTGGACCGTCGGTAATGGTGCCAGTCATTGTCTATCCTGCTTGAGAGAGAGAGAGAAAGTGGGGCCCTGGATAATTGCTGATTAAACATATTTCTAAGAGAACTATCAAAGCTAAGTATATTGTATTTTTACATGTTTGCAATAAAAGATTGATATTTGAACTTTGTGCTCAGGACTCCAACTCCTTCCAACCTGAAAGAACCTGTAAAACGTTTCACCGCAAACATGTATTATAAAATAGTTTTTTGGTTAAACTCCCAGGAACTATCCATAGTTCAGTGTCTTGCAAAACTTCACCCGGAGATATCGGTCTAGCAACATACAGAAGTGATCCATTGGTGAATGGTACAAATCCAGCAATTTGAATAGTTCCCTAGCTTGGCAAGCCGAGGTCTTTCTTCTGTTCCATGATATTTGTCAAGACCCAAACCACAGGATCACCAGAAGATGGCACACAATCCACTTCCAGGCAATTATTCAGCAATAGGAACCCACCTGCAGGAAGAGAAATATACAGGATTATCTGTTCCTTCTAGTAACACTAAATATGTATCACCAAGACCTGAAGCTACTATTTCTCCTATCTTCTTTGTCTTTTCTATGCCTACCGGCATCACCCATACTTTGCATCTTGTCTGATGTTCACTGGTTTTCACTACTACGTAAACTGAATCAGGTACCACTACCAAATGTCCTAATATTTGTCTCTTCTCCACATATCACCATTGATTAAGGATCAAAGTGACACAATATTCCCCCAATTCATCCAATGTAACTAATTCTACCCATGTTCTATCACCTCTAGTACTGGTATAAAATAGAGTGAGGATTTAGTTTCTATACTTGTTATCCCTGTTGGTACGTTTTACATGGGGTCTGGAGTATGTACAAGAACTGAACATCTCATCTAATTGAACCAATTTTATGACTCTGGCCTGGCTATATATATACATATAGCCGAGTAACCCAATAATTTCCCCCCTCCCTTCACCGATCAGCTGTCCAATTAGCACGGATGTAACTTATTTTGAAATCATCATAACTATAACTTACCATTCAGTCTGGGGGAGACATATGTGTGTTTTCTACACAAAGTGTTTAGAAAATACAGTTAAACAAACATTGAACAATAATTGAAGACATCTACACATAATTTACGTCTACTGCATCTTTACTCTGCTACTTCTGATTGCACAGGACTTTACATCTAGGTAATATTTTGAATTCCTGCATCTGTGTTACTAAAGTAACACGAAATCTCGAAAAGCTGAACGTCACTGGCGTATATCTTGTACCTGTAATGATTTCAGCACATATACTGCTATCTACCACTCCTATCGAAATGCTCTGGACACTGCTAAACAAGCACACTTCCAATCTCTCATTTATGCTCAGGCTTCTAATCCCAAACGACTTTTTAACACATTTAGATCTCTTCTCAGTCCCCCCACCCTAAACCCTGCGACTACCATCAGTGCCCAGGATCTTGCTTCCTATTTCAAGAATAAGATTGAGAAGATCAGACTTGAAATGGTATCATCTCCCTAGACTAGCAATCAGCTCAATTCTTTCCCAGCATCCTCTGACACGCTCTCTTCATTTGATCCCACAAATGAAGAGGAAGTTTCAACTCTCTTCTTATCTTCCTACTCTACCTTCTGTCCTCTTGATCCCATTCCCTCACAAATTGGTAGGTCCGTCTCCTGTGCTCATTCCACATCTAACTAAAATCTGTAATCTATCTCTCTCTACTCGTATCTTTCCATCACTATTCAAGCATGCAGTGATTACTCTTATTCTAAAAAAAGCCAAAATTCTGACGCAAACTCTCTCTCAAATTACCGTCGAATCTCTCATCTCCCATGCCCCTCCAAACTTCTGGAGAGAATTGCCTACACTCACCTCACACATTTCCTTTCTGCAAACAATTTATTAGATCCTCTTCAATCAGGCTTTCGCTATCAACACTGCACAAAGACTGCACTGACCAAGGTTGTCAATGATCTGATCACAGCTAAAACTAAAGGTGATTACTCTCTTCTAATTCTCCTGGATCTCTCTGCTGCATTTAACACTGTTGACCACTCTCTTCTCATACAGACGCTACAATCCCTAGGTCTTCAAGACACTGTCCTGGTTCACATTCTATGTAATCGCTCTTTCAGTGTTCATTTCTCTGGAACAACCTCCACTCTGCTTCCTTTATCAGTTGGAGACCACAAGGCTCAGTCCTAGGTCCTCTGCTATGCTCTATCTACACCATTTCTCTTGGAAAACCAATACGCTCCTTTGAATTTCAGTATTTATCTCTATCCGGATGATACACAAATTTATCTATCCTCTCCTGATCTCTCGACATCTGTGATGTCTTGCGTTACTGACTGACTTTTTGCCACTTCATCTTGGATGTCTTCTCGCCAACTCAAACTCAATGTTTCAAAAACAGAATTAATAATATTCCCACCCAATAATAAAAGCTTCCTGCCTGACATTTCTATTTCTATTGACAACATGACCATAAATCCGACCCCGCAAGCTCGCTGCCTAGGTGTAATCATTGACTCGCAACTATCCTTTGTTTCCCACATCAACTCTTTATTTACATCATGCTGCATACATCTAAAAAACATTTCCAGAATATGTATCTATCTCACATAAGACACTGCAAAAACTTTAATTCATGCAGTCATCATCTCCCGCATAGACTATTGTAATTCCCTCATTGGTCTTCCCGAAATCAGACTCGAGCCCTTACAATCTATTTTTCACGCAGCGGCTAGATCAGGGCCGGACTGGGACTAAAAATCGGCCCTGGCATTTAAAGCACACAGGCCCACCTCTGTTCCAGATAATAATAATATTACAGTACTTTTTGCAAAGGTCATTGTTATACGGTGTCCCATGAGATACAAATGTATTATGCACAGCTTGACTGTCTATTTGCAGCATAGGGCTTACCAGTATCAGATAATGGTATGTACAGGACTGTCAAGAGAAATTTGGGGCCCAGGTAGAGTGAACTTTTGGGGTCCCCCTCTATAGGCGAGTGTCACGGGCACTAGGAGTCTTTACCCAGGGATCACCAGGTGGTAAGCTTACCAGAGCAATGTAGATGGTAATAGGGTACTCTGGTAGCAGGGTGATCACGGAACAGGCAATGGTAGATGAGGAGATGCTCAGGAAAGTCTATGACTAGCAGCACTGGTAATATGGAGGTAATACACGAGGAACTGTATGGACAAGGGCAAGTGGAGGTAGTCAGTGGTCTGCGATAGCAAGTTGTAGCACTGCTATAGTGAGGAGGAATGTCCAACAGAAACGAGGAGGTGATGAGAGTCAGCGGTCTGCGGATAGCAAGTGGTACCGCTGTCTGAGTGAAGGAATGGAATCCAAGTGGAGGTATCCGGGAAGTCAGTGGTCTGCGGTAGCAAGTTGTACCACTGCTATGTGAGAGGAATGGAACAGGTGATACAGGAACAGGAATCAGTGGTCTGCCTTCAGCAAGTTGTACCACTGAATATATATGTGAGGAGGTGTACGGGGAGAGACTGCAACACAGGATGTACACGGGCACATTAAACACGATCCACAGCAATATGCACAATATATATAAATGACTGAACAGGTCTGCAAATGTAGAAAGTCTCTGAAGTAATCCAGCACAAGGTAACACAGTCAATGATGGCAAAAGACTCAGCGGATTGCAGACTCCAGAGGAGAACCAACACAGTCCAGCAAGATATGCAATACACCAGCACAGTCAATGAGAAGTATGCATACCGTGGTTCAGAAGTAGGCAGTCAGATAGGAGTGCAGCGATACCTGGGCGGCAGGAGGCCGACAGGATGAGAAGTCCCTGGATGTAAGAGGCAGGGGTCTAGTAGGTGCAGCGCACAGGTAAGTAGACCAACAGGGACACGAATCCACAGGAATCAGTAAAACGTGGAACTGGACTCATGGAGGACCCAGGAGAATGGAGATGATCTAGCAGAGGAGTAGCTGATGAGATACGAATCCAATGCTGACAGGAGGGTAGAGACCAGCGGGAAACAGGAAGGCGTGGAGAGCGGATCAGCAGTAGATGGACGATAGCGCTGGCAGCAGCAGCAGGACTCTGCGGACACACGGGAGAGATGAGATGAGGCTGACGGGCACAGGAGCAGCGGATAGAAATCAGCTAGCAGTCACGATGATGAACACCGGCGAGTTGCAAGCTGGAGGCTGTAGTGCACGGAGGCAGCGGATAGGAATCAGCTCACAGTCACGATGATGAACACAGGCGAGTTGCCAGCTGGAGACTGTAGTGCACGGAGGCAGCGGATAGGAATCAGCTCACAGTCACGATGATGAACACAGGCGAGTTGCAAGCTGGAGACTGTAGTGCACGGAGGCAGCGGATAGGAATCAGCTCACAGTCATGATGATGAACACCGGCGAGTTGCAAGCTGGAGACTGTAGTGCACGGAGGCAGCGGCTAGGAATCAGCTCACAGACTTGATGATGAACAGGTGAGTGGATAAGGAGAGAAAGCTGTAGTGCACGGAGGCAGCGGATAGGAATCAGCAAACAGTCACAATGGAATATAATAGCGTTGAAGTGGTATAGAAGACTGTAGTGCACGGAGGCAGCGGATAGGAATCAGCAAACAGTCACAATGGAATATAATAGCGTTGAAGTGGTATAGAAGACTGTAGTGCACGGAGGCAGCGGATAGGAATCAGCTCACAGTCACGATGATACAGTTGATGGTAGAAGTGGTATGGGAACCACAGTAGTAGAAGTGGTTTGGAAACCACAGAGGTAGAAGTGGTTTGGAAACCACAGGAATCAGCAGCGCTGAATACACGAGGAAACACAGGAACACCTTCAGAGACTCATGGGGAATGAGACTCCAAGATCAGGCAACGTGGTGTTGACCACAGGTGCTTAATATAGGGAGTGTTGCCTGATCTGCCAATTGAGTTAAAGGGACATACACTGAAGTATAGGAAAGGGCTGCGCATGCGCAGACCCTCAGGATGGAGGACGGCCACGGTTCCTAAATGTCCGGGAAGAAGCACTCACAATCCGGTGAGTGACAGTACCCCCCCTTTTAAAGGTGGGCACAGAACGCCTGGAACCGGGCTTGTCCGGATTTTTGGAATAAAACTTCTTCAAAAGGGCAGGAGCATTAAGATCTTCAGCTTTGATCCAAGAGCGCTCCTCAGGACCAAAGCCCTTCCAATGAACGAGGAAACGGAGGACTCCTCGCGAAATTTTTGCGTCTAGTACCTCAGTAATCTCGAAATCCTCCTCCTGATGAACTTGAACTGGCTGCGGAGCTGAGGGAGGATTTGAGAAACGGTTGATAATAAGAGGTTTGAGTAAAGACACATGGAAGGCATTAGAAATCCGAAGATTCTTAGGAAGAAGAAGTTTCACACATACTGGATTGATTACTTGAATGATCCTATATGGACCAATAAAACGAGGGGCGAATTTCATAGATGGAACCTTCAAACGAATGTTTTTAGTAGATAACCAGACACGATCTCCAATTTTTAGTGGTGGAATAGCCCGCCTCTTCTTATCTGCGAAAGATTTATATTTGATAGATGTCTTCTTTAAACAGGTTTTGACCTGAGACCAGATATTTTTAAAGGTCTGACAAGCAGTCTCCACCGCAGGAACTTGGGTGGGCGGGAGGGCAGGAAATTCCGGAAAAGACGGATGGTGACCGTAGACCACAAAAAATGGAGTTTTGGATGATGACTCATGGTACATGTTGTTATGGGCGAATTCAGCCCAAGGAAGCAACTCTACCCAGTTGTCTTGATTGGCTGAAGAGAACATCCTTATAAAAGTCTCAAGATCTTGATTGACACGCTCAGTCTGTCCGTTAGATTGCGGATGGTAAGAAGATGAGAGTGCTAATCGTATGCCCAAGGTTTTACAAAGGGCTCGCCAGAATCTGGAAACGAATTGTACTCCTCTATCTGACACAATCTCAGACGGACCTCCATGGATGCGGAAGATCTCTTTAATGAAATGTTCAGCCAGGATAGACGAGGAAGGCAAACCAGACAGAGGGACGAAATGAGCCATCTTCGAAAATCTGTCCACCACCACCCAAATAGTGTTATGATTCTTACTAGGTGGTAAGTCAGTAACGAAATCCATACTAATATGGGTCCACGGCTTGGACGGAATGGGTAGTGGTCGCAGCAACCCTGCTGGAGTTCTGCGGGAGGATTTGAACTGGGAACATAATTCACAGGAAGCAATGAACTCTTTGACGTCTCTCCTCATTGAAGGCCACCAGTAACTTCGAGAGAGCATCTCAAAGGTCTTGTGTTCACCGGCGTGTCCAGAAAAACGAGAGGCATGGAACCACGAAAGGATTTTCCTCCTTAGAGTAGGAGGCACGAGAGTCTTCCCAAATGGTAGCGTTTTGGTGGATGAAGCAGCCAGTGAGATACATTTGGGGTCTAGAATGGTATGGTTGGAAACCTCTTCTATATCAGAGGACGTCACAAAAGCTCTAGATAAAGCGTCAGCTTTTTTGTTCTTGGCAGCTGGTTTGAAGGTTATTATTAATTCGAAACGGGAAAAGAAAAGAGACCATCTTGCTTGGCGAGGGTTCAAGCATTGGGCAGACTGAAGATATGACAAGTTCTTATGATCCGTGAAGATCGTCACCGGATGGCGAGCTCCTTCCAATAAGTATCTCCACTCCTCTAATGCAGCTTTGATAGCCAGTAACTTCTTGTCCCCGATAGTATAATTCTTCTCTGCGGGCAGAAGACCCCGAGAATAGAAGGCACAAGGATGGAATTTTTGCTGTTCAGAGCGTTGGGAGAGAATGGCTCCCAAGCCCACATTAGAGGCATCTACTTCTAGAAAGAAGGGGAGTGTCACATCAGGCTGTCGAAGGATTGGAGCCGAAGAGAAGGACTCTTTGAGTGTTTGAAAGGCTTGAAGAGCCTCAGGCGACCATTGCTTAGTATTAGCCCCTTTTCGAGTCAGGGCCACAATAGGAGATGCAATGGAAGAAAAGTCTTGAATGAAGCGTCTATAGTAATTGGCAAAACCTAAAAAACGCTGGATAGCACGAAGAGTAGTTGGCTGGGGCCAATGTAGTACAGCATTCACCTTGTCTGGATCCATCTTCAGGCCAACTCCGGAAACTATATACCCCAAGAATGGAATCTGGGGCAATTCGAATGAACATTTTTCTAATTTACAGAACAATGAATTTTTTCGTAGCCTGGAGAGGACTTCTGCCACATGTTGGTGGTGAGAAGGCAGGTCCTGGGAAAAGATCAATATGTCGTCCAGGTAGACGACGACACATACATATAATAAGTCCCGAAAGATCTCATTGATGAAGCCTTGAAAAACAGCGGGGGCATTACACAGCCCGAAAGGCATTATCAGATATTCGTAATGCCCGTCTCTGGTGTTAAACGCTGTCTTCCATTCGTCACCGGAACGGATTCTGATTAAATTGTAGGCACCACGAAGATCCAACTTAGTAAAAATACGGGCTCCCTTGATGCGATCGAATAGCTCAGTGATCAGCGGAATGGGATACCGATTCTTGATAGTAATGGCATTGAGTCCACGAAAATCTATGCAAGGGCGTAATGATCCATCTTTCTTTTTGACGAAGAAGAACCCAGCTCCAGCGGGAGAGGTGGAAGGTCGAATAAACCCACGCTGGAGGTTCTCCTGTATATACTCAGATGTAGCTTGAGTCTCAGGTAACGAGAGAGGATAGACCCGGCCCCTGGGGGGAGTCTTGCCAGGTAGAAGGTCGATCGGACAATCCCAAGAACGATGAGGAGGAAGACGTTCAGACTGAGCTTTATCAAACACATCGGTAAATGAAGCATATTGAGGAGGGAGTCTCGGTGAGGTAGATGAGATGGAAGATTGCTGTACTTTGAGAGGAATAACTTGGGAAAGGCAACGATGGTGACATTCAGGCCCCCAAGATGTGACTTGAGGGGTGCGCCAGTCAATCTGGGGAGAGTGACACTGAAGCCATGGAAGGCCTAAGACAATCGGACTTGTCGTAACAGGAAGGATTAAAAACGATATTTCTTCATGATGCAGGGCACCAATCTGAAGTGTTACTGGAGACGTACTCTGAGTGATGAGACCGTTGATGAGACGTGATCCATCTATAGCCGTCACAGTAATGGGTGTTTTTAAGGTAATCACTGGTAGAGACCATTGATTTACTAATGATTTGGAAATAAAATTTCCTGCTGCTCCGGAATCAATTAATGCCTGTGACTCAAAGGTTTTGGTAGCAGAGGAAATCGTAACATCAAAAGCGCAGACTTTAGATTTCATGGAAGATGGAGAGGACTCCAGGGACCCTAACTTCACCTCTCCAGAACTAGTTAGGGCCTGGCATTTCCCGATCTCTTAGGGCAGGAGCTGAGAATATGAGTGGAATCAGCACAATAGATACAGAGTCTATTCTTTACTCTTCGTTTTCTCTCCTCGGAAGATAATTTGGAACGTCCTACCTCCATGGGAATCACAGAGGGTGAAACTGGACGAAATTGAGGGTTAGAACGAAGAGGTGCTTTAGCAGAAGTTGTTTTCTCAGCCTCCCTTTCACGAAATCTCATATCAACACGATGGCATAGAGAGATCAAATCTTCAAGTGACGAAGGAAGCTCTTGAGTAGTCAGTGCATCTTTAATTTTATCGGAGAGCCCCTGCCAGAAGGCGGCAACTAGGGCTTCAGTGTTCCACTGAAGTTCAGAGGCTAAGATCCTAAATTGAATGACGTACTGGCCTACTGTATGAGATCCTTGTCGCAGGCGGAGGATGCTGGAAGCAGCGGAGGTCACACGACCTGGTTCATCGAACACACTTCGGAATGTAGAAATGAATTTGGCACTATCTTGCAATATAGGATCATTTCTCTCCCACAGAGGGGAGGCCCAAGCCAGGGCTTGTCCTGAAAGCAAAGAGATAATATAGGCCACTCTGGAACGATGGGTAGAAAAATTTTGAGGTTGGAGCTCAAAATGGACTGATCATTGGTTCAGGAAACCCCTACAAGTTTTGGGGTCTCCATCGTACTTTGACGGAGTAGGCAGGTGAAGCGTGGAAGCTGTAGACACCTGGGATGGCACTGGGGAAACAGAGGAAAGCACAGAAGCCTCGGGAGTAGCTGTCACAGTCTGTCCAGATGTTCCTTGGGAGGTTAATGACTGATAACACTGAAGTAACAGCTGTTGGCGGGCATCCTGTTGCTCCACACGGCTGACCAGATGCTGCAGCATCTCTTTGGCGGTAGGTTCCGTATCTGGGTCTGTCATGGCCTGATCTTACTGTCACGGGCACTAGGAGTCTTTACCCAGGGATCACCAGGTGGTAAGCTTACCAGAGCAATGTAGATGGTAATAGGGTACTCTGGTAGCAGGGTGATCACGGAACAGGCAATGGTAGATGAGGAGATGCTCAGGAAAGTCTATGACTAGCAGCACTGGTAATATGGAGGTAATACACGAGGAACTGTATGGACAAGGGCAAGTGGAGGTAGTCAGTGGTCTGCGATAGCAAGTTGTACCACTGCTATAGTGAGGAGGAATGTCCAACAGAAACGAGGAGGTGATGAGAGTCAGCGGTCTGCGGATAGCAAGTGGTACCGCTGTCTGAGTGAAGGAATGGAATCCAAGTGGAGGTATCCGGGAAGTCAGTGGTCTGCGGTAGCAAGTTGTACCACTGCTATGTGAGAGGAATGGAACAGGTGATACAGGAACAGGAATCAGTGGTCTGCCTTCAGCAAGTTGTACCACTGAATATATATGTGAGGAGGTGTACGGGGAGAGACTGCAACACAGGATGTACACGGGCACATTAAACACGATCCACAGCAATATGCACAATATATATAAATGACTGAACAGGTCTGCAAATGTAGAAAGTCTCTGAAGTAATCCAGCACAAGGTAACACAGTCAATGATGGCAAAAGACTCAGCGGATTGCAGACTCCAGAGGAGAACCAACACAGTCCAGCAAGATATGCAATACACCAGCACAGTCAATGAGAAGTATGCATACCGTGGTTCAGAAGTAGGCAGTCAGATAGGAGTGCAGCGATACCTGGGCGGCAGGAGGCCGACAGGATGAGAAGTCCCTGGATGTAAGAGGCAGGGGTCTAGTAGGTGCAGCGCACAGGTAAGTAGACCAACAGGGACACGAATCCACAGGAATCAGTAAAACGTGGAACTGGACTCATGGAGGACCCAGGAGAATGGAGATGATCTAGCAGAGGAGTAGCTGATGAGATACGAATCCAATGCTGACAGGAGGGTAGAGACCAGCGGGAAACAGGAAGGCGTGGAGAGCGGATCAGCAGTAGATGGACGATAGCGCTGGCAGCAGCAGCAGGACTCTGCGGACACACGGGAGAGATGAGATGAGGCTGACGGGCACAGGAGCAGCGGATAGAAATCAGCTAGCAGTCACGATGATGAACACCGGCGAGTTGCAAGCTGGAGGCTGTAGTGCACGGAGGCAGCGGATAGGAATCAGCTCACAGTCACGATGATGAACACAGGCGAGTTGCCAGCTGGAGACTGTAGTGCACGGAGGCAGCGAATAGGAATCAGCTCACAGTCACGATGATGAACACAGGCGAGTTGCAAGCTGGAGACTGTAGTGCACGGAGGCAGCGGATAGGAATCAGCTCACAGTCATGATGATGAACACCGGCGAGTTGCAAGCTGGAGACTGTAGTGCACGGAGGCAGCGGCTAGGAATCAGCTCACAGACTTGATGATGAACAGGTGAGTGGATAAGGAGAGAAAGCTGTAGTGCACGGAGGCAGCGGATAGGAATCAGCAAACAGTCACAATGGAATATAATAGCGTTGAAGTGGTATAGAAGACTGTAGTGCACGGAGGCAGCGGATAGGAATCAGCAAACAGTCACAATGGAATATAATAGCGTTGAAGTGGTATAGAAGACTGTAGTGCACGGAGGCAGCGGATAGGAATCAGCAAACAGTCACAATGGAATATAATAGCGTTGAAGTGGTATAGGAGACTGTAGTGCACGGAGGCAGCGGATAGGAATCAGCAAACAGTCACAATGGAATATAATAGCGTTGAAGTGGTATAGAAGACTGTAGTGCACGGAGGCAGCGGATAGGAATCAGCAAACAGTCACAATGGAATATAATAGCGTTGAAGTGGTATAGAAGACTGTAGTGCACGGAGGCAGCGGATAGGAATCAGCTCACAGTCACGATGATACAGTTGATGGTAGAAGTGGTATGGGAACCACAGTAGTAGAAGTGGTTTGGAAACCACAGAGGTAGAAGTGGTTTGGAAACCACAGGAATCAGCAGCGCTGAATACACGAGGAAACACAGGAACACCTTCAGAGACTCATGGGGAATGAGACTCCAAGATCAGGCAACGTGGTGTTGACCACAGGTGCTTAATATAGGGAGTGTTGCCTGATCTGCCAATTGAGTTAAAGGGACATACACTGAAGTATAGGAAAGGGCTGCGCATGCGCAGACCCTCAGGATGGAGGACGGCCACGGTTCCTAAATGTCCGGGAAGAAGCACTCACAATCCGGTGAGTGACAGCGAGTAGCAAAAAAACTGTGTGCTGCAGCGCCGAAAATGGCGTTGATACATATACTGCAATAATACATTACATTTATCACGCCCTCCCATCCACGTTATGACATCCCCAGCCCACTGTACTTATCTATGCTTCTGGTGCTGCTGATATCCATCAGGGTGGGAACTTTCTGTAGAGTGAGTAGGGAAGCTCTTTGTCTCACAGAATTACCAAATCTTATGATACTTAGAGCTCCCCGGCTTGCTCTGCAGGCTGTGTCCTGCTCGGGGACTGGGAGCAGCAATCAGTTCCATTCCCCTAACCAGAGGTGAATTAAGGCTCAGGGGGCCCAGGGTATTTAAGACAGCAGGGCCCCTATTATGTAACATGGTTATCATTTTATACAAATACACAGGTAATACTTTGTGCACTTCTGTTAGAAGAAAACAGCTCTGCCTTCACAAGCAGTACGTTGTGAAGGGGGACATACCTCCCAACTGTCCTTGCAGTCTGACCAATTCCTGACAAATCGAGACAGTCACCCAAATTCAGAACTGCCCCACCAGATTCAGGACAGTTAACAGACTGTCCTGCTCTCTCCTACCTGTCTTGTCACTTTCGCCACTTATGGCAGCTGTTTCTTTAGCTCAGTTCCTGCTTGTCTTGATCCTGGAATGTTGGATGCCCTATTTTGAAAAACAATGGGTACATGAAATTTAGAAAACTCCAACCAGCCCCGGTGTTAAATCTAAAGATGCTTAGGCTCGGTTCCCCGAGAACCGAACACACCTGAACTTAGCATATCCAAGGCTCGGTACTTTCGCACGCCATCGGAATTACAAAAGGAGGCAAAACGTCATTGTTACGTCGTCAGATCTCGGGAGCTTTGGATTCTATAAGTAACACCCTCCACGGTGATCCAGCGCCATTTCACAGAGGAACACATTAGGGGTAGCACAGTTTTTGGCAGTCTCTAGTGCAGTTGGGCAGCGTCATAGGTAGAAAAGAAAAAGGAGGGGTAGCAGTGTACTTCAAAGTCTCCAGTGGCATTCAGGAGAGCTCCAATGCTAATTGTCATTGTTGAAGTAGAAATAATAGGGCTGGCAGTCTTGGTGTAAATCTGCAGTCATATTGTACTGTGTTATATAGGTAACACACAAAGAGGAGAGCTCCATTGCTAATTGTCATTGCTGAAATAGAAATAATAGGGCTGGCAGGCTTGGTCTTCTGAATTTGCAGTCAAATTGTACGGTGTTATATAGGTAACACACAAAGAGGAGAGATCCATTTCTTATTGTCATCACTGAAATACAAATTATAGGGCTGGCAGGCTTGGTCTTCTAAATCTGCAGTTACATTTTACTGTACCATAGCTCACTCAGAAACAGAAGAGGTGGCAGGGTTCAGTGCTGAAACAGAAATTGTAATAATAGGGCTGTCAGTGTTCTTAAAAGTCTCCAGTGACATTCTACTGTGCCATAGCTTATACAGAAACAGGAGGGGTGGCATTGTTCTTGTCACTCTCCAGTCTCAGTCATGATGATACTAATCCCTCTACCTCATGTGCTAAAGCCTATGTTCAAGTGTATAGTGGTTTTAAATCAGGAAAACAAAAATGTAAATACAAAGCTTGTACCTTTTTAAAGAAATAAAACCTCTCTAATAAATGTGAAAGTTTACTGTAGAAAAACATAAAATTGCCAACATGCCATTCTACCCAAAATATTATTAAGCATACCAGCATCAGCTAGCTACCTTCTCTCACCAAGATCACAGCATCTGCAATCTACACTGTCATCATATTCATCCTCATCAGTGTGTACATCATCCTAAAACAATAATAATTCATCCCCGATGGAATCCACCATCACAGAAGTCTGTGTACTTTGATGTAACTGCCGGTAATGGCCTTCCTCAGGAATTTGTAGTTAATTTTACGGAAGAGCTGTCACTATTTTTGGGCAATTCTTTTAGACCAGACCAAATGTCAAAATGTTGTACAGACTCATCTGTATCACCACTGGGTGTCTTGGGAAAACTAAGTTTTTTCCTAACAGCAATTTCCAGAGAAACTGAAGGAGGAGACGTCATTGTGTCATGTATCATTGCACATTGCAGCTCTTGAGATCTGGGTCAGTTGGAAAGAGAAGACATAGCTCTTAAACCTAGGATCAAGCACAGTAGCCAAAATGTAATGATCCGAGTTCAAGATGTTGATAACTCTTGGATTCTGGCGAAGCAAATAAAGTACTTAATCTACAAGTCCAACATTATTAGTGGATTTGCTTTGTTTAATTTCCTCCTTCAATTTCTCTTGCTGCTTTTCAAATAGTCCAATTCAGGTGACTACTTCGAGTGGTTTCAGCACCTTGGACAACACGGAAAGTATTCTCCCTGCGCTGGACTAAAGAACATTCCACCTAAATTGTATTCTTCTTGCAGATGCTGCATTCTCCTACATTCTGTTGCAGAATCTGGAAAATGACCCTAAATATTTCGGAACACAGACAGCATCTACTGCATGTCATTGTCATTTTTTAAAAAGTTCTGCACCACCAAGTTGATTGTGTGAGCAAAACAGGAAATGTGATGGAATTCCCTCCGCTGTAATGCTCTAACAATATTCTTGGCGTTATCAGAAATCACATATCCTCAAGAGAGTCCAAGCAGGATAAGCCATGTTGCAATGACATCCCTTAGTTTTTCAAACAGGTTGTCAGCTGTAATACCTCTGACCTGCGCCTTGTCTCGTCCCTGATAACCACCTCTCACTCCCGTCTTCAAGACTTCTCCCGTGCTGCTCTCCACTTATGGAATTCCCTACCATGCTCAAACAGACTTTCCCTCAGCCTTCAAATCTTTAGATCCTCTTTGAAAACCCATCTCTTTTTCAGAGGTAACCTTATCCTCGATAACACTATTCACACTAATGCACCCTCACAACTATCCCAATCTCCACTCTGAGCCACACTCGCTCCTCTTGTTTCAGCTGTGCCCTCTTCCCTTTAGAATGTAAGCTCTCTAATGAGCGGGGTCCTCCATACCCTTTGTTTTCATGCCTTCATTCATTTTGTCTGCCTTGTCTGTTCTTGGTTTACGTATGTCTTGTTTTATGTATGTCCTTGTCTTCCCTTCTGTACGGCGCTGTGGAGCACTGTGGTGCCTTACAAATCTACGATAATAAAAATAATAATAATAATATGCCTCTTAGTGAAGCAGATGATACACAGAGTAGCCTGCCTCTGAAAAATTTGATGTTCTTGGGCACATGCTGCTGCTGTAGGCAAATCACCAACCCAGTGGGCTGCCACAATCATATAATCTTTAGTTTGCCCAGTTCCGCTTGTCCTCATATCTGTGGTTAAGTGTACAGTGGAGAAAAAACAAAATTATGTGATTTTAGAAAAATAAATAAATAGGGATTTTAGAAATAAATAGGGATCCAAAACCAAAACACGCAAGGGCGGTTTTGCCAAAACCAAAACACGAAGTTAATCCAGATCCAAAACCAAAACCAGAACACGGGGGTCAGTGAACATCTCTAGTTAAATCAATAGCACTCATGTTTTATAATTAGGCCTCCCTCCATTCCCAACAATAATAATATTCACATTTAATAAGTTGACCAATTTCCCTCCAACCAGCCACAACATTAAATTAACAATATTCTCATTTACTCAAACCTATTTTCCTTCCTGCAAACAGTCCCAGCAATAAATTAAATAGCATTAACATCTAATAAATATAGCTATTTTCCAAAACCATCCACGGCAATAAATAATTCATATTCACGTTTAATAAATAGTCCTCCTCCCCAAAATCAGCCCCATGTTCAATTAATAGCCCCAAACCACCCCAACATTAAATTAAAGGTTCCGTCACCTCACCTTAAATAATTAGCCCCCACACTCCACCATTAAATAGCCTACCTCCCACACTATATTAAGATCCTGCCTTCCCTCAAATATTATATTTAAATACTGTGCCCACACACACAATATTAAAATACTGCGCCCACACACACACACTATATTAACATGGCCAAACACTTACACACACACACACACACACTATATTAACATGGCCAAACACACACACACACACACACACACACTATATTAACATGGCCAAACACACACACACACACACACTATATTATCATTGCCACAAAAACACACACACACACACTATATTAACATGGCCAAACACACACACACACACACTATATTATCATTGCCACAAAAACACACACACACACACACACACACACACACTATATTAACATGGCCACACACACACACACACACACACACACATACTATATTAACATGGCCAGACACACATACACTTACCTTGTTACCTCCGCACGTGCACAGTCTGCTTTACTTCACAGTCCAGCCGTCCGTATGCCCGTTCGAGCAGCAGCACCTCCCTGTGCGCTGCTAGGCGGATAGAGATTTAGTGACGTGCAAGTAATCACATGGGACACGCATCACGTGACAGGTGCCGTCCCATGTGATTACTTGCATCGGTCGCATGTCACCGAGTCTCCGTCCACCGAGCATGACGGTTTGTTTCTGACATACCAGGTGAAGGCATTTTGAGTTTCTGTTGCTGTTTTCTTAGCTGTCTGCTCATTTTTATGAGATATTGCACAGTCACTTCATTATTGCACTTCAAATCGTCCTGTGGACCTATGATCAAATGAGATTGTCTGCCAAAAAGTATCTCAAAGGGGGACAGATTAAGAGGAGGTCTGGGAGTGGTTCTGATGCTATGGAGGAATAGTGGCAAAGCTTCTGGCCACATCAACCCAGTTTCAGCCATTATCTTACTCAGTTTGTTCTTAATGGTACCTTTTAACCGTTTTCACCTTAGCACTGGCTTGTGGTCGGTAAGAAGTATGAAGTCTGCTATCTATTCCCATACGTTTACACATGTTCTGAAAAATATCACCAGTAAAATGAGTACCCCTATCACTTTCTATGATTCTAGGGATGCCACGTCTGCATACAAATTCCTGAACTTTTTTCAGCAGTAAAAACAGCAGTACTAGTGGCAGCTGGAAATGCCTCGACCCAGTTAGAATATGGGATGGCTCACTTGGTATTGTCTTCCTGACATTTTTCCTCAAACAGGTAAGATAAGACATTGCCTTCTTACTGGCTTGATAAGAAAAGCCTGGTGCACACCAGTATGTGGTTTTTTAAACATTTTCTTTGAACTACAGCCCAGGGTGTCAGGGCATGTTGGCACTTGTGGTTCACCAACATGCACTGGCTGCCATGGGTATGATGGTGCTTGTAATTATACAAGTATCAGCATGCCCACACTGTTTATGGCACCCTGGCTGGCTGGGACTTGTAGTTCCACAAAACGAAATTTTGCCCGTTATTACCCTATACCCAGTGACCAGGGGTGTAGGAAGAGCCCTAGTGCTTTCAGTACTGGGCTGGGTGTCCCTAGAGGGGGGGGGGGCACTCGTTTTTTCGGCGGACCCCACTCTCTATGGAATCCAGCCCAGGGCTGAACAGCCTGGGGTTGGTTTGTCATTATGGCAGGGGGACCCCTGTTGCATGTCCCCTGCTCTGTAGTGCCACTAATCCCAGGCTGGTTTGCCTAGTGCTGGTTTAGTGAAAATTGGGGGGACCCCACAAAATTTTTCCCCGATTTTCATGGAACCAGCAGTAGGCTGGCAGCACTATAGTTAATAGTGGCCAGACGGGGGGACCCCACGCTTTTTTTAAAAATAATTTTTTTATCTATTTTTTACAGTTTTAACAGCTGCCGGACCTCTGGCTGTATAGTCTGACAGTGTAACTGGTATATTTGAAAGCAAACTCTCCTGAGTTTGCTTACACGCAGCTTCATACATTTGAGACTTGTATAGCTGGAGTGGCAAACAGTCGGGAGTTTGATCTCTATCAATTTTGGAAATAGCGCTTTTGCCAGAAACACATCTCTGGCGATTTTACATTAAATCTCAGGTTCATACATCTGCGAGTTTCAACTATCCCGAGAAAATTGCTGGATTCCAAAATCGCACCTTGATACAGTTACCCCCTGGTCTTGTCTACTGTAAAAGAATTGACCAGAATTAGTGACACCTCTGCTGTAACTCCACCTGATCCTACTATCAACTATCAACATCCAAAGAATGGTGGATGATTATTTTCAATTTTTTTGAAAGGTATAAAGACAACAGTTTTATTAACAAAGAACAACATTGCTTGCAGAAGTAACGTAAGCATGGATGTCTAAATAGATGTGTATATGTATTACCTTCCACTTTGCTGCTGTTTCATCAAATGTTTGTAATCTGCACTTTACATCAAAGGTACCTAACTATATTATAATGTTGTGGGAATTGGGGCTGATTTGAAGCTAAGTGATAAACTCGCTTTTTGCTGGGAATTACAATGACTCTTTTTAGTGCATTGGATTGGTGTGGGTCTGATAAAAGCACGCATCACGGGGGAGTCAGAGCTTGTTGCCATGTATTAGCTGTAGAATTACCTCTGTTATCCAAGAAACGGGTGGACCGATCAAATGAAACTTAACTGGTTTCATGATCCAAAGACAATTCCATCTTGCACCACTTTTCTTTTCTTTTCTGCCACTGCTGTGTGCCAATGTTTCCTAGATGTGCTAGGAACTGCTGTGTGTTTGAGTCAGTGCTCTGTCGCTTAGCATCCAGCCAGGTCGCTGCAGCATTTGTCCGAAAGTGTATGAAAATAATATTGTGACCTGTGAGGTGGTCAAAATTGACTGCAAATGACTTGAAATTAGTGTTATTGAGGTTAATAATAATGTAGGAACAAAATAGAGCAAAATTATGTGATTGTAGCATATTTTACATATTTTAGCAATTTTTCTAAAAAATACTGATCCAAAACCAAAACACATGAGGGCGGTTTTGCCAAAACCAAAACACGAAGTTAGTACAGATCCAAAATCAAAATCAGAACACGGGGGTCAGTGAACATTTCTAATTATAATAGTCGATACGGGAGATGATGACTGCATGAATGAAAGTTTTTGCAGTGTCTTGTGTGAGATATGTACGTATTCTGGAAATGTTTTTTAGATGTATGCAACATGATGTAAATATAGAGATGATGTGGGGAACAAAGGATAGTTGTGAGTCAAGGATTACACCTAGGCAGCAAACTTGCGGGGTGGGATTTGTCACGGGCACTAGGAGTTCTGATAGTCAATCACAGGTATGCATATCGCTGCTGAGTAGAGAAAGCTTGTATTCAAACAGATATGCAGCGTAACAACTAATAGTCTATAGCGGGTATGGATATCGCTGCTGAGTAGAGAATCTTGTCCTAAGCGGATATGCAAGGTAATAACTGATAGTCAATAACAAGTAAGCTTACCGCTGATGAGTAGAGAAGCTTGTCCAACGAGGATATGCAGGCACAGCAGGAAAGCTGAACGGCTGTAGCGGGTATGGGAACCGCAGGTGAGCAGAGCAGGTAATCCAGAAGCCAGCTGAGGACACGAGCAGGATACAGGAATCAATAGCGGGTATGGGAACCACCGATGAGTAGAGCAGGTAATCAGCAGGAAGCTGAAGACACTAGCAGGACACAGGAGACACCTTCAGAGACTCATAGGGAATGAGACTCAAGATCAGGCAACGATGTAATGAGCACAGGTGCCTTAAATAGGGAGAGGTGCCTGATCCACCAATTAGATTAAAAGCAAAGGTCATAAGTTCTTGGATGCTGTGCATGCGCAGTCCATCAAAATGGCGGACGGCCGCGGCTCAGGACAGACGCTGGCAGGAAGGCTAGAGAACCACGCACCAGCGCAGAGGCACTCACGGTCCGGTGAGTGACAGGATTTATGGTCATGCTTCAACAGAAATAGAAATGTCAGGCAGGAAGCTTCTATTGTTGGGAGGGAATATTATTAATTTTGTTTTTGAAAGATTGAGTTTGAGTTGGCAAGAGGACATCCAAGATGAAATGGCAGAAAGACAGTTAGTAACGCGAGCCAACACAGATTGTGGGAGATCAGGAGAGGATAGATAAATTTGTGTATCATCCACATAGAGATGATACTGAAATCCAAAGGAGCTTGTTGGTTTTCCAAGAGAAGTGGTGTAGATAGAGAATAGCAGAGGACCTAGGACTGAGCCTTGTGGTACGCCAACTGATAAAGGAAGCGGAGTAGAGGTTGTTCCAGATAAATTAACACTGAAAGAGCGACTAGATAGGTAGAATGATGTGAGGAAACGAGGTGGTACTGGACTGAGAACTTTTTATTTATCACCCGTTTCTCACAGTTTAATGTACTTTTTAATCCTTGGCCCAGTCTGAGTATTAACACCAGAGCATTGGTGTATTATTACTTCATGTTATTAGGTACATTTTGCCCTTGCTATTACCTGAAAAAGTATATGTTTTAGAAATAGAAAGAATATTGACATATTGTGTGACAATAATAGGACAGCAGAAGTAAATTTGCTTGTGTTAGCTAAGGTAATTACCATTTGTCTCAAATGTCCATTGTCAAGAGGTGTGGCTTAGATCTGGTTTGTATTCAGAACAATGTCTGAGTGACTTGACATAGCTAGCTGGCAGCCCACGTTAATTAGCTAGATCAACAGGTAATCTGAGAAGTAATTAGGTTAGAACTTATAGATGATATGCAATGTACCTCCACAGTAATATACTGGCTGAAATAGCATTGGGAAATGTATTAACATGTATCAAAATAAATGTAATTGTATTAAAATGTATCACAGACTCATATTGTGTAGTGTTGCAGATAATATGTGTCAAATGTCTTGTTGTTTTACGCAACCGTGAAGTGTTATTCTTTGATGTTATATTGTAACCCTTTGTTTAGTGTATCCAGCCAAACAGCTAAATGAGTCAAGCCATTCCATTGTATAATCAAGGTAACAGAGACTATGGACCTGAGTCAATAAGGAGAGCAAAGCATAAAAAAGGAGTAACTTTGCACCTGGTCAAAACCATGTTGCATTGGAGGGGGAGTTAAATTTAAAATGTGGAAACAGATTTATAGTTAGGGTAGAGCATGTCCTAGATTACCTTTAACTTTCAGTGTACAAATAAAGCTATAAAGTATTTGTTTGCTGCATGATAAAACAGCCAGTATTTAACTTATGTGCAAAATAATAAACTAATTTGCACCCCTTGCATTGTAACATGGTTTGTCCCAAAGAACATTTACTCTTTTTTTTGCCTTACTTTCCTTAATGACTCAGGCCCAGTATGTCTAACAGTTAAAGTATCCACTGATAGACCCCTGCTGAAAGGGGGAAGATTGAGACATTTGACCCTACTCACTGTGTATACAGCCAAGAGTATAAGGAGAGCAGATTGCCGAGAGAGCTATTCTAGCTTGGAGGATTCTGGTTTACAAGACATCAGCGAAAAGGACTCTGGGAAAGCATTGTAGTGCCTATGGAGTAAACCCTACCAGGACAGGGTCTATGTGAGCCAGTAACACAGGCTGGGCGACACCGTAACTGTCTAGCTAAACGGTAGTGGTAATATTGTGGGAGGTTAAGACTCTGAGGGGGGAATTCAATTGGTCGCGTTACTTCAAAAAGTATCGCGGCCTGCGCACTATTACGGTTATTACAGCAACAGTGCGCGTATATACTGTTATTACGGTAGTTTTAACACCGGCTTTTTGCTCGCAGCTCCCTGAGCTGTGAGCAGAAAGCCGGGTTAAACTTACCGTAATAGTGGTAATAGCTTTAACGCAGCTGTACTTCGGGGGGAATTGAATTCCCCCCTGAAAGAGACTGAGATTATTACTTTAAAGTGCAGACTGCAAGAGGCTGCTACAGGATACATGATACCATTTACCCTGTATCTTGTGAACGTCTTGTGCTGTTGTAATAAAGCCTTATTTTGGATATACTCTGGTCTACCCAAGTGAGTTGAATCCCACAGAGGGTAACTGCCAACCCAGCTAAGGGTGGTATCCTTACAGATGAGAACCAGGACAGGACAGCGTCTTGTAGACCTAGGGATTGTAGCGTCTGTATGAGGAGAGAGTGGTCAACAGTGTTGCAGCAGACAGATCCAGGAGAATTAGAAGAGAGTAATCACCTTTAGTTTTAGCTGTGATCAGATCATTGACAACCTTGGTCAGCGCAGTCTCTGTGGCGTGTTGAGAGAGAAAGCCTGATTGAAGAGGATCCGATAGATTGTTTGAAGAAAGGAACTGTGTGAGGCGAGTGTAGACAATTTTCTCAATAAGTTTGGAGGGGCATGGGAGCTGAGAGGTGGTGCGATAATTTGAGAGAGAGTTTGGGTCAGAATTTTTTTTTTTTTAGAATAGGAGTAATCACTGAGTGCTTGAATAGTGATGGAAAGATACCAGTAGAGAGAGATAGATTACAGATTTTAGTTAGAGGAGGAAATGTCGGGGCGACCTTCTGTATTGCTATACAGCTGTATAATTACCTGCAATTGACAAGTCAATGTTAGTATATCAGATGTATTAGCAGCAGCATTGATCGATCAGAGCTCAGAAATAAGAGACCACACAGAGTGTCTGGTGTCCAAATTGAACTGGCTTTACTAATTGAAATAACTCATATCTTATAGATATTAATCATGTCACAACAATCACGTCAATGGAAAGTATCTATAAAGAAATTGAAAGTTTCTATAACATAAAAATAGGTATAAAACAAGGTAGCGGTCAAGCTTAGTAATTTCAAAAAAATGCTAAATGTCATCAAGTTCCTTATTGATTCTTGAATCAGGATCCTTGAGGCTGGCATAACTTCTTGATTCTGCAAAGTTTCGCTTTAGCAGATGCTCAGATAACTTCCTTTTGGTTAGCTTCTTGATTCCAGACAGAATATTAACACAAAATATCTGAATTTGATTTAAGGAGATACATCTTAATTGATGTAACAAAAACATTAGATGAATAGAAGCATACAAAGCACTATATTTGATAATAGTTTAAGGCCCTTAATTTCTGATTATAGTTTAAGGCCCTAAGTAATAGGGTAACCTTTCCATCATTTTCCTTACTTCATATGACCCTAGACCCCACAGAATGAGCACACGAGACAAGGACCTACCAATTTGTGAGGGTATGGGATCAAGAGGATAGAAGGTAAAGTAGGAAGATAAGAAGAGAGTAGAAACTTCCTCTTAATTTGTGGGATCAAATGAAGAGAGCGTGTCAGAGGATGCTACAAAGAAACTGAGCTGATTGCTAGTCGAGGGAGATGATACCATTTCAAGTCTGATCTTATCAATCTTGTTCTTGAAATAGGAAGCAAGATCCTGGGCACTGATGGTAGCCGGAGGGTTTGGGGTGGGAGGATTGAGAAGAGGTTTAAATGTGTTAAAAAGGCGTTTGGGTTTAGAAGCCTGAGCATAGATGAGAGATTGGAAATATGCTTGTTTACCGTGGTCCAGAGCAATTCGATAAGAGTGGTACATAGCAGTATATGCTGTGAAATTATTAGAGGTACACAATTTACACCAGTGACATTCAGCTTTGAGAAAGTTTTTGTAGATTTCGTATTACTTTAGTGTGCCACGGTTGACACCTAAGTTTACGCGGAGTATGAAGAGTCGCTGGAGCCACTTGATCAAGGGCAGTTGCTAGGATATGGTGAATATGAAGAACTGCCATATCAGGGGAGGAGAATGTAGAAATTGGGGAGAGGTGTTGGAGAGGTGGAAAACTATTGGAAATTAATAGAGTTAATATCCCTGCAGGTATGAGGAGGCTTGGAAGAGTTTGACAGCGGGGAGGTTAAAGAACTGGGAGTGAGTGAGTAACTAATAAGGTAATGATCCGAGAGGGGGAAAGGAGTGTTAAGGAAATTAGAAACCGAGCAAAGTCTAGAGAAAATAAGATCAAGATAGTGAACATTCTGATGAGTAACGGATTCAATCCACTGGGAGAGGTCAATTGAGGAGGTTAGAGAGCAGTTTTGAAGCAGCATTGGAACGTGGATTAGCAATAGGGATGTTGAAATCACCGATGATAATGATGGGGATGTCAGAAGATAAGAAGTGAGGGAGCCATGCAGAGAAATGTTCAAGAAACTGTTAGTGGGGTACAGGGGGGCGATAGATCATAGCGATACGCATAGAGAATGGGTTAGTGAACTAATAAAGGAGCAATATGGACAGAGGTGACCAATGGATAGTTCCTGGTAGTTTAACCTAAAAACAATTTTATAATACAGAACTGTATTTTTATGTAGTAGATTGGATATATTAACCATGGTGGTCTGCAATACGGAATTCATGTGCCCTGGGAAAAGAAATTTTGATTATCATTAGTGGTTTTAGCAGTAGAAAATGCTCATAATTTGGAGAAATTGGCAGAATTATTTAATGATGCCACTGATGAAATTTTGGGTGTATTAGATATATCGTGAAATGTAACCAAATTTCATACTAAAGTGTTAAATCAACATGCTTTCATATTAAATTACAAGGGGCATGTGTCAAACTGTAGGTCCTGCTTGGTACAGTTATGTGTGTGAGAATGAAAGATCAAATATATGGATATAAACAGAAAATCAGACCAATAAAAGCCGAATTTAGGGAGGCAAATTATAAAGCAGATGCCCAGTGGCCTGATTACGTTGGTTAAACCCTGCTAATTTGTTTTCTTGGTGCGGAGGTTGGTCTAGTTGAATTATTCATGGTTTGTTATATGTAATCATTGTATTACTTGTGATTTATGTAATTTTTTAGGTTGTAGTCAATTGTTTTAGAAAATGTTCTGAAAAAACAGTTGAGGCTTTGCCTTTAAGGGTAAATTAGGAATACCTTGTATAAGCCAGAAAGGGTTAACAGGACTGAATCATGCAAACCCCCGGCCTGTAATGTAGACAACATACATACAATGATCACTGTTATGCAGTACAGAGGGAGATGTAGCAAAGAACTTGTTTCAAATTGTCTTGGGGGAGGAGGAGGATGTAGTGACCCACTGACCCTTCACTCTGAGCCTCTCATCACATTATCCCCACGGGTTGTATTGTGCTCTTCACTGCACCCCCTTATACTCAGTGTGTCCCCATCACACCCTGTCACTCCTCGTCCCCAGTATGTGACACTCACAGACACCCTTCTCTCTCCCTGCCCTCTTCTACTGGGAGACATCTCCCCTCCAGCACCCAGCTGTGTCATCCTATGTATCTCAGTGCGTTCCACCAGAGCTGCGGTCTATGCGTTCCATAGTACTTCCGGTCTGTGCGGTCCATATAACTTCCGGTCTGTGCGTTCCATATAACTTCCGGCCTGTGCGTTCCACCAGAGCTCCGGCCTGTGCGTTCCATATAACTTCCGGTCTGTGCGTTCCATATAACTTCCGGTCTGTGCGGGCCATATCACTTCCGGTCTGTGCGTTCCACCTGCAATTCTATGTCTGTGTACCGGAAGTGATCTTTCCTCTATTGCAACTTCCGGGTGGCTTTAGAGTAGGAGGAGTCAGAGAGGTGACTGCTGTGTCCGCACCAGGTAATTATGTTATTATTATTATATATTATTATACAGGGGGAGCAGACTCTGGTGTCCTGTGAGTATAATACGTGTCAGCTGACTGGGGCCCTGTTATTATAACACAGTTTGAGGTGTAATTAGTGTAATACAGGTGCAGCAGACTCTGGTGTCCTGATATAATACATTTACAGCAGACTGGTAGAGGACTCCTTTACTTTCCATAATGAATCAGCTCCTTCATGTTCATGTAACAAAGGGCTGAGCTCACTGAGCTGAGGGTGTCAGTCAGGGCTTCTTGTTTTACTAAACAATAGACTCTCACAGAGAATGTCAGTGTGTGTGAGAATCTTCAGAGACTAAATGATTATCCTCCAGTAAATGCCTCATCCTCCCCTGTGCTATATACATGGCCAGCAGGCTTTTCATACATAAACATGCAGGACAGTGATAGGATAACTGTGGCCTCTAACATGACAGTTCATGCTGGGACCTAATCACAAATTGTCCAAAACTAATAAAATTCACTATTGGTTAACCCTATCCATGTTCTCATTGCTGTCTGTCATATCCCTGCTTTATTAATATTTTCTCTTCTGCTAGATTTCCTTTTCCCCCTTAGTTTCATTGTTATGTTACATGAGGTGAATATGTAGATATTTTTGGTATTGGTGTGTTAAAAGTTTTGGTAAAATTGCTGATTTTGTAGCCACCAACACTAGGACTGTACTTAGGACTACACTTCCACATTGGTGTCCCTTTGCAATATCTCAAATAGATTTTATTTTGTTACCATTTACCAGTGGTTATAAATACTGTTTGGATATAGTTTATTGTACTATAGTATATAGTATATATATCTTGTACTAGTAGGTGGGTAAAGGCTTATCCGCCCCGGGAAAGATACCGTATTCTGAGCTGCTCCACCTCTGGGAGAATAATGGAATTTGAAACCCAAAACAGATAACTCATTGGTAAGGGACTTGTTATTGTGAAAGTTTTGGTCTAGTGTGTATATAAATAACATTGGGACTGTCGCCAAAATGTTGCTTAAAGATATCATACTCCACCGTGGCACTCCAGAGTGATATCAGTGTGACCTGTGTATACTGATCAGTGGATTATTGGTGTCCTGTGTATACTGATCAGTGGATTAATTGTGACCTGAGTATAGTGATCAGGGGATTATTGGTGACCTGTGTATAGTGATCAGTGGATTATTGGTGATCTGTGTATAGTGATCAGTGGATTATTGGTGATCTGTGTATACTGATCAGTGGATTATTGGTGACCTGAGTATACTGATCAGTGGATTAATGGTGACCTGTGTATAGTGATCAGGGGTTTATTGGTGACCTGTGTATACTGATCAGTGGATTAATGGTGACCTGTGTATAGTGATCAGGGGATTATTGGTGACCTGTGTATACTGATCAGTGGATTAATGGTGACCTGTGTATACTGATCAGTGGATTATTGGTGACCTGTGTATAGTGATCAGGGGATTATTGGTGACCTGTGTATAGTGATCAGTGGATTATTGGTGACCTGTGTATACTGATCAGTGGATTATTGGTGACCTGTGTATACTGATCAGTGGATTATTGGTGACCTGAGTATACTGATCAGTGAGGCATTACGTCACTTCTTGGCTCCTCTGTAATCAGTGGGCAGCTAGGTCGCTTATCTCTATCACTTATTTTAGTTGCTGCACACACAAAAACAAATCTCTTTTATGGACGAGGTTCCCTCCTCAGCCAGTCACTGTGGTCTCTCCCTCAGTTTCTCTCTCACAGACATTCTCAGATAAAGGTTAAGCCAGGACCACAGCTCCTCTAAATAGCCCAGCTCATGCTTTCCCCATATGTATGTCTGTATATACGGTGTAATATGTTTTTCAAAGACCTGTAACCACCTTGGGGGAGACAGAAGGGAAAAGGTCAGGGTAGAAAAGATAGATGGTACTGGAGGCCGAATTAGTGATTTTGTTCACCTATAGAAGAGGTTCATTCAGAAAAGCAGTTAGCCAGGAACAGAGTCTTTTGGGACCCCAACGGAATGGGTGTGGATGGGATATTAAATCTCACCCTGGAGATCATCTACCTGCTGACTGGAGAGGTGAGAGATTCTGGGAGAGATTGTGTGACATCGTCTATAGAAACCATTATAACAGATACTTTCAACTTACCTTTCCTGCCGCTCCTGTGGTCTACAGTTGATCGGATATTCTTGGGCCTCTGTTTTCCTCCAGCTCCCAACATCATCTTGCTGTTTGCACTAATCTGTTTAAAGTAGGTGCCGGCCATAGAGAGAGGACACAGATTGGTGGCAGGAGCTGCACCCATCTCAGATATTCACTCCACGTTTCTTGGAAACTGTTACATATTGGAAAGACATTGTTTTTTAAAATTAGATTTTTTGCGCAATTAACCCCAAAAAATAACAACTCTGAATTGGTGTTTTTGTCATTTACTTTTTTATTGATGTATCCCCAATACACAGGAGTACATAGAATTGAAGAAGACATCCGATGAGCGTGTGATACTCAGTAGCCATCTCTGTGTGTCAGAAAGATTGAGCAGGACCCAGAATCCTGCCCAAGTCACAGTTCCTCCACCTCACTTACTGATACATGAGAAAAACAGTGATCAGAAGATCCTGCAACTCGCCAACAAGATCATTCAGCTGCTGACTGGAGAGGTGACTGCTGGGAATGGGACATTATACAATAACACGAGGGGATGTGTCTGGGTGATGATTATCATTGTGTGTGTCAGGTTCCTATAAGGTGTCAGGATGTCACTGTCTATTTCTCCATGCAGGAGTGGGAGTATTTAGAAGGACACAAGGCTCTGTACAAGGACGTGATGATGGAGAATCACCAGACCCTCATGTCATGGGGTAAGAGTAGAGTATTTTTTATTGTAAAGGAAAAAGCAGTTTTGAGGGCTACCTGAATACACACAATAAATCGCATTAAAACAATGTGTTCAATCATAATGTGTCTCCTACAGATGGATCCAGTATCAGAAACACCCCAGATGGATGTCTCCGTCCACTTTTTTCACAGGATTGTACAGAGGAAAATCATATTATCCCACAAGACTATCAGGTAGGTAGGGTTTAGGGTCTCGCCAAATACCAAAGTGACTTTTCACTATATGATCTGTAGAGCAGCTGTGTGTGTTTTATACACTGATATTCTTCTGGTTAATCTCAAAGAATTTAATCAGACTTTATTAAAGTAGTATTTTATTGCTTTGTGTGTGATTTAGGATGATAACCTGGCTGATATTAAGGTAGAAGATATAAAGGGAGAAGAGGAGACGTATGTGAGGGGTGATCAACAGGAAATCCCTACAGATATCCGCACAGGTGAGTACTACATCAATCTCTTATTCTACATCCTCCTCTGTACAAGCTAATGAGGAACAAGTATCTGCTCAGTGGGGGAGTCAGGAGCCATCAGCCCCTATTAGACTTCTGTTCTCCTCCTCACATCATATCATTGTGAGCTACCAGCCCAGAGATCTGACCAGTCTCCCCTCCACACTCTCTGGTGATTCCTATATATCAGTACAAGGGAAGTCACCATAGTGATTCAATAGCTGAATGAGACCCTGTGTGACATTACCCATGATCCTCCCTGTGCGCTAATAACAGTAATAATATTTTTATATGTGGTTCTCAGTAATGATCACATTCTCTTAATGTTATTTGATCCAAGCTGTATACTAGTACTACAACTACCTATGTTATTACATGTAAAATGGGTTATGGGTGTGTGATTTATCTTGAAGCTGTGAGATGACAGGTTATTTGCACCTATCCTGACACTGCAGCATATTTAACAGGATATTTTTGGATAATGAGGAAAGTTAGGAAACAACATCTTACTGCCCAGAACAGGCAGAGGATATTGGTGAAGTTTTTTAAACTGCAAGCTGAGGCTTCTTACTATCAGACTGTTTTGAAACCAGAGGAACCCACACCCTGCTCAGCTATAATTTCTCCTTTACCAATAGCCCTTTCATTGTCTACTGATAATATTCATCCTTAGAGGAAGATATTTGGACTTAGTTTTGCTCACTTTCCTATCAAGGTAAACTGAACATTATAAGACGTGGATGTTAATGCTCACAAAGCAGAAATTTGTACACTTTTAAGGGATCTCCGTAGGGTTAAGGGGACACATGGGATTTCAGAAGATAACAGTAATGGTACAAATAATTGCTATCCACACTGCTCGCCCACATTTTTATGCGTTGAAACTCATACAAATAGAACAGTATTAGGGTGTTTGGACTATCGGATGACTGTTTAGCTCTTTACCGCACCAGCTGGGTGGTTTGCATCGAGACGTCTTTATGTACCAGTCTGGCACATCCGGTACCTCTGTGGGTATGACATCACCTCGACAAAGTTAAACTTACTTTTATTGTACAATGCTCAGATGAAAGCACATTTAGGAACAAGTACCAATGGGTTCACAATAACAGAACCTAATGCACAACCCGATCTGAAAGCTTCTTATAGTCGGCTTATTCCCGGAATTCTGTCCCGGCTACTGGGCAATGTTCTTCATTCCTCTAACAGCAAGGTAGGGATCAAGCCCAATGTCTCTCCGCTTTTAAAAAGCTCACAAAGTTGTAAAGTTCACAGAACCTAAAAGTTTCAATCATCGGCATGATTCACTGATCCATGACTAGTGCAGTAGGAACTGTAAGTCCAGTACTCTCCAAGAAGAAGACCACTGTTGGTGGGACATAGCCTCCTTTTATTCCTACTCTGGCTCCCATGATGGTATGGCTTCAGCAGGGCCGGTGCTAGATAGTGCCTACCAGATGGGCACCTGATTAGCAGAGGGACTGTCACTGAGCCCCCTTTCACATAAGCGGCAGCAGGTCCCCTGCGACGACTTTGGTAAGTCTGAGTGGAAAAAAAGAGCATAATCTCCCTGGTATTTGAGCATCTTTAGCTGCCCACAGATTTAACCGGTTACATTATTTGTATGGACTGGCACCAGCACAATATGGCCAACCGCTATTGAAGGAAGTCCTGCAGCGATTGACACTGGCTGTCTTGGTGTTTGTGGTTGGCTGGTTACCCTGATGAATTTAAGTAAAGGTGTCTCTTTTAAAGGACATGATGCAGAGTCTTATCGTTGTCTACAGAACCCAACTGGTGACCTTTAAGAACTATGTGCAATAAATCATTAAACACATATAACATAATCTACAACATGGGATGCCGAGCAGGCTTAACCTTTATTTTCAAGTAGCCACTAGCCACATTTCTTGCATTATCTATGGATATGGAAGGCTTGGACTCTTCCTATTGATCATCTTTAACCTCCTGTAAAGCCAGATGATCTCAACAAATGACTGAGCCAACAGCTTGCTTCAGGTTAGGAGATATAATAACCTGAATCATGTTGTTATATGGAGGTTCTTCTTTTGAAACAATAGAGGAGATCATGTGCTTGGTGAGATGGAGAAGTTCACTCAGTTTTGACAGTGCTGTCACCTTCAGCATTTCCAACCATACTATAATGCAATGAAGAGAAGTACCTAACACTGGGGGCTCCCATTTTAATTATTTCCCTGCAGAGTTGTGACCGTTATTCTGAAACTACCAATGGATCTCTTATTTACAGCTGCTAAGAATTTCTTATCAATTTATTTATCATTAACAGTTTTTTTTTATATAGTGCCTACATATTGCTCATACAAAGTGGAAGCAAGTGATCATCTACTTACAGACACAGGGAGACAACCTTCCTGAGAGAGCCAATCATGATGTATGAGTAATCCATCTTTCCTATTGGAACAGCTGGAAGTTTCCTTTCAATTCCCTTCTTCACACTTTTATATTAGGATCAATCAGACACTTAATAACAAAGGGTTATTTGTCTACGATTGTTTCACATTTGAATCCTCTCTAGATAACATTCCCTTATTTACTAAGAACACTGGGACATGAACATTACTGCTAAGTTCTATATGGTTATCTATGCAGAGGGGCTCAGAGTTAAAGGTGAGCCCTGGGTCCTCCTAGCCTGAAATGCTGTAATCATCTCCAAGGCAGATATCCCATGACCTCTCCCAACTTTATACTGTAAACCACGTACTCATACTGAGGCAGATCTTCTTACTGTTAGGAACCCCTCCAGCCGGCACAACACAACCCGAAGTCTACTCTGCCAATCGGGTGTTCATTGGAGCCCCTGATGGTGGGGACAGACTGGGTCGTAAAGTGTGTACCGGCTGGGGAGAACCCAGGCAAGCGGAGTGAAGTCCAAGCAGAGGTCGAGGGCCGGCATGCAGGTAACAATTCCAATTAACAAGCCGGGGTCAAGGGTCACAAGCAGACAGAAAAAAAACGGTAAACAGGCCAAAGGTCAGGGTTACAAGATACACCAGCAAAGTCCAAATCCAAGCCAAGAGTCATACACGGGAGGTCAGCAGAAAGTTCAATAGACAGGAACAGGCACAGAGCAGGTTAGCAGACTGGGAAGCAGAAGCTAATACCGGCAATGAGGCAGCAGACCTCATTGCCCTATATACTGAAGCAGACCAATGAGAGCCCAGCTCTTTAATTGCACACAAGCTGTTCCAATTAGCCCGCAGGCTTGCCCTGCTGTTGCGCACGCGACCGGCTGCCCTGTAATGCCGGAACGCGGAGCTGGACAGGAAAGCGTCTTGCCATTGCTACGGCAACGTTCGACAAGCCCCCGGAAGCGATGTCCCGGTCGCCATATCGATGGCCGGGACGGAGGTAGGGCTCGTAACAGTACCCCCCCCCCCCTTGAGGAGAGGTCGAGGGACCCTGACATCCAGATTTTCTTGGAAACTTCCTGAAGAACTCCTTCAACTGTTTAGGGGCATGAAGTTGTCTCCGCGCAACCCAAGACCGCTCTTCTAACCCGCGGTTCCTCCACTGCACCAGGAAGTGCACCTGCCCTTGCACTTTTTTTTAGAATCAAGGATCCTCTGAACCACGTATCTTTGTGGTTTGTTAGAATTTTTTCCAGGCACACTTGAAGACTGGGTTTGACTAGGATATAGTACCGGTTTCAACAGCGAACAATGAAATGTGTTGGGGATTCTCAACGAACCTGGACCTTTTAACCTGAATGCGACAGAATTAACCTGCTTGATGATGGAAAACGGCCCGATGAACTTAGGACCCAACTTCTTGCAAGGCTGTCTGAGCCTGATATTTTTGTAGACAGCACCACTTTCTGGCCCACCTTGAGGGAGCAGATGGTACGGTGGCGGTCCGATTTTTTTTTGCAACAAGTGAGGCATGTCTCAATGATGACTGGACTTTCCTCCAGATAACTCTGAGATCCCTGGCAGTGGAGCGGATCTCCTGGATACCAACGGACTTGAGTGAGTACAAAGAGTTAGATCTGGGGTGAAAACCATAATTTCAAAAAAACAGAGAGGTTTTGGTAGATGAGTGACAGGAATTATTACAGGCAAATTCCGCCCAGGGTAACAAGGAGGACCAGTTGTCATGGAACTCCGATGTGTAGCATCGTAAAAACTTCTCTAAGGACTGGTTAACCCTTTTCAGTTTGCCCATTTGATTGAGGGTGGTATGCGGATGACAAACTGACCTTGATTCCGAGAAGGGTACAGTAGGATTTCCAGAATTGTGCTATGAACTGAGAACCCCGATCGGAGACAATGTCAGTAGAGAGTCCATGGAGGCGGAAAATATGTTGAATGAATAAGACGGCCAAATCTCGAGCAGTAGGAAGTCTGGTTAACGGAATGAAATGAAACATTTTGCTGAACCGGTCTACCACGACCCAAATGGTATTGTGTTCTGCAGAGGGTGGCAGATCAACTATAAAGTCCATGGACAAGTGTGTCCATGGTTTTACAGGAATGGCCAAAGGAACCAACTGGCCTCCCGGGCGAGTCCTGGGAATTTTGTTTCTGGCACAAACCTCACAAGACAGGACGTGACTCTTGACGTCGGCAGACAAAGATGGCCACCATACAGTACGGGACAGGATTTCCAATGTTTTGAAGACTCCAGGATGTCCAGCAGTCTGATTATTGTGTGCTTCAGCAAGGACTGCCTTCCTTAGATGAACTGGGACAAACAAGCATCCTACTGGAGTATTATCAGGAGCTAATCTCTGAAACCTTTGTAAGGTACAGCTCAGGTCTTGGGTTAACCCAGCATGGATCATAGACACGGGAACAATAGGCTCTGGACTAGTAACCGGAGCATGGTGTGCCAGGAAACTTCTCGACAGGGCGTCTGCCCGGACATTTTTAGAACCTGGACGGTAGGTGATTATAAAGTTAAAACGGGTGAAGAACAGCGACCAACGAGCCTGTCGGGGGTTCAGTCGTTTGGCCGACTGTATATACTGCAGATTCTTATGATCCGTTATAACGGAGAACTGGTGTACAGCGCCTTCCAACCAATGTCGCCATTCCTCAAAGGCCCATTTAATTGCTAACAGCTCTCGATTTCCCACATCATAGTTGGTTTCCGCTGAAGAGAACTGACGGGAAAAATAGGCACATGGATGTAAGCGGTGAGTATGGGGATCTTTTTGTGACAAGATGGCCCCGGCACCGACGTCAGAGTTATCAACTTCAAGAATAAACGGTACCTTAGGATCCGGGTGTCTAAGGACCTGAGTAGACACGAAGGCTTTCTTCAGGGTTTCAAATGCAGTTATTGCCTGTGGAGACCAATTAGCTGGATCGCTTCCCTTGCGAGTCAAGGTGACGATAGGGGCCACGATATCAGCAATGCCGCCAATAAATCTTCTGTAATAATTGGCAAATCCCAGGAATCTCTGGACCGCCTTGAGGTTATTCGGTTGTACCCAGTCCAGGATTGCTTGGACCTTGGTTGGGTCCATGGAGAATTCTTCTGAGGAGATTATATAACCTAGAAAGGATACCTTCTGAACCTCAAACTCGCACTTTTCGAGTTTAGCATAGAGATGGTGTTCACGCAATTTTTGTAGGACTTGTCTGACATGGCCCTGGTGTACTGACAACGACTCCGAATATATGAGAATGTCATCCAAGTAGACAACAACGAAATTGTCCCAGAAACTCACGTAGCACCTCATTAATCAGATCCTGGAATACTGCAGGGGCATTACTAAGACCAAACGGCATGACCAGATATTCGTAGTGGCCTGAGAGTGTATTGAATGCCGTCTTCCACTCATCACCTGCTCTTATACGTATGAGGTTATATGCACCTCGAAGATCAATTTTTGTGAAGATAGTTGCCCCTCTTAATTGATCAAAAAGTACGGAGATGAGAGGAAGTGGATAGGTGTTCTTAACTGTAATGAGATTCAGCCCTCGGTAGTCGATACAGGATCTGAGTCCACCGTCTTTTTTTGGATACAAAGAAGCACCCTGCTCCTACTGGAGATTTGGATGGCCTGATGAAGCTTTTCTCCAGGTTTTCGTCAATGTATTCTTGCATGGATTTGGTCTCTGGACCGGAGAGGGAGTACAAGCATCCCTTGGGTAATTTAGAACCAGGAATAAGCTCGATGGCACAGTCGAATTCCCGGTGCGGTGGTAGAGTATCAGCAGCCTTTTTGGAGAAGACATCCCAGAACTCATGGTACTGTGAGGGAAGCTGCTCCGGAATAGACTCAATCACACGCAGAGGTAGTGTCAAGCAAGACTGTGTACAATAAGAGCTCCACTGGACAATTTCTCCTTTTACCCAATCCATGACAGGGTTATGACGGGATAGCCAAGGGTGGTCCAGAATCAAGGGAACTGACGGACATTCGATAAGGAAGAAAACTGTGGACTCCAAATGGAGAGCTCCAATGTTCAATTGTAGTAGCGGGGTCTCCCAGGTAATCTTGCCGCCAGGCAATGGACTCCCATCTAAGCCACATACAGTAATGGCAGATTTGAGTTTAATCATCGGAATTCCAGCAGAACAGGCAAACCCGATGTCGAGGAAGTTGCCTGCAGCTCCACTGTCAATGAAGGCCGACAGGTTCACAGAACCAGCACCGGACGTGAGTTGTGCAGGGATTAATACAGCATTTTTTGGGGAAACAATTTGCAGACGTAGGTGAACCTTCCCCTCATTCCCTAGGCATGCTCTTTTCCCGGCTTATTAGGGCAGGAACGGGAAAAGTGACCCTTACTGCCACAATAGAGACATAAGCCTTGAGATCGCCTCCTGTCTCTTTCTTCAGGGGAGAGACGATACGCTCCTAGTTGCATAGGCTCCTCGTCATCCGTGATAACCGGAATCTAGGCAGATGGAAGAGAAGATGCCTCCTTCTCAAACTTATGTTCCTTAATTCTTCTGTCGATTTTAATGGCGAGGTGCATCAGATCCTCCAATGAGGTAGGAGTCGGGTATTGCACCAAAGAGTCTTTAATCTGTTCCGACAGGCCTAGACGGAACTGGCTACGTAAGGCAGGTTCATTCCATCCACTATCAGGTGACCATCTACGGAATTTAGCGCAGTATTCCTCTGCCGACTGCCGGCCTTGTTTCAAGGCCCGTAGATGAGCTTCAGCGGAGGCCATTCGGTCCGGGTCATCATATAGTAGACCTAATGCTTCGAAGAAAGCGTCTTCTGACTGCATGGCAGGACTGGTCTGTGGCAAGGAAAAGGCCCAGGACTGGGGGTCACCCTGTAGAAGGGAAATGATAATCCCGACTCTTTGCTGATCTGAACCGGAAGAGCGGGGTCTCAGCCGAAAATAGAGCTTGCAGCTCTCCCTGAAATTCCGGATCTATTTCCGGAGAACCGATCCAGCAAATGCATTTTGGGTTCACAGGTGGAATCAGGAGTGGATTGTGAGGTTTTTGCAAGTTGTTCCTGAACGGACAAACGCTCAGCCAATCCCTGGACCATTTGGTACAAGGACTCAACATGGCCTGCTAGGGCTTGTGCCGGAGACGGTGTGGATCCGCTTCCATCCATCACAACCTCGTCTCAGTGTGTTGGCTGGTTATAATGTTAGGAACCCCTCCAGCCGGCACAACACAACCCGGAGTCTACTCTGCCAATCAGGTGTTCACTGGAGCCCCTGATGGTGGGGACAGACTGACAGAGGGTCGTGAAGTGTGTACCGGCTGGGGAGAACCCAGGCAAGCGGAGTGAAGTCCAAGCAGAGGTCGAGGGCCGGCAGCAGGTAACAATTCCAATTAACAAGCCGGGTCAAGGGTCACAAGAAACCAGGAAAAACGGTAAACAGGCCAGAGGTCAGGGTCACAAGATACACCAGCAAAGTCCAAATCCAAGCCAAGGGTCATACACGGGAGGTCAGCAGAAAGTTCAATAGACAGGAGCAGGTCAGCAGACTGGGAAGCAGAACCTATAACCGGCAATGAGGCAGCAGACCTCATTGCCCTAAATACTGAAGCAGACCAATGAGAGCCCAGCTCTCTAATTGCACACAAGCTGTTCCAAGTAGCCCGCAGGCTTGCCCCGCTGTTGCGCACGCGACCGGCTGCCCTGTAATGCCGGAACGCGGAGCTGGACAGGAAAGCGTCTTGCCGTTGCTACGGCAACGTTCGACGAGCCCCCGGAAGTGACGTCCCGGTCGCCATAGCGACGGCCGGGACGGAGGTAGGGGAGTCGCGGCGGCTGGGCACCGCCGCGGCTCGTAACACTTACACAGTATCTGCCCACAATCGCTTGGTAGGTGGAATGTGATTAAAATGAGAGCTTTTCCACAACTTCCATGTCACACAATGCCACAGGGTGGACATTAACTCTTATGTTCTGGTGTGAGATTACATTGACAAATACCAATTGTAAAAAGATAATACAAATGGTTATTATAAAGGATACATATAGAATGAATAAGTACTTGATTGTTGAGAAATGTCTCGATCTGAGGAGTCCGTTGCTTGATCGCACTCCGTGAACTCAGGATAATTTGTTGGACACAGTTTTAGCTTCAGTTGGAATGTTGAGAAGACTGGGTGTTGGCTGTCTAATTCAACTCTGCATCCACACCCCTCTTCTCCCCCCTGTGACTAGTTAAAACAAGTTCTGTGCTGCACATACAGAAATATCTTACAGGGATCATTGTATGTATTTTATCTACGAAATGAGAGGCTTTCATGGTCAGTTCTGCTAACCCTTTTGATGACAGTAGACATTCATCTGCTCTTATAAAGATCATACTGGTGTTAACGTTTCTCATTGTTCCAGCCTGCTTTTACTTTTTTATAATAACTTTAAGATTGGAACAAATAAGAGATGCCTCCTTAATTGGTTAATTTTATATATATATATATTAGAGATGAGCGCACTCGGATTTATAAAATCCGAGCCCACCCGAACGTTGCCGATCCGAGTCGGATCCGAGACAGATCCAGGTATTGGCGCCAAATTCAAATCTGAAACTGAGGCTCTGACTCATAATCCCGTTGTCGGATCTCGCGATACTCGGATCCTATAAATTCCCCGCTAGTCGCCGCCATCTTCACTCGGGCATTGATCAGGGTAGAGGGAGGGTGTGTTAGGTGGTCCTCTGTCCTGCTATATCTCGTGCTGTTCAGTTAAGTTCTGTGCTGTTCAGTTAAGTTCTGTGCTGTTCTGTGCTGTGCTGTGCTCAGTCCAGTGGTGCTGTGTCCTGTGCTCTGTCCTTCTGAGGTCAGTGGTGCTGCTGGGTCCTGTGCTGTGTCCTGTTCAGTCCAGTGGTGCTGTGTCCTGTGCTCTGTGCTTCTAAGGGCATAGTTATTTCCCCAATATTCCAAAGTGTTTAAAAAAATAAAAAAAAAGTTATTTAAAAAAAATACAAAAAAATAATTACATTTTTTTTTAATTACAACAAAATTTGCACAACCAATCCTGCAGTATAAGCCCATTGGTACTGAAATATTACCAAGTTCACACATTCAGCAGTAAAAGTCCAGTGGTTCTGCAATATTACAAAGTTCACACATTCTGCAGTATCAGTCCAGTGGTGCTGTGTCCTGTGCTCTGTCCTGCTGAGTTCAGTAGTGCTGCTGGGTCCTGCGCTGTGTCCTGTTCAGTCCAGTGGTGCTGTGTCCTGTGCTCTGTGCTTCTAAGGGCATAGTTATTTCCCCATTATTCCCAAGTTTTTAAAAAATAAAAAAAAAGTTATAAAAAAAATAAAAATAAAAAATAATTATAACCAAATTTGCAAAGCCAATCCAGCAGTATATAAGCCCATTGGTACTGCAATATTACCAAGTTCACACATTCAGCAGTAAAAGTCCAGTGGTACTGCTATTACAAGGTTCACTGATTCAGCAGTGTATAAGTCCAGTGGTACTGCTATTACAAAGTTCACTGATTCAGCAGTATAAGTCCAGTGCTACTCTCCTGTGCCGCATATAATTTTTAAAGGCTTTGCCGAGTGTGTGTGGCTTAGGGGTACGCTCTCTTGTGCTACATATAATGGAAAACCAAAATTTGGAGGATAAAGTAGGGAAAGATCAAGACCCACTTCCTCCTAATGCTGAAGCTGCTGCCACTAGTCATGACATAGACGATGAAATGCCATCAACGTCGTCTGGCAAGCCCGATGCCCAATCTCCTAGTACAGGGCATGTAAAATCTAAAAAGCCCAAGTTCTCAAAAAATAGCAAAAAGAGAAACTTAAAATCATCTGAGGAGAAACGTAAAGTTGGCAATATGCCATTTACGACACGTAGTGGCAAGGAACGGCTTAGGCCCTGGCCCGTGTTCATGACTAGTGGTCCAGCTTCACCCAAGGATCTAAGCCCTCCTCCCCCCCCCTACAAAAAAATTTAAGAGAGTTATGCTGTCAGCAACAACAACAAAACAGCAAAGAACTCTGCCTTCTAAACAGATGACATCACAAATCCCCAAGGCGAGTCCAAGGGTGTTGTTGGTTGTGAACCCTGACCTTCCCATCACTGTACGGGAAGAGGTGACTCCATCCAGCATTTGCAGCACGCCCTCTGCATATGCTGGAAGGATCACCCACAGTCCAGTTACAGATTTGGCTAATGAAGGTGTGAATGTTGTACACTGGGAGGAGGATATTGATGTAGCTGGCGCTGAGGAGGATGTTGATGATTATGATGCAGACAGATACCAAATTGCCTTTCTCAATTTCTATTTATATTCTAGATTATATAACGGCTGAAAAGTTTTCTGTTTTACTCCTAGTGGAGAGGGGATCTGATGCAGACAGATACCAAACTGCCTTTGTCCATTTCTTTGTATATTTGAATTTCTAGCTCCACAGTCTGTGCAGCCTGCTTTTTTTATCTTCAAAGTATTTATATTTACAAGCCTTGCAATCTAAATTAACTAGAGGTAGTGACGTGGTAGAACTCCAAAAGGCAGTTTGGAAGCCCCTGTACAAACTGGCTCTATTTTTTAACTGAGTTGTCCCCCCTCCAGTGTGTACTCGGAAAGAGTTTTTAGTGCAGCGGGGAACCTGGTCAGTGAGCGGCGAAGGAGGTTGCTTCCTCACAACGTTGAAAAAATGATGTTTATAAAAATGAATAATCAATTCCTCAATGAAGTACAGCACTGCCCTCCAGACAGTACAGAGGGACTGTGGTTGTGGAGTCCAGCGGGGACGAATTGATAATGTGTGAGGAGGAGGAAGTACACACTGTAGGGGGAGTGGAATCAGAGGTTGAGGATGAGGACGACATCTTTCCTCAGTAGAGCCTGTTTAGTTTGTACATGAATTGTTTTATTGGTGTGGGGGCCCAAACAAACCAATCATTTCAGCAACAGTTGTTTGGTAGGCCCTGTCGCTGAAATGATTGGTTTGTTAAAGTGTGCATGTCCTATTTCAACAACATAAGGGTGGGTGTGAGGGCCCAAGGACAATTCCATCTTGGAACTTTTTTTTTTGCATTATATGACCAATCAACAGTCGTTTGCCATGTTCAAAAAGTAAAACCAAATTTAAACAAATTCAAAAAATAAACCAAAAGTAAAATGCCCTGTCATAATTTAAAACAAGAGGTCTAAAACTACTGTATTGTTGTTTATATTTTATAAACACTACACTTGAAAGCTTGAGTCTTTCAATAAAAAAGTAACTGTCCATTGCACGAATATTTGCAACAGGGACAATTTTAGGGTTAAGAAAGTCAACTAATAACACTTCGACGCTGTCTATCTTTATAAACACTACACTTGGAAGTTGGAGGAGGTATTGTGGCCCCGGCACCAAATTTACTACCGGGGCCACTCCACTGTGCAGTCCATATTTAGGTGTATCAGATATTAAACAACGGTGACAGTTGATGCCCAATTTTTTAATTATATTGTGGCCTCGGTACCAAATTGTGTACCGGGGCCACCACACTACGCAGTCCATACCCTTTTTTTGTGGAATTCTGACCCGTGGAGGGTTTTTTAATTATATTGTGGCCTCGGTACCAAATTGTGTACCGGGGCCACCACACTACGCAGTCCATACCCTTTTTTGGTGGAATTCTGACCCGTGGAGGGTTTTTTAATTATATTGTGGCCTTCGTACCAAATTGTGTACCGGGGCCACCACACTACGCAGTCCATACCCTTTTTTGGTGGAATTCTGACCCGTGGAGGGTTTTTTAATTATATTGTGGCCTCGGTACCAAATTGTGTACCGGGGCCACCACACTACGCAGTCAAGATAGATAGATGCGTATCATAGATAAAGTACATTCAGTGGTGTGGGGCAAATTGAAAAATATTCAAAATGCACTGACATTATCAAAAACAAGAGGTTTTCACACGGTGAAACTCCAACATGTATATAATGGAGAGGATGGAGGAGCAGCCGTATGTGCAGTGTAATGCAGACCTGTTGAAGTTTTTTTATATATTTTATTGTGGTGCCCAGTGCCCACTACTCTACGCAGTCCAGATACTATTTTTGGGTGTAATTCTGACCTGTTGAAGGTTTTCTATATATTATATTTTGGTGGCCAGTGGCCAGTCCTCTATGCAGTCCAGATACTATTTTTGGGTGTAATTCTGACCTGTTGAAGGTTTTCTATATATTTTTTATTGTGGTGCCCAGTGCCCACTACTCTACACAGTCCAGATACTATTTTTGGGTGTAATGCAGACCTGTTGACGGTTTTCTATATATTTTTTATTGTGGTGCCCAGTGCCCACTACTCTACGCAGTCCAGATACTATTTTTGGGTGTAATTCTGACCTGTTGAAGGTTTTCTATATATTATATTGTGGTGGCCAGTCCTCTATGCAGTCCAGATACTATTTTTGGGTGTAATTCTGACCTGTTGAAGGTTTTCTATATATTTTTTATTGTGGTGCCCAGTGCCCACTACTCTACGCAGTCCAGATACTATTTTTGGGTGTAATGCAGACCTGTTGAAGGTTTTCTATATATTTTTTATTGTGGTGCCCAGTGCCCACTACTCTACGCAGTCCAGATACTATTTTGGGTGTAATGCAGACCTGTTGAAGGTTTTCTATATATTTTTTATTGTGGTGCCCAGTGCCCACTACTCTACGCAGTCCAGATACTATTTTTGGGTGTAATGCAGACCTGTTGAAGGTTTTCTATATATTTTTTATTGTGGTGCCCAGTGCCCACTACTCTACGCAGTCCAGATACTATTTTGGGTGTAATGCAGACCTGTTGAAGGTTTTCTATATATTTTTTATTGTGGTGCCCAGTGCCCACTACTCTACGCAGTCCAGATACTATTTTTGGGTGTAATTCTGACCTGTTGAAGGTTTTCTATATATTATATTGTGGTGGCCAGTGGCCAGTCCTCTATGCAGTCCAGATACTATTTTTGGGTGTAATTCTGACCTGTTGAAGGTTTTCTATATATTTTTTATTGTGGTGCCCAGTGCCCACTACTCTACGCAGTCCAGATACTATTTTTGGGTGTAATGCAGACCTGTTGAAGGTTTTCTATATATATTTTTATTGTGGTGCCCAGTGCCCACTACTCTACGCAGTCCAGATACTATTTTTGGGTCTAATTCTGACCTGTTGAAGGTTTTCTATATATTTTTTATTGTGGTGCCCAGTGCCCACTACTCTACGCAGTCCAGGTACATTTATTGGTGCGAATCATACAAGTTCAGGGTTTTTAATATATATTGTGGTGACCCACTCCTCTACGCAGTCCAGGTACATTTATTGGTGCGAATCATACAAGTTCAGGGTTTTTAATATATATTGTGGTGACCCACTCCTCTACGCAGTCCAGGTACATTTATTGGTGCGAATCATACAAGTTGATGGTTTTCTTATTATATATATTGTGGTGACCCACTCCTCTACGCAGTCCAGATACATTTATTGGTGCGAATCATACAAGTTCAGGGTTTTTAATATATATTGTGGTGACCCACTCCTCTACGCAGTCCAGGTACATTTATTGCTGCGAATCATACAAGTTCAGGGTTTTTAATATATATTGTGGTGACCCACTCCTCTACGCAGTCCAGGTACATTTATTGGTGCGAATCATACAAGTTGATGGTTTTCTTATTATATATATTGTGGTGACCCACTCCTCTACGCAGTCCAGAAAGATACCTCGTTGCAACGTTTTGGACTAATAACTATATTGTGAGGTGTTCAGAATACACTGTAAATTAGTGGAAATGCTTGTTATTGAATGTTATTGAGGTTAATAATAGCGTAGGAGTGAAAATAAGCCCAAAAACTTGATTTTTAAACTTTTTATGTTTTTTTCAAAAAAAATCCGAATCCAAAACCTTAAATCCGAACCGAGACCTTTCGTCAAGTGTTTTGCAAGACAAATCCGAACCCCAAAAATAATGAAAATCCGGATCCAAAACACGAGACCTCAAAAGTCGCCGGTGCACATCCCTAATATATATATATAACTTATAGGTTGCTTAGATTAATGTACACATAACATATGATCATCACACCTAAACAATGTATTCAGTCACTGTGTGTCTTCTACAGATGAATCCAGTAACAGAAATACCCCAGAGAGATGTCCCCGTCCTCTTTATTCACAGGATTGTACAGAGGAAAATCACAGTATCCCACAGGAGTGTCAGGTAGATGGAATTTATTGTATTGCAAAATTAGCAAAAATACTTTTTACTATATGATCTGTAGAACAGCTGTGTATGTCTAATACACTGATATTATTCTGTTTAATCTCAATTAATGAGATAACACATTATTATTGTGTTATTTAGGTTGAAGATCTGACTGATATTAAGGTCGAAAATATAAAGGGAGAAAAAGAGATGTATGTGAGGGGTGATCAGCAGTGTAAGGAGGAGGAAATCCCTACAGATATCAGCACTGGTGAGTATTATTATTATTATTACCATTTATTTATAAAGCGCCACTAATTCTGTTGCGCTGTACAGAGAACTCATTCACATCAGTCCCTGCCCCATTGGGGCTTACAGGCTCAAATTCCCTAACACAGACACGGAAAGACAGACAGACACAGACTAGGGTCAATTTGTTAGCAGCCAATTAACCTACCAGTATGTTTTTGGAGTGTGGGAGGAAACCCACGCAAACACGGGGAGAACATACTAGCTCCTCACAAATAAGGCCATGGTCGGGAAATGAATTCACTAAGCCACCGTGCTGCCCATGCTGTAATAAACACTTATTACAGAAAAGAGTAACATTTTCACCTTGTTCAGACACTACCACCATCACTTGTTCTACACCCATAAAAAAGTATCTGTCCAGTGCGGGAGTCAGGATTTTTGTTGGTGCACTGTAGGTTGGTGGGGTGATGTTGTGTTTCAGTTGCTGTGTGGATGTACTAATATTGGAATTTGGCTCCTCTTGATGTTACTCTTGTTAGTTCGATGGGTTGGTGTTCTTGGTGTGTTCCTTGAGTAGGGACCGAAGTTTGTTCAGTTCATAGAACAATTGCTTTGTTTATATTTTGGTGTTTCTAGAGTCCTGGGAGGAGAGAATGGGAGGGGGAAGGAGGCTCACCTTTATGGTTGTAGGTGGTTTGCAAAGTACCCAGTTGGTCTGTCCTTCAGCCCCTATTAGACTCCTGTTCTCCTCCTCACATCATATCAGTGTGTGCTACCAGCCAAGAGGTCTGACCAGTCTCTTCCTCACACTCTTGTGATTCTCATACATCAGTACAAGAGACGTCACCATAGTGATTCAAGCACTGATCAATGTGATGAGATGGATAATATTAGCCATGATCCTCCCTGTGCAGTAGTATATGTGACATTATCTTCCTTGTGTAATAATTCTTGAATGTTTTATTCTCAGTATGTGTAACACTGCAATACTAAAGTAAGTTATTTCCTGCATACTTCCTATCACAACACACACTTCACACAAACTCTAGCGTCTTGTACTCACAGAACTATAATCGCCCATCATTGTACCATAGCTCCCTCATATCTCTGTGGCTGGTGCTTTGTACTGTTGCTTTTCATCTTCTGACCTGTCTCTGTATCCTGCTCTGCCCTTATACTTTCTTTCTCTTTCTGCTTTTGGCCATCTATGCTCTTCTCTTCACCTACTCAGTCCTAATTCTCTCCTCCGTTCTGAACCTTCATCATTCTGTGTTCTTATTTCCCTCTCTGCTGTATTGCTCTGTCAAGCTGCTCTCCTTCCCTCTCAGTGCTTGTCTACACAGAGGCTTTAAATTAATTTAATAGCATCACGTGCCCATGCTGCCTGATGTTGATCAGGGGTTTATTTATAGAGGCTGCTTCACTATTTTGTTTTGCTACCTACATGTCCACTTGGGAAACTTTGAGTAGTCCAGACCAATGGATAGGATGTGGTGTTTATTTAGCCCATGTCTACTCTACTACCAAGGCTCCAACATTTGTGTGTGAGGGCAGTGTCTGTATGAGCATTGTGATTGGACAATGTCACTGGCTAATGAGGCTCCCTGTCCTACGATACAGGCTGGTCCATGTGTGAGCTTGGGAAATATTACACACCAAACTCTGCGTTTTTGCATCGTTATATGTGACTGTGCAATCTGCCTCCCCCTGTGGCTGGGTCTATGCAATCTGCCTCCCCCTGTGGCTGGGTCTATGCAATCTGCCTCCCCCTGTGGCTGGGTCTATGCAATCTGCCTCCCCCTGTGGCTGGGTCTATGCAATCTGCCTCCCCCTGTGGCTGGGTCTATGCAATCTGCCTCCCCCTGTGGCTGGGTCTATGCAATCTGCCTCCCCCTGTGGCTGGGTCTATGCAATCTGCCTCCCCCTGTGGCTGGGTCTATGCAATCTGCCTCCCCCTGTGGCTGGGTCTATGCAATCTGCCTCCCCCTGTGGCTGGGTCTATGCAATCTGCATGTCCCTGTGGCTGGGTCTATGCAATGTGCTTGGTAATGTGTTATATTTTAAGTCAATGTTTTATCTGTATAATTGCTGTGTGTTGTGACAAGATGGGTCTGACAGCTATCACCTCCCCTTCTGTCATTTTAAACACTAAGGATGATAAGATGCTTGTGTTTAGTTGAACATTGGGTTGTTTTAATGTATTACCCTCATTTGTTACACAATCAACTGTGGCTAATATCTATCGAGATGGAATTAAGTTCACCCATACTATTCTTAAATAAAGCCAGGTGGTTACATGTAATAATAGAGGATTTATGTTCAGCGCTCCCTATTGTAATAGGTCAGTGAACGAGCAGCCACATGGGAGTGAGGAAAAAGTAGGGATAGCTCAACCCTAGAGTGGAAAATAAATCTTAATATATAACACTCCCTTGGTGCTTGAGACAGATGGTACAGATAAGAAAAATAGTAAACAGATTTATTAATATGCAGTATAAGTGGGTGGCAACCCTGCAGTGTGTTTTACACTGACAATTTTGTAACAAAACAAAGCACATAAACAATTTATATAGCATGAAAGCATGCAAAAAATTATATATTGTAAATAAAGTCCATGTTGGCCACAAAAAACACGGTTCTCTGATAGGGCTAGTAAAGTCTACTAGAATGGCAGAGAACCCAAACACAGTCAATCCTATGCAGATGTGGCAAAAGTAAATTCTTTAGGTTTGTCAGCCGACAATAGATTCCAAATGAGAAAGTCTGAGATTGGCTGGTGATAGAGGACTTACCCTCACTTTGATGGGCTGATAGTGTCATCTCAAAAAAATCCTGCTTGGTGCCGAGAAAGCTGATGCGATGAGCACGCTTGTGCCGTCCCGCTGGAGTGCGATGAAGCAAACCCGGTAGTCGCGGGCGGTATCGCTGTCAGCAGAGTTGCGCATGCATAGGTGAATCCGTTCGCTTCCCAAAGCGGCGGTCTCGAGTTAATGTGTGGTGCCCGTGGAGGGCAAGAGCTTAATGAAACCAACGCGTTTCGCACTACAGCTTCTTCAGGGATCGATATTAGACTGCAGGCCACAGCTTGGGGTTAAATATTACCCAGAGGTGGAAATAAACGGAGAGAAAATTGAATGAATTGAAACAAAATAGAATCAGTCTCTGTAAATTATATTGAATATGTCCCCGTTTGTACTATTTGGAATGTCACTTAGCCCAAAAAACGGGGGTTGTGGATCACTAAAAACAACTGATCACGATATTAGTATGGCTCCATAATGCGAACCTGTTTGTGGCTGTATGGGGCTATTTCATTTACCCTAAACCATAACTATTTTTGGTCCGAGGGGGTCATTCTACAAACAGGTTCGCGGAACAGCTATGGGCACGAAATTTGCGCCCAGTTACGCGAACCTGTTTGTGGCTGTATGGGAGAACAAGGTCATTTGGAATAACAACCCTTTCCTACAACATCTCAAACTTTGGTGCCGTTACATCGATGATATCCTGTTCATTTGGACAGGAGGAAAACACGAACTCACCCTCTTCCTAGAACACATAAATCAGAATAATCTTAATCTTCATTTAACTGCAATACTAGCATTGAGTCTATCAATTTCCTAGATCTGCAGATCTTTGTAGAAAATACTAAGCTGGAAACTAGAACCTTCTTCAAGGAGGTAGATTCCAATTCCTACATACCTTCAAATAGCAGCCACCATGAGAACTGGTTACGGAACATTCCCAAAGGGCAACTAATGCGGATCAGACGTAACTGCTCAAGAATAGATGATTACAACACCCAGGCTGAAGTTTGGAGAACTCGGTTCCTAGAATGGAATTATGACTCACTGTCCGTAGAACAGGCTATCTCCACTGTCAGAAACACCAATAGGGACACCATCCTTAATAAGAACATTTACGCAACACCATTCATAGAAATTCCCTTTATTAACCAATACAGCAAGGATGTAAAAAAGATTGAGCACATTGTAAGAAAACATTGGAAAGTTCTTTTGGAAGATGAAAAACTGAAGGGTTTCATTGCAGAAAAACCAAGGTTTATATATACGAAAGCCAATAGCTTGAGAACAAAATTGGTTAAAAGCACTATTCCACCCAACTTACCCACTACGAACAATACCTGACTGAACGAGAACAAAAATGGGTTCTATCACTGCAATAGATGTGGAGCATGTAGGTAAAGCTGCATTAGTTGCACCAAATCCATTACTCATTTCAACTCCCACACCACTGGGGAAAATTTCACTATAGAGGACAAGATTACATGCGGTACCACAGGGGTCATCTACCTTCTAGAATGCCTCTGTGGGTTGCAATACATAGGCAGAACAATTAGAAAATGACATACCAGAGTATCCGAGCACCAGAGGAACATCCGTAATGGATTTGATAAGCACAGCGTCTCTGATCACTTTGCTAAGCACCATTCAAAGGACCCCTCTCTACTTTAAGTTTATGGGCATAAAAAAGGTCCCCATACCCTGGAGGGGGGGGGGGTAACTACATTAAGTGCATGTCCAAAGAAGAGTCTAAACTTATATTCAGAATAAAGACCCTTGCACCAGAGGGTCTAAACATTGATTTTGAGCTGAACCACTTTCTCCAATAATGCCACCAACATCTATGGAGTTTACACCAGTCAGCTCAGCGCTCACTATGTATAGCTTGTCTAGCACTCTTCTTAGTACTATCATCAGAACTATCGGTTCCTTTACTTCATTACATTTATTTTCCTCATCCTCTTTGTGATACTGAAAATGTTAAACTCTCCATGTTCCCAAGCATATTAATGTACATATGTAACTTTTATGTATGCATTATGGAGCCATACTAATATCGTGATCAGTGGCCTGCAGTCTAATATCGATCCCTGAAGAAGCCGTAGTGCGAAATGCGTTGGTTTGATTAAGCTCTTGCCCTCCACGGGCACCACACATTAACTCGAGACCGCCGCTTTGGGAAGCGAACGGATTCACCTACGCATGTGCAACTCTGCTGACCGCCCGGGTTTGCTTCATCGCACTCCAGCGGGACGGCACAAGCGTGCTCATCGCATCAGCTTTCTCGGCACCAAGCAGGATTCTTTTGAGAGGACACTATCAGCCCATCAAAGTGAGGGTAAGTCCTCTATCACCAGCCCATCTTAGACTTTCTCCATTGGAATCTATTGTCGGCTGACAAACCTAAAGGAGAATTTACTTTTGCCACATCTGCATAGGATTGACTGTGTTTGGTTACTCTGCCATTCTAGTGGACTTTACTAGCCCTATCAGAACCATCAGAGAACCGTGTTTTTTGTGGCCAACATGGACTTTATTTACAATATATCAATTTTTGCATGCTTTCATGCTATATAAATTGTTTATATGCCTTGTTTTGTTACAAAATTGTCAGTGTAAATCACACTGCAGGGTTGCCACCCACTTATACTGCATATTAATAAATCTGTTTACTATTTTTCTTATCTGTAACATCTGTCTCAAGTGCCAAGGGAGTGTTATATATTTAGGTGGTTACATGTAATCGTCTGGACTTCATATCGGATTACAACATGGTGGATCTACTGTTTACTGACCAAGGCACCACTCCCCTCTTACAAACAAGAAGCCAGCAGCCTCTGTAGCCCCTCTGACATCACAAATGCCTAGAAGGGGTTAAATCAGGGAGGCTCTCTTACATACTACAATAACTAGTACTACTAATGAAGCAATAGTTTTAGCTCTTTTACCAACGACGGGGTAAAAAATCATGATCAGCATGTCGATTCATGTGTACACACTATATACGGTTTACACGATTTACCTTCAGATCTGTGCTTTTCATCTGTCATAACCATCTGCTGAAAAGTTTGGGACAAGGGGGAGTCCAGCGTGCTGAAATCACAGCAAAGCAGATAATACACTATTGTTGGAGCAGAATTTATAGGCACACTGATCAGTGATTCACAGCTCTCAGACACTGATTTTATGTGTCACACGTAAAGCAATGACAACACAGCCATCGAAAAGATCCATTTGGGCCATCCTGAAGGACGCCTCTGGGGGTTAGAACAGAATGGTGCCCCCTTTGCTCGTGCCAACGCCTGCTCTTTCTGTGGCAGCTGCATCTTCAGCTCCGTAACAGAGAGCACCTCCGGCACCGGCTATCATGTGTCTCCTCAAGGTCCTTTGCTAACAGTTCCTTCTGCTGGTTATTCTCCATGACACAAGAGTCTGCGCTGTTCAGCTAAATCCATCTCCAGTTGGTGGCTGTCAGCTCGGAGAGAGGGGAGGGAGGAGACAGAGAGCCACATGGGGGGGGTAAGTAAGGTGCGTTAGCCAGCAATTAAAGTTGTTTGTTTTGTTACATCTCCGAATTTTAATTTGAAGCAATACTGAAAAAAACAAGACACCGGCTGAATATGTAAAATGAAATCTTCACTGTCATCTTCCATTTACATTTAAAGCTATGATCTAAAATTATCTGCTCTGTATAGTTCATACATACACTGCTCTATATTCATATACTTATGTTGGTAACCAGACAGCACTCCACGAATATATGAGGAACCTGTAGATCTGTACAGTAGTCACTCGGCGCTGACAATAGTGTCTGAATTATCTGTGTATGCTAGACAGTCGTGTGTAAATACACACTATAGAATTGGAACGACATTGTTCCATCGTTGAACTAAATGCTATTGGTGTTTGAGTCGCGGCTCCTGCCAGTGTGATGGGGATTTAGGCCTGGGAGTATTGTGGCTATTGGATTACAAGCTTTTCTTGGACTTGCAGATTTGTTTGCTCTGCCTGGTTTATTCTATTACTCATGAACATCATGTCCATAGAACTTGGACTGGTAAAGAAAACCCATTTTCTTTATAAACCCTTTGGGATTAGTGAACACTGGGGTGTCACTGTGGGAAGGTTGAAGTTTGGTGAGCACTGTATATATTCTTTAAAGTAGTTAGATTATATATATATATATATATATATATATATATATATATATATATATATATATATATAAAAATTCTGCTATTGTTTGCAGTTATCTGTAATAAAGGTACAGTTGTTTCAACACCTTTTCTTTGCCTGTGTGATCCTGAACTCCTGGATACCAGGATTTTCTTCTGGGTTCCTACACTAACATCCTGGTATCATCACATTTGTACATTTAGATTTGTAATGAAGTGTTCTTGTTTGCAAGTAGAAATTAAATAATTGATCATCTTGAACTCACTAAATGTATGAAATTTTGCTACTCAATGTCTATTTCAAAACATCATTTTTTTTCCAACAGATGGACACAAAATCCAGCATACCTCGGAGGGATATTTCGTTTTATCTCCAGGTTATAAAATAGAGGATAACAACATTATACAAGATTTTCCAGGAGGAAAACCCATTACGCCAAATATACATCAGTTACATCACAGTGCACATATATCATCTGATCCCTCTAATCATGAGGCATGTTTGCCTAATAACTCAGATATTACTACACCTAGTACAGCTAAAAAAGGCCATACAATATTTCCATATTCTGAATGTGGGAAATGTTTTACACATAAATCAGGTGTCACTAGACGCCAGAGAATTCACACAGGTGAGAAACCATTTCCATGTTCTGAGTGTGGGAAATGTTTTACATGGAAAAGGCATCTTATTAAACATCAAAGAATTCACAGTCATGAGAAACCATTTTCATGTTCTGAGTGTGGGAAATGTTTTACATGGAAAACACATCTTATTAAACATCAAAGAATTCACAGTCGTGAGAAACCATTTCCATGTTCTGAGTGTGGGAAATGCTTTCCAGAAAAAACAAAACTTGTTAGTCACTACAGAACTCACACAGGTGAGAAACCATTTCCATGTTCTGAGTGTGGGAAATGCTTTCCAGAAAAAGCAAATCTTGTTAGTCACTACAGAACTCACACAGGTGAGAAACCATTTCCATGTTCTGAATGTGAAAAATGGTTTACATCTAAATCCAATCTTGCTACCCATCAGAAAATCCACGCAGGTGAGAAAACATTCCTATGTTCTGATTGTGGGAAATGGTTTATGTCTAAATCCAATCTTGTTTCACATAAGAGAACTCACACAGGTGATAAACCATTTCCATGTTCTGAGTGTGGGAAATGTTTTACATGTAAATCCAGTTTAGTTAAACACCAGTTAATCCACACAGGTGAGAAGCCATTTTCATGTTCTGAATGTGAAAAATGGTTTGCATGTAAATCCAGTCTAGTTAAACATCAGAGAATCCACACATGTGAGAAAACAATCCCATGTTCTGAATGTGAAAAACGGTTTACATGTAAATCCAAGCTAGTTAAACATCAGAGAATCCACACAGGTGAGAAACCATTTCCATGTTCTGAGTGTGGAAAATGTTTTACACAGAAATCACATCTTATTAAACATCAGAGAATCCACACAGGTGAGAGAACATTCCCATGTTCTGAATGTGAAAAACGGTTTATATGTAAATCCAATCTAGTTAGACATCAGAGAATCCACACAGGTGAGAAACCATTTCCATGTTCTAATTGTGGGAAATGTTTTACAGAGAAATCAATTCTTATTAGACATCAGAGAATCCACACAGGTGAGAAGCCATTTTCATGTTCTAATTGTGGGAAATGTTATACACAGAAATCAGATCTTATTAAACATCAGAGAATCCACACAGTTGACAAAACATTCCCATGTTCTGAGTGTAAAAAACAGTTTACATGTAAATCCAGTCTTGTTAAACATCACAGAATTCACAGTAGTGAGAAACCATTTTCATGATGACAGTGGAAATAGTTTTACACACAGACTTTCTCTCCTAAAACATTATATAATACAGCAATGAAACAAGGGTTGCAATAATGCTGTAAACATTGTAAAAGAAGTGCCTCTTATAATTTTAAATGATGCAAATGGGCATGTTCCTATGTATTTTCCCTTTTACCCCTTCTATTCCTTGGCATCACTCCTGCCTCTCCCTCTTCCATCGATGCTCCCCCAGATCAGCCCCATCTCCCCTGCTCTCTCACCTGTTTCTTCCCTTAACTCCAACCCCTGCCTGCTGATGGGACCCCTCCTAGTTCTGTTTCTCTTCCAATTCCAATCCACTCTCCCTGTCACTCGCCCCTCACCCACTATCATACACACCCTTGCAGTGCAGCAACCCCCGACAACCATATCCATATCTCTTGTCTTCCCTCTCTTCCTCTAACCTGTGGTCTCTGGAATGCCATGTCAGTCTTTAACAAATTGGCCTGTATCCATAATATTTTTTATATCTAGATCCTTCAAGCTGCTTGCTATCACTGAAACTTGACTAAGCCCTGAGGACAATATGTCTCCAGCTGTGCTCACTCTTTTGGAGGCTTGTCCTTCTCCCACACACCCAGACCTTGGGACAGGCAAGGTGGTGTCGTTGGCATACTTCTCTCCCCTGCTGCTCTTTCTGTGTTCTTTCCCCTGAACCTTCTCTTCATCATTTTGGGGGACTTTAACTTTAATATTCATATAGACAATCCCTAAGACCCTGCTGCTTCCAACCTTCTCTCCCTCTCCCCCTTCCTTGGTCTCTCTCAATGGACCTCCTCTCCCAATGCATTAGCCACTTGCTTGATCTTGTCTTTTCACACCTTGGTATTGTCTTCGACCTTATCAAGTCACCTTTCCCTCTCTGACCACCATCTCCTCTACTTTAACATCTTTCCATCCTCCTCACCTCGCCCATCCCCTAAGGCTACTCTCACAGGCGTAACCTTGAAACCATTGATCCTACAACGTTTTCCTCCTACCTTGTCTCACTCCTCTCCCCAATCACCACTCTTCCTTGCCCCTAAGAGTCTGTCTCCTTCTATAATCACACCCTTACCTCTGCACTTGCCTTTGTCGCCCTGGTTGCCTCCCAATCCTTGAACTGCCGTTCACTCCCTCTTCTTCCCTCCTTGCTCTCTGCTATTGACTTTGCTACCCACTTCACCTCCAAAATTGAGTCAATATGTCAAGACTGCTCCTCCCAGCAGTCCCTTCTTGCCCCTCCTAATTCCCTTCCCACGCTCCTTTGTGGACATTATTCTTTTCCCTTTCTCCCCATTGTCACTCCCACTTCCTAGCCCACCCTCCTTCTGATCCTTTGCTCCGGTATCTGTAGATGAAGTCTGCACCCTTCTCTCCTACTGATCCATCTCCACCTGCCCACAGGACCCCATCCCTCCCAACTTCTCCGTCCCTCTCTCTTGAGACCTGCTCCCACATTGCCCACATCCTCAACCTATCCTTTCTTTTCTGGAATCTTCCTCTCCTTTAAACATGCTCTCATTTCCCCTATACTCAAAAAAACCCCATCTCTTGTCCCTGTCTCTCTAATTACTGCCCTATCTCCCTCCGTTTTGCCATCAAACTTCTCAAACGGGTTGTCTACAACTGTTTCACCTCCTTTTTCTCTTCTCACTCACTCCTTGACCCATTCCACTCCAGTTTTCTCTCCCTCCACTCCATTGAAACTGCCCTCACTAGGGTTACTATTGACCTTTTCTTTTCTATATCTAAAGGAAACTTCTCCCCTCTTATCCTTCTTGACCTCTCTGCTGCCTTCGATGCCATTGACCATTCCCTTCTTTTGCATACTTAGATCTATAGTTCTCTGTAACACTGTCTTCTCCTGGTTTTCCTCTTACCACACCAACCGATCGTTTTTAGTTTCTACACGACTCCATATCCCCCCATTTTCCTTTACCTGTCGTAGTTTCCCAGGGTTCTGCTCTTGACCCCCTGCTCTTTTCCCACTACACCTTCTCCCTTGGTGTCTTAATTGACTCCTTTGGCCTCCAATACCACCTCTATGCTGATGATACCCAAATATATCTTTCGTCCCCTGACCCCTCACCTTTTCCCTTATGTATCATGTCTCCTGCTATCTCTCGGCCATCTCATCTTTGATGTCCCAGCATTTTCTTAAACTCAATATTTCCAAAACTGAAGTAATCATCTTCCCCGCCCCCCTTCCAGGGCTTCTCTGTTAGGAACACTACCCTCCTTTCTGTCCCTCAAGTCCGATGCCTTGGGGTCATCGTCTACTCCTCCAAACCTCACATTCTGTTCCTCTCAAAAGTCCTGCTACTTCCACCTCCGGAATATATCCAAGATTACGGCCCTTTCTTGCCACAGAAGCCACCAAAACTCTTATTCACTCTCTTGTAATCTCTCGCCTTGACTACTGTAATCTCCTTCTCTCTGGCCTACCTCTCATCTTGCTCTTCTTAAGTCTGTCCTCAATGCTGCTGCGCACCTTATTTTTCTCTTCCGACACTGTCTGCTGTCCCCCTCCACCAATCAGCACATTGGCTCCCCATGGGCTACAGAATTAAATTGAAACTCCTCGGCCTCACCTTCAAAGCTCTCAATCTATCCTCCCACTTATTCCTACATACAGTCCTTGCCACGCCCTCTGCTCCTCCAATGACTATTGCCACATTACTTTACTGATTACCTCTTCCCACTCCCTCCTTCAGGACTTTGCTGGGCTGCTCCCCAACTGTGGAACGATCTTCCACACCCCCATCAGGTTAGTCTCTACACTCAAAGGCCTCAAGTGTGCTCTTAAGACACATTTCTTTATTCAAGCCTATCATCCTTTCCCCTAACTTTCATACCCACTCCCCCAGTTGATGCCACATTATTTGTGTATCCCCCTTTTGCTTTAGGATGTAAGCTATCACAAGTAGGGACCTCTTTCCTTGTGACCTCCTTCTAATATTCCATCACGCTCAGAAGCTCTTAGCCCGCTGCTTCCCTAGCCCTGGCCTACTTCACACTGGTCACTACCATCATTCTCACTCACTCTCCAGTAAATAATTTGATCTGCGCTACCTGTATATTCATTCCTCCTGTATCATGTAATGTGTTATTGATCACTGCTTTCTGGATATGTCATGTACGGTGCTGCAGACCTTTTAAGGCGCCTTATAAATAGAAGATAATAAATTTACTTAATCTGTACTGATAATATCTGGATATTCTATTTCTTTAAGCATTAGTCATTTATTACAATAGAGACTGATATGGATAATCAATTGACACAAAATGGAAGCTGAATAAAGAGCTGGTTATAAAATTAAGTTAAGAAGCTACGTGCTTAAACAAATATTGCAAATTAAGCTGTTTTATTCTTCTATAGACATATTGTTCAGGGTATGTCTACAAAATATTGCTGAAATAACCTATCTAAAGGAAATGTGCCCTCCATAAATAGAGAAATAGGGAAGTTGTGGTATAGTGAGACATTGAAGTTAGCGCATGATAAGATGTGGCCAGATTAACCTGGATTAATGCCTATATCTGGGGGGCGAGGGGAAGATATTGATAGTTCCTGATATGTGGAGAGATATTATTGAGCAAAAGTCTTATATGATGCTTTTTATCTACGTATTAGTTTGTGGTTTTAAGAAATAAAAGGCTTGCAAAGGAATTGTGAAATTACCATTATTTTATTTGAATTGAATGGTCTGTATTGCGCATAGATAAATAAAGAACATATTCTGAAGAGACTTTGTTTTTTGGATTAATTCTACAAAAGTCCATATCAGAGACGACTCTTGGTTGAATTTAAAGGATTGTAGAAGGTAGAATAGTAATGATACAATGCTATTCTACCTTTTACAATCCAGTTCAACAAAACAAGTTTCCTTAAAAACAAACAGGGAAATCCAAAATAAAACTGCTCATGCCAAGGTTTGGTAGAACTGAGGGACTTTATAAAGGCTAGAAACAGATGAGATAAATTGCTCTGATTGACTTGACCTTTTCACTGAAGGGCTGATTGCAGAGTAGATAAAGCTGTACAGTGCTCCTGGTGAGGAGACTAAGTAGATTGCTGTTCTTAGCAGTGTGCTGATTACAGGAGGAATTGAGAGAAGTTGTTTGTAGCTGTTGTAGTGAATAGTTATCTAATAGCTGTCATCTGGAGCTAGTGTTGTGAATCCTCACACAGACACAGCAGAACAATGAATGTATACTCCTCAACTTATCTCCACTCAGTGACCATATAAGGACCAAACATTTCACTGTGCAACTTAATAAATCTGAAGAGGGCTTTAATGCCAAAATTGGAAGCATCTCTCCTTCAGAGGGTGATATTACACACACAAAGGAGATTCTACAAGTGATGCACATTATTCTGGAGATTACATTAACCCTATCACTACAAGTGCTATTATTAAATCGGCAACCCTTTAATTGCCTTTTCACATGTTAACCCAGGGGTTTCCAACTTTGAATCTAAGTGGGGCAACTATGCAATAGGGCATTATTTCCAACAATTTACATAGACCATTAGTCAGGAATGAGTTAAGTCTACCCATGTTTCAACCAGCACAAACTCCGACCATAACATCCAACCTGGTGACTGGATCCTTGTCAATGGTACGTCTGAACTTCACCTGTCCAAGCCATTGGGAAGGTCTCTTCTAAGTGCTACTGATAACCACCTGAACTGTAAGGGTTACAGAAAAGGAATCTTGGTTACATGCTTTCCATTCCCATCTGACATTTGCTTGGTGAACGGATCCCCTGCACCTGCTACTACTGGACTATGATGAAAAGCAAATGGCTTTAGACTGAGGCAAGATGACTGTTCTGAAACAGGTTTTATATTTTAGTTGTTTTCATGTTTTACAAAAATGTCTTTTTTGAATGGACGAGATTTTTGCTGATTTATTCTCCTGCATTGAAACTAAGCTTGTTTTCAAACCCTCTTTCTACTAAGCTGATTTAGGTATAAGACACCCTAATATTGAACCCGGGGGGAGATTAAAGTGAGACATACTGTTATTAATTATTACACTTCTGTCACTACTGTACACTCTCTATATTTGTAATCTCACCATCTGGTGTATTAGACTTGACCCTGTTACTTAGTCCCACAACACTGATGGAGGAGCAACTCTAATTAAATGGTCAGAAAGAGGTACCACATAAGAGTAACATGACCAGTGGTGCAGTCTTCTATAGTAAAAGATGTGTCCCTTCCTATTTGGCTATTCTCAGACCATGGTATCTTACCTGAAGGCTCAGCTAAGCCTCTCAGGATAGCAGTGTATCAGGTGCAGGTTGTGTATAACTTCCTTCCTTAGATACAGCAATGTAGGTGCTTCCAGCTTCTGGAAAGTTGAGTCCAATCTACAAGGGGGCTATGGAACTGCAAATTTAGCCTTCAACATCATATCACTGTCTGATTGGAAGGGATGAAGACAGCCCCAAGTAAGTGAGGAAGGACCTGAATTTAAGAAAGGAGCATAAGGGGGGATTAAAACAGACCCAGGTTATGTCAGTTGGATGCACAAAATTCTCTAAAATGTTATTGTATGCTGTAGCATTAATTCTAACAATAACCCTTTCACTGGAACTAAGGGGCCCAGGCCATAATCCCTCCTCCATCCAGCTTTACAGCTGGTAGTATGTATTCGGTTAGGAAGCGTTCTCCTGGCATCTTCCTAACCCAGATTCATGACTACCAGACGGTGACGTGTGATTTGTCATGTTAGAAAGTGCGATTCTACTGCTCCAGAATGTAATTTCAATGTGCTTTACACCACTCCACTTGATGTTTGGCATTGTGTCACAGGATGGACATTAACTCTTGTGTTCTGGTGTGAGATTACAATGACTGACAGACAAATATTGTAAAAAGGATAATACAAATATAAAAGATACATATAAAATGAAAATGTACTTAGCTGATAAATTTAATTTGATTATTGAGAAATGTCTTAAACTGAGGAGGCCTGTTGCTTAAAAGCAATTAGTGTATTCAGGATAATTCACTATACACCACTTTCTCCATAGTTCTAGCTGAGACTGCTTCCTTTTGAATGCTTGCTGCCAGTTAAACTTCTGAACACAAAGCAGCTTTTTCCCCCTGAGACTAATTAAATCCAGTGAGCTGGACATATAGAAATGTCTTTGTACAATCGGTGATCTTTGTATGAATGTTATCTACAGAACAAGGAGGCTTGCACATAGTGATCTGAGGTTTGTGGGCTGCTGATTGCCATGGAAACCCAATCCATAGAGCTCCTGATAAACCGTTTTTATGTTCTGATGTTGCTTCTATAGAGTTTAGAACTTTACAAAACAAAAAAAAAGACAGTTGTCAGTGCTTATCCTTCACACCGCATATATGTGTGTGTCTAGCAAAATGAAAACATGAGGTATCAGTTCATATTTTGATCAAAACATTTAAGCCTGCATCCCAGCGTCACGGGCACCTCATTAGATGCAGGTCCTACACTGACCTACATGCTTTAATAACCATTAAAATGCTGTTAAAATCAGATGCGCTCACTTCCCAGGTATAGGGGTTTACATCTAGCAAGGACTGGCTTGTGAGCCACACCCAAATGTGCCTTAAAGAGGCTATTTTGTCACCACCGCCGCCTCTCTGCTCCGTCTCCTCCCCTCCACTTACTAGTGTCAGTGAGTGGAGGGGAGGAGACGGAGCAGAGAGGCGGCGGTGGTGAGACAAGGTAAGGAAAGGAGGGAGGAGGGCGGCGATTTTTGCGGTGGGGGGGCGCAGCTTTTTTTAAAAATGCCTAGGGCGCCGTGGACCCTAGCACCGGCCCTGATAGTAACATTACTTATTTACAACTTAACATTTCAATGAACTAAACGATATGTTGGAGACATAATGTCTGATATTTGCCTGAGATAACCATACATTAAACCATCTATTAAATTCGTTACTCTAATTACTACAAATAGGGGTGTGTCAAAGTTTTATCTAAAATCTTTATCTATTTAGCCCACTGAAGAAAAATCAATTATAGAATAATACCAAAATTCTTGTACCCTCATGTTATAGAAAAAAACAGTGTAGTTTAATTGAAAGATGCTGTAATAAACTGTATAATAATATAATAAACTATATTTCCAGAAATACACTTTCATGAATTTGTGCCAAATTGCTAAAATATTTTTAATACATTTATATAATGTCTTGCCAATTTATATGATATTTAATTCTGAAATAGTAGTTGACTTATTGAGAGATGTTTGACATTATTTTCCTGAATCCTAGCTGTGTTTATTAGGTTTCAAAAAAAAAGTTTTAAAAAAGTTAAGTTTAAAAAAATTGATGTTATTATGTTATATTGTACAACCATACATGAAGTACATCAAAAAGAAACAGTGTCTTTAAAATAGATACCCATATACAAATATTAAGTGGTTCACAGTTAAATGCACTGATATACAGTAATGTCAGATACACTTAAGATATATACACAGATTAAAATAAACATACAGAATTAATGTAGTATCACGATTCACATTAAATAACCTATTTTTAATAATGAAGGAAAATATAAAGTTTTAAATTTGTGAAACTCCAATGTCTCATTGCTATGATTTTTATCTGTTGCGCTATATTACTGAAGACCCTTTTGTCTGAAAAACAAGACATCAAATACATTTTAGCTTATTCTAATAATACCTAACATATAATAGATGGAACAAATATGGATACACATAGTAACTAATTTATGAAACTCATAAAAATGTTTAATATTATATCTATTGTCAAACTGCTACTGTGCATAACATGTCTTTAATAATGTTAGCATTAAAATACGTTACTCGGGGGGGGCGTGGTCTGGCAGCCATCCTGGTCAGCCACGTTTTTCTGGAGCTCCTGGCGACCATCCTTAAATCCCATTCCTACAGCAGTTCCCACCCGAGAATTTTCAAATAAACGGGCTCCCCTGGCTCTGAGGTACCCCCTGCCTGACCCGGAGTTAGGTGCCGCCCTTCTCCCTGCCTGCAGATTGCCCTGCTTTCCGGAGGCCTAGACGATTCGGGAGACCGCGGCCTCAATTGCTGAGGACCGGAGCTGCCGGAGACCTGTGATCAGGAGTGCCCTACCTGACCTGAGGTGGCGTTCGTCCCGCTGTCATCCCAGCAGATCGCGGCCTGTTCTCAATCCCTGCATCAGTGTCCTTTGGAGCAGCGGCGTCCTCTGGAGCAGCCTGACTTCCGGCTGGCGGGGACTGACATCCGGTCGGCGGCCAGCGGACTTTGGAGCTGGCCCCCTCCTCGCACAGCGCTGCACCCTCCCAGGACTTCCAGGGTGGGTCTTTGTGCGCATCCCCACTTCCAGCGGGCAACGACAGGCAGACTTGAAATCCGAGGCTTGTGCACGGCGGGATAGCGGGTGTCAGGGAGCTGCATACAGAGTCACTGTCTGTGCCAGCCTTCCCCTGGTTGCCGAGCCCCTGTAAAACTCAAGTGAGTGCTGAGCAGAAGATCCTATTGGGCTGCAGCCCAATTTAATTGTGCCGACAGGATTGTACATCATCCCTAACAACTTGGCTGTGCTGCCACCCAGTGGCTGTTTGTATTCACTACACGATCACAGGTAGTGTTTAATAATATTCTGCTGCCACCCAGTGACCGATTGTGGATGGTGCGACCTCCATTGTTCAAGCTGCAGATCTCCATTCACTTTCAGTGGCCTGAAGCTGCAGGGGTAAATAGGAGCCACAATATCAGCTCCCCTCTATCATCCCACATCCTCCCCTGGAGACTCTCCACAAAGTGGGTTTGAGTATTCTGCTGGAATTGGGCACCCTGTTTCATCTGTATACCATCTTCGCCACAAAAGGGCGCGCTTCTCCAGGACGGTGTTTTCATGTCTTTGAGTGCTTATCCCACCCAAGTGCACAAGTTGCAGCGCTCCGCGGATATCTTTCCTCACACTCTGGCTGCTGGACATTGCTCTGCCTTAATATAAGCTGCAATATGGAATAAGTTACGACGCCCCGCATGGCCCCTGTGCCAGGGCTCTCACTTGGAAGACCGCGGGAATGTTCTTTTGTCTAATCTAAACACAGAAACCTTCATAAAAGCCCTTTTTACCTGATTCGTTGGTGACCCCCCTCCCTGACTATACCATGCCTAGAGGAGGTAAGAAGACGGGCGAATCAGATCCCCCTCAGAGCCTCAAGAAATTTGCATATACGGAGTCAAAGACCCCGACTACTTCATCTTCACACCGCAAAGCTCACTCCGATTCTGACGACTCGGACTCCTCACCATTGACTCGAAAGGATCTACAGTCCTTATTCCGATAGGTCAAGGAGACAAGGAGATCGGTGCAGGCGGTCCAAGCAGAAGTGCAAAAAGCTATTGGCTCACTGAGGGCTGAGGTCCAAGACCTCGGGAATAGGACAGACCATCTGGAAACTAAAATGGACGAAGCTGCCTCGTCTCACCGGGACACGGTGACTGACATCCAGCGATTGCAGCAAGATATGCTCCACATGCAGGAACAGCATGAAGACCAAGAGAACAGGGCCCGGCGTAATAACTTGCTTATCAGAGGTATCCCTGAAGAAGTGGATTAGCCCCTCCTAAACCAATATCTTAAAAGACTCTTTGCTGGCCTGGCTCCTGCTACTCCAGAGGATCAGCTTCTCCTGGACAGGGACGACAGAGCCCTTCGCCCCCAAGATTCCTCCCAGCCTCGAGATGTCATCCTCCGTTGTCACTATTATACCACCAAGGAAGCGATCCTGCGGGAATCTCGCAAGACTGACTCAATCTCGTTTGAGGATGCCTCTTTGCAAATTTCCCAGGACATTGCTCCGCTCACTCTTCTCAAGAGGCGTGAATTGAAGCTGGTGACGTCCATTCTCAGGGATAACAATATTAGGTATCGGTGGGGCTTTCCGTTCCGCCTCCTGGTTTGGCAGAACAACAAGCTTCATTCTGCTAGGTCTATGGTGGAAGCAGCCCACCTTCTCAAGACTCTGGGTCTCCCGGCACCGGCCTCCCTCTCCCTCCCAGCGGCATTGGGACCGTTGCCTGGCTCTCGGGGACCCACTTCTGCTGCCCGGAGGCTTCCAACTACCGAGTGGTCGACTGTGTCAAGAACCACTAAGTCATCGGCTGCTGCTCAAGCACCCTGATTTATGATGATTGAGTTTCTTTATTGCTTTCTGTCTCAGAAACCACTCTGTTTAATATACCTCCCCGCTGCATGACTGACCGTTGGTTATCGGCTCTTCTCATGTAGATTGGGAGGAATTGGGTTCCATTGAACTAAGTTGTTGGGCTCACTGGTTTTGTTTTGTTTTTTTTACTAAATTTCTGTGTGTTTGGTTATAGTATTGTTTTCTTAAATGTTTCAATATGCTAGTCACCTACTGCCCTTATCTCATTCTCTTTACTTGATCGGTTCTCTGGTCTTGGGTAGTAGTTTGACCTTCATCCCCTTCGACATTTCTTTTCTACATAGCTTCCTAAATTGCGCTTTAGACCCTGGCCGGGAGGTAATGTAGGTGTCTACATTGTACGGCTGGAACTCCCAGGCCTTTTCACTGTCTGTATTCCTGGCCACACTCCCACAATGGGCATAATGCCCTTGCCCGGCCCTCCCTTGCCATTGGCATTGCCCCTTACCTTTCCTGGCCGGCATCATGGACCAGGTGTGTCCCCGCACACTGGCCCTGTCCACTACCCTATTTCCTTCTCTTTTCCTTCCTACTTCTCTCTACCTCAGGCACTATTTCATACTCCTCGTTCTTATTACATTTGTGTTAACTTGGAACTGTTTTTATTTTCCTTTGTAGCGTGACCAGTCCTCGCTGGGGGACTTGAGGCGGCCCTGTCTTCACCTCCCGATGGCTCTTAGGATCTTCTCATTGAACATCAAAGGTTTGAACAGCCCACAAAAGCGCACAACACTTTATCTTACACTTAAACAACATAGAGCAGATATAGTTTTTCTGCAGGAAACACACTTTACTCGACATTCACACCCAGAGCTGAAGTCTAAGCAGTAGCCTTCTGATTTTCATGCTTGTGACCCCAGACAGAAAAAAACGGGGAGTAGCTACGCTCTTTGCATCCCACGTGACTTTTGAGCTTTTGACATCTCATCCTGACCCCGAAGGCCGTTTTCTAATCCTCGTGGGTAAACTCAATAATACTCTATGCACCCTAGTCAATGTGTATGGCCCAAATCAAAACCAGAGCTCATTTCTTGTTGCACTAGACTCCTTGCTCTCTCAGGTGCGCCAGGGAGAAGTGATTATGGCAGGGGACTTTAATGTTGTAGTAGATGATACCATAGATAGATCGTCCACTTTGCTCCCCCCCGCCAGTGGCTCGGAGTCCCGTAAATCTAAGGCCTTGGTATCCCTTCTCTCCCACCACCTCCTCTTTGACTCCTGGAGGCTTAGGGAACCCTCATCCCGTGATTATACATTTTACTCCCCGGTCCATGGTACCTATTCACGAATAGACATGGTCTTCCTTAGCCACGATCTGTCATTGAAGCTCAGGGCGGCCCATATACATCCGATGGTCTGGTCCGATCATTCTCCCATATCTGCCGACCTCTCAGAAATAGCATCTTGCCCTCGCCCCGCTACATGGCATATTAATGATTCCATTCTCCACGATCAGCCACTTACCCTAGAGCTCCGGACCCTTCTTGAGGAGTATTTTCTCTTTAATGACCTCCCCGACACTTCCCCCATGACCCTCTGGGAAGCCCATAAGGCAGTAGTGCGGGGCTATCTTATTAGCATGGCCTCACGCCGTAAGAAGTTGGCCATCTCCAAACGTGCATCGTTAACCATTCAACTCCAGACTCTGCAGAGACAGCATAAACTATCCCCGGATGAAGAAGTGTTGTCCAAACTTCTAAAGGTGAGATCTGATCTGAACCTCCTTTTCTCTGAATCCACTGCTACGGCCCTGAAACGGCTGAGGCAGACATTCTACGAGAAGGGAGACAAAGCCGATAGAATATTAGCCACCCGTCTGAGGGCTCAGAGATGTCAAAACAATGTCATGGCCCTAAAGTCTCCTTCAGGCTCACCCATATACCGTCCTGACCAAATAGGACGTGAGTTTCAAAAATTTTATTCCTCATTGTATAACTTAGATGCTCAAAATCCCGGGAGTGCTCCCCCTGCAGACACTATAGCAGCCTTTCTGAGACAAGCAAATCTCCCTACCCTTTCTAGTAACCTATCTCAACAACTAAATGAGGAAATCACGTCGGAAGAGATACTAGCAGTCATCAAGGCCCAAAAAACCTCTAAGGCTTCGGGACCTGATGGCTTCTCCGCAGCTTATTACAAAAGATTTTCCCAGACTTTGGTCCCCCATCTACGCACCTTGTTCAATGCTATCTTACATGGAGATCCCTTCCCTAAATCGATGTTAGAGGCGCGTATTGTAGTCATTCATAAAGAGGGGAAGGACCCCAGCGACTGCGCAAGCTATCGTCCCATCTCCCTCCTTAATGTTGACATTAAGATTTATGCAAAGATCCTGGCCACCCGCTTGAACGAAGTCCTTCCGGGTCTGGTCCATTATGATCAGGTGGGGTTCATCCCGGGTCGCCAAGCTAGGAATAATACTCGCCGCGCGATAGACCTGGTTCAAATCATTAATCAAAGACGTCTCCCGGCCATGATGCCGAGAAGGCGTTCGACCGAATTTCTTGGGATTTTATGACCCTTGCTCTGAAGGCGCACGGCTTCTCGGCTGAATTTCTGACCGGGGTCTCCGCCCTATATAACTCCCCCTCAGCTAGGGTCTTGGTTAACGGATCTTTATCTAGCCCTCTCTCGCTCTCCAACGGGACGAGACAGGGCTGCCCCCTATCGCCCTTAATTTTTGCACTAGTGATAGAACCCCTGGCGGCGTCGATCTCAGGTGTGACAGTGGGGCCGCAGGAATTTAAGGTCTCTCTCTTCGCGGACGACATACTTCTCTCTCTGACAAATCCTCAGGAGTCTTTACCCGCCTTATATAAACTTATAGTTGAATGTGGCCTCCTATCTGGCTACAAAATTAATTTTGTTAAGTCAGAGGCCATGCTCCTTCATGCTTCCCCATCCCTCAGGAACAGTTTACAGACTAACTTTGCACTACGCTGGCAGGCGAGTAAGATCAAATATCTTGGAGTCTATATCACCTCGACCTATGATAGATTGTATCAGGAAAACTTTCCCCCCCTTCTCTAAAAAATCAAACAGGACTTGGAGACTTGGAAGAGCTATATTATATCGTGGCTGGGGAGGATTATTGCTATTATGATGAACTTGGTCCCGAAACTTCTATATCTTTTTCAAACCCTCCCGGTGAGGGTCCCCGAATCCGTGTTCAAAGATTTGCATTCCTCCTTCTTAAAGTTTATATGGCGTGCCAAGCCCCCTAGAATCTCAATAGCAGTGCTTAAAAAGCCTAGGGCTCGGGGAGGCAGGGGCTTCCCAGATATTAAATTTTATTACTTGGCATCCCATCTGTCCCAGGTGACAGTAAGCTATGCCCCTTACAAGTCTATAGCGTGGGTGGACCTGGAGACCCACTATGTTGGGGTCCCCTCCATGGCATCACTCTGGGGCTTGACCAATACAGATAGGTCACCAGCGGCCTCCTCTCTTCAATCCCTTAAATTCTGCTTATCCCTTTGGGACTCATGTCGGGTCAAATATAAATTGTCCTCCCCTATCTCACCTCTGACTCCTCTCTGGGGCAACCCACACTTTCCTCCTGGCAATTCCACGCAGCAATTTAAACATTGGATAAAGGCGGGAATACGAGTGGTCTCGGACCTGGTGGTCAATCAAACTTGGGCTTCTATGTTGGAACTTCACCATAGTTTTGAACCGTTTCATCCGCTTTTTTTTGAGTACTTCCAGGTCCCACACTTCGCTATGTCTTTGCCCCCCCGGGAGGCTCTCCGGGCCCCGACCTCCTTTGAATATATGTGTCTACATTCACCTCTCACTAAAGGGATGATCTCCCAGATATAAAACTGGCTCATAAACTACACTTTCGATGCTCCAGGCCGACATGAGCGGGAATGGGAGAGGGACCTGGGTCCTCCTCCAGACGACTTATGCTGGGAGGTGGTCAGTGAGGGGATTGCCAAGAGCTCGATCTCTACACTAATTAAGGAAACAGCCTATAAAGTGTACTATAGCTGGTACTATACTCCTTATAGGCTATCTCGAATGTTTCCTACGACCACTCCGAGCTGCTGGCGGGAATGTGGCCAGAGAGGTACGATGTTACACATATGGTGGACCTGCTCTCGCATAGTTCCTTTCTGGAACATGGTTCTCACACTCATAAACTCTGTGTCAGAACAACAGATAAGTTTGGATCCCTGGTCATTCCTTCTCTCTCGCCCTATACCTGATGAGAGCGGGCCTTCAAATAAGCTTATATCCCATATCTTGGCAGCTGCTAAATCCTCAATAGCAAAGCACTGGAAAGACCCTAGGGCTCCCTCTATGCAGGAGCTACGGTCTTACATAAGACATGTCGCAAGCATGGAGAGTATAACGTGCTACCTTCATGATAAATCACATAATTTCGACAGGGTGTGGGCCCCATGGTATTTATTAGAAAGCCGTAGCTGCCTATCCAATACGGCCTCCCCCCTCTTGCAGACGGAATGTAGCTCTTGGGCCGCCTCCGGATCCCCCAGGTTGGATATGGTGCGCTGCTGGTGAGAAATGTTTGTATACCAGTTTTCTTTTTGGTAGTCTATATAAGTGTGTGGTTTAGCTTTCTCTAGCAATGTTCCGAGTTTGTGTGCTTATTTATTTATTAGAACTTTCCCATTACATTGTGTACCCTTAATTTCTATCACTATAAAATATTCTTCTTATTGACAAACCGCATTAGAAGTATTATCGTTTTTATTCCAGGCGCGCTAACTAACGGCACGCATGTTAGTCTGGAAAACCAAACTTTAACCCAAAATTACGTTAATTATCATAATATAAGACGCACAACATTTGGTTTAGTAGCAGAATTTCATTACATGTGTAAGCCAAAAAAATCTGTCTTTATTACATAATATTTGGATTAGGAAACAAGTAACGCGCTATGCATTGTTATTCACTTTGTCATGCAAAATAACTTTGCTGCCCATTGTCTGCAGAACCACACTCCAAATCATAATAGTTTAAACACATATTCTTGAATGCAAATTAAATTAAATAGATTTTGTTACATACTCGATATTATAACAGCGCATATCGAAAATATGCATTATGTCACCCTACAAATCTATTAAAAATAAAAAATCTTACATGAATTACATATAATGTAAAAATTTTATTTATTAACTTTACTTAGTCTGCGTAAAGTATGAATTTAAATGTTTTTAATTATTTCATTAAAGTCATGTTATAAATAAATGGTATTTAGTTGCGACATACGTTAATGAGACAAGGCAAGGTGTACCAGCGAGAGGGTACACTAACAGCGAGAGTTACCCAGAATGACGCGGTTCTGGACGCCGCGAAGGAGTCCAATGGTGGCAGCAGCATAAGCCCCTCCTACTGCTGTTAGAGGGCGCATTTGGGATCAAGAAAAGGGGGACGGTGGCAAGACAAGCCCAACCGATCCCCAGCAACACGACAGACAGGGTGGCATAGGAGCTCCATCCGGTCACAACAGCCCTTTATTAGGTGAACAAGACGAGGCAAAAAAAATAAAAAAAATAGTAAATTTGCTCCTGGACAAACCATGTTCCAATACAAGGGGTGAAAATTAGTTTATTATTTTGCAGATTAGCAAAATCCTGGCTACTTTTCATAGAGCACACAAATACTTGATAGCTTTATTTTTACACTGAAATTTAAAGTAGATCTTGCCCTACCCCAACTATAAATCTGTCCCCACATTTTAAATTTACCTCCCCCTCCAATGCAACACGGTTTTGCCAAGGTGTAAATTTATTCCTTTTTTGCTTTGTATTATAATAACATGACACTAGAGCATGCTCCACCTGTCTTATAATAACAGGACCCTGAAGTCTGCTCTACATGTATTATAATAACAAGATACCAAAGTGTACTCTAAATGTATTATATCAGGACACCAGAGGCTGCTGCACCTGTATTACACTAATTACACCTCAAACTGTGTTATAATAACAGGGCACCAGTTAGCTCACACGTATTATACTCACAGGACACCAGAGTCTGCTCCCCCTGTATAATAATATATAATAATAATAACATAATTACCTGGTGCGGACACAGCAGTCACCTCTCTGATTCCTCCTACTCTAAGGTCACCCGGAAGTTCCAATAGAAAGAGAACAGTTCTGGTATGTAGAACACAGCGAAGTTCATGTGAACGCACAGACCGGAAGTCAGGTAACATCTTCCGGGTAAGAGGACGCAGTGACTGGCAGGTTATGTACCTACATAGATATAATGAGATATAACGATAAACATAACACAGGTAAAATAAAATAGGTGATGAATGAGGAGGATATAAGTATTATGAGGATTATACAGTAGGAATTACTGTGACTACCACAATATCTCTTAGATGCAGCTGCTGATTGTTACTTGGGACTAGGCTGCCTGTTACCTCCTGATTGGAGGAGAGGAAAATTACTGTCACATATCTGTCAGTCATCAGCTGTAAGACATTACTTGTTCTGTACTGATATACGTCCTAAAGTACATTCACCTCTTCACTCTATCCTGAGGGATCAATGACATCCAAGTTATTTCCCCTCTGATATAACAAGACCACACCACAATGGCTGCACCCAGTAACATTTATGCTCCCCCTCCTCCCGCACTGAGATACATAGGATGACACAGCTGGGTGCCGGAGGGGAGATGTCTCCCAGTGGAAGAGGGCATGGAGAAAGAAGGTTGTTTGTGAGTGCGACAAATTGGGGAACGAGGAGTGACAGGGTGTGATGGGGAACATACTGAGTGCAAGGGGGTATAGTGAAGAGCACAATACAAATTGTGGGGATAATGTGATGAGGGGCTCAGAGAGTAATCTGTCTGGATGTAATGAATGTATGATTGTCACGGCTAACAGTTATTGTTATAAGCTTGTAGAACAGGTGGTAGAGGTCTTTGCCTTTAGCAGCCCCTTTCCCGTAGAGCTTGATGTGTTCACAGGTACTCGGATGCCCCCAGGTCTTATGCTCTGAGTAGTACAAGCTTATGGTTTAATCCGTGGTGCGGCAAGGGGATGACAGCAGGAGATAAACAAAGTCATGGACAGGCAAAGGTCAAAGGCCACAAGCAGGCAGCGAAGTGGGGTCCAGGCAAAGGGTCAGGTCCGGCAGAGAGACAGAATATCAGAGTCACAGGCAGAAGTCAGGGTCACCAGCAGAAAATCACATTCCAATAAACAATCCAAAGGTAATAAATACGGATAGTGGCCAATCAGAAGCAAGCTCCATAAAGAGATAATGGCCCCCAGCTACCATATTAACAACACTGCGCATGCGCCCAGTTAACAGCTTACAGGGTGACAGCGCTAATAGAATTAATTAACATGCGCCCGGCTGTGTTTTGTCTGCCAGGACGCGTACAGGGGTTGGAGGAGCATCCCGACCTTTGCCCTGGCAACTGCTGGGAGTGACGTATACCGTTCGTCATGACGAAGGCCCAGGAAGAGGGGCAGAGAGAACAAGCGAGCCACGATGGCTCCTAGTAAAGCCAGGGCTCGTGACAGTACCCCCACCCCCCCTTGAGGAGGGGTTGAGGAACTCCGACATCCCGATTTGTTAGGAAATTGATTGAAAAACTCTCCAATGAGCTTGCTGGCGTGTAAACGCTTCAGCAGAACCCAGTATCGTTCCTCCAGGCCACGATCCTTCCACTGTACCAAGAAATGGATTTTACCCTGGACCTTTTTAGAGTCAAGAATTTTTTCCACCACAAATTCTTGATGATCTTCAAACTTAACTGGCTGAGATTTCCATAAGTAGCGGAGTCTAGACTGGCATGCAGGAATAGGAGCAGGAGAGAACAAGGGAAAGTGTTCAGAATCCTAAGAGAACAGGGAAGCTTTAACCTGAAGGCAACAGGATTGACCTGTTTAACAATAGAAAATGGTCCAATGAATCTAGGGCCAAGTTTTTTTACAGGGTTGTTTGAGCCTGATATTACGAGTGGAGAGCCAGAACTTTTAACCTAAAAGACAGCAGAAAAAAACCCTCTATCTCTATATAGCAAAACGTTTCTTGATAAACTTCAAAGATGTATGCAATTTGATAAAAAACACACATTTATTAGAACCATAGATTCCTATATTAAAATAAACATACCTGAAATACATACAAGTTTATACAATGATATATAGTGAGCACATTGATTCAATATGAGGCTAAGGTGTATTTATAATGTATAAACCTCCATATAAATCATGGAACGTAGGATCCGGATAATTAGTATACAACTAAACAGGACTCCATGGATCATGGATATTCTAGGTTTCCATAATTGAAAAAACAATTTTCCGGAGTACTTTCAAAAGTGCATGCATGCATAAAAAAGAGAAAAAGAAGAGAAATAAAATCCGGACATAGAATAAATGGTCTTGTCAGACACACATTAAGAATAATAATATTAGTAAGTTCCAGAGTAATGGATTAATCATATGTTCATAATAAACAATTGGTCTCCAGCTGAGTAAAACAAGTATTACAATGATGTAAAGTTCCGTTGGTTCCACATATACTTAGTATGATTAATGAAATCCTTCTTTTAACATATACGGGAATTGCGTGGCATCAGATATTTTAAAAAAAATAATATACTGGAATCGCTCTTACCACATCCTATAGCTCTCAAAGGAGGGTAAATGGAGAACGTAATTCCAATGTTGTTTTGCGATCGTCCCCGGACCTTCCAAACCTCTGATGGTATTTCCGTCAGGGGAGTGCAGTGTATATTCTGACCTCCAGGAAACCATATGATGAATTATTTGTTCCGCTTCAGTCAAATGCAATTGAAGTTATCAGGGCATATACTTATCAGTGTAATCTTATACTCCACACAGCGCTGTGTATAAAAACGAATAAAAACAGGTGAGGAAAATCCTTTCTGACGCGTTTCGTCCCACAGGTAGCGGAACTTTCTCAAAGCTAATACCCCGATATTCTCCACTTTTATTTATAGTGCATATGGGCGTGGTTATCTTCCAGATGATGTTCACCTTAGAATACACTTCTTCTTTTTCAATTTCCCCATTCCTTTTCAGGGAACAAAGGTATATTGGATATATATCAAAGCATATATATATTTTATTGTTTTTATTTTATGTCTATATTTATAAGGTCCTCCCATTCTTCACTTATCCCGTTTTTTCCTCCAATATATAAAAGAAGAAGAATAAGGGAAAACGGATTGTAAAGTCTTCCAGGTGGGAACGATCGTAAATATCTCTAAAGGGCAGATGATGTCTTCCAATGTGTTATAAGGGTTCTTTCTATCTCCCACTAGTTCTTTCAGTAGAGGATGACAACTTTCTTCATAGAGTCAATTTGTTCATAAAAATTCATAGATTCCAAGTTCACCCTGACCTGGACTTGATGTTCATATATCAAACATTACTCATATTTTCTTCTCATGTCATATGTAGTACTCCTAATTACTTATACTCATAAATTTTCTCATATAATTCAATTTCTCATTGGGTCTGCTTTTATACAGTCCCAAATATTTAAATATAATAACTCAAGACAGACGCATCTCTTACAAACAATGCACATGATGTTTCATATAGAATAGATATCTGAAATATCTAATCAGTGCTCCCAAAGATGTTTACATACTTATATCACCTTTGATATATGCACTTATTTGTATCACAAAAATCTAGAGCCTCATTTAACCCATTTGGGCAAAGAGTCCCTAATTTAAAAATCCACGAGGATTTGCATAAACAAATCCTTTTGAACCTATCTCCTCGTCTCACAGTAAAGGATACATGTTCCAAGCCTACAATCTTAAGGCATTCTGGATTTTTTTCATGGACTTCAGAAAAATGTCTTGAAACACTGTGAGTTAACAGACCATTCAAAATGTTCCGCCTATGCTCGCGGAACCTTGTTTTAAGAGGTCTAACAGTACGACCTACATACTGGAGCTTGCAGCTGCATTCCAGCATGTATACGATATAGGAGGTGTCACAATTAATAAATTGTTTAATCAAATACTCAGTTCCACAAGAGTTAGATCTCACTTTATTAACTTTATTCAGAATATGACCACAGGTCAGACATCTGCTTTTACCGCATTTGTAGCACCCCTTAGGTCTATCGGGGAGCCACGTGTCATTTGTTTCTACTCGCTCTTGCTTAAGCATGCTCGGGGCTAGTATTCTATTTAGGTCTAGATTTTTCTTAAAAATCACCTTCGGTCTGTCCTCCAAACAAGTTTTTAATACATTGTCTTCTTTTAGAATACTAAAATTTCTTTTGACAACATTATGGATCTGTTTCGATTTTGCATTATATACTGAAATAAAGGCCGGATTATTGTTATCAGGTTCCTTTTTTCCTTTACTACTAACCACTAAAGATCTTAATAATTCGTCCCTATTTAATGTAGAGGTACACTAAACGGCCTCACTAAGTAGGTTCTGAGGGTATCCCCTTTTTTTAAAATTATCCAACATGGTCTTAGACTGGACCAGATAGTCTTGATCTTCAGAACAATTTCTTCGAAGTCTACCTAATTGTCCCCTTGGTATGTTATTAATCCATGGACGATGGTGTCCACTTTCATAATGTAGATAGCTACATACATCTGTTGATTTGTTATAGTTAGTAGTTATGACTTTATTGTCACATGCTGTTACTGTCACATCTAAGAAGTTAACTGTGTTTTTATCAAAAGTATGAGTGAACTTCAAATTAAAAGTGTTGGTATTCAAAAAATCTACAAAGTCCTGTACTGATTCTTCATCACCTTTCCAAAGAAAAAATAAATCATCAATGTATCGACTATATGAGACCAGGTTCGCGCCAAACCGGCCGCCCCATATTAGCTCCTCCTCCAGTTGTCCCATATAAAGGTTGGCAAAGCTCGGCGCGAACCTGGTCCCCATTGCCGTGCCTAAGATCTGTAAATAAAACTGGTTCTTAAATAAAAAATAATTGTGACTTAAAATAAACCTAATGGAATCCAAAATAAAATTCAATTTGGCTGGAGTCAGGTTGCTATCTCCAATCAACATTTTCCTCACAGCCTCTATTCCCCCCTCATGGGGTATGTTTGTATACAGCGCTTGAACGTCAAGTGTCAAGAAGCCATATTCTGGCTTCCACTCTAGTTGGTTCACAATATTCAGGAACTGAATAGTATCCTTAATGTGCGAAGCCAAGCACAAAACATACTTCTGTAAATGGTGATCTACAAATTGTGAGAGATTGGACGTTAATGAACCAATACCCGATATTATGGGGCGTCCTGGGGGAGAGGTCAGGGACTTATGGATTTTAGGGAGGTGATAATAAATTGGAATCACTGGATGTTCCATATACAGGAATAGATATTAATCTTTAGATATCACGTTATTGTTCAAAGCCGTGACCAACAGAGTTTTTAATTCTATCTGGAAAATCAATGTTGGATCTTTTTGCAACCGTGAATAACAGAGGGGATCTTCTAATTGTCTACATGCTTCTCTAGTATATTGATCCCGGTCCATGATAACTACTCCACCTCCTTTATCTGCAGATCTTATCACTATTGAGGTGTCTTTTTGCAGTTCCTTGAGTGCTTGTTTCTCCTTCACATTTAGATTAGAATGACATCTCGGATAGCCTCCTTGGGCATCCTCTCCTAGGTAAAAATCCCTCCTCCTACTTTTATTATTCCCATTACAAATTGACATGAAATCATGCAAGTTCTTATTGTAAAAGATTGTAATTGCCGGACTCTTACAACTTAAAGGATAAAAATTAGAACCACGTTTGAAAATGGAACTAGGAACTTCTTTCCAATTTCCATCCTGACTATTGTTAATGTCAAATAAGGGTATAGCTTCTGTGTCCTCTACTCTATTCTCTTCCCATAATGTTTCCAAAATGTCCAAACTACTCTGATCATTTCTATCAAGAATAATAGGAACTCCCTCTACTGGGCTAGTTTTTAATTTCTTCATGGCAAAATACCTCTTTCTACAGAGAGTGCGTACATATCTATTCAACTCCATAAAGAGGTCGAATAGATTTGGTTCCCTTGTGGGAGCAAAGCTTAGACCCCTAGATAATAATTTAGTTTGGTGAAAGGTGAGTTCTTTTTTTGAGAGATTAAATATCCCCCTTATCTCTATCTCATCCTTATTCTTCTTGCATCGTTCTCCCCTTCCCCTCTTTCCTCTGACTCTCTTCTTCTCTTTGGTGTTTTTTGATGTAATACATGGTAGGGATTCTGATGCATTTCTGCTTTCCATCTTGGACTCATCTCTAAAAAATTATTTTGATTATTTTTAGAGGACTCTGTTTCTCTCTGCTTAGGTCTAGCCCCCAGATCTCTAGAGGAAGCTACATTTCTCCTATCATCCACTACTGTCCTATTTTGCCAAGGTGACTGTCTATATATTCTTCTTGGACTAGAACCCCTATCCCTAAAGTTCTTCTCCCCTCTATAGTAATTCCTTTCTTTTGGACGGAATGAGTGTTCATGCTTTCTGATGGTATATTTCTTTTTATAAGAAGTCTTGTTATCCTGCTCAGGTTTAAACAATCTCTTATTATATGTCCTGACCCGATCTAATTCATAATCGGTCTTATCCCTCTCAAACTTCCCAGTTTTTTTATCCACTAATTCCTGTTCAAATCTTTCAATTCTCCGATTAACTGCTAGATCTCTTTCTTTGAATTCTTTACTCTCCTTATGAGGATCTAGGATTTTCTTCAAATTCTCTATTTGGTCTGTAGTTTCCCTAACCTTCTCATCTCTAAAATCTACCAATAATTTCATCAATGATATGGAACATAAATCCAATATATTGTTCCATTTTTCCTGAAGTCCCGGATTATCATTAATAGACAGATTTTTAGTTATCCTTAAGCCTCTGGGAATACGTTTATTGTCTATATACTTCTGTAGTGAGACACTGTCCCACCAGTGTCTCATCTCAATTTTAAGGAGATCTTCCAGTATATAAAACAATTTGGATAGATCTTCTGATTTATTTATCTCCTCACCTCTATTGTCTGTCCTAAAGGAACGTAAGTACTGATCCCTTCTATTCATCCTGTCTGTATAGCTTACAAATTCAGCCATATTCCAATATGATAGACCACTTCAGCTGCCAGAGGAATGATGAAACAAAGGTCAACAAACACGGTCCCTATGGAACCTCCTCGGCGCTTGTAGTCTCACAATTAACCCTAAATATAGGAATATTTTTTCTGGGTAACCCTGCAGCTTGGACCACGGTTCATCAGACCGTGTCACAGAATAAACATAAAAGACAGCAGATGTCCAGCGCTGGGAAAAAAAAACCCTCTATCTCTATATAGCAAAACGTTTCTTGATAAACTTCAAAGATGTATGCAATTTGATAAAAAACACACATTTATTAGAATTTTTATCAAATTGCATACATCTTTGAAGTTTATCAAGAAACGTTTTGCTATATAGAGATAGAGTTTTTTTTTGAATGGTCTGTTAACTCACAGTGTTTCAAGACATTTTTCTGAAGTCCATGAAAAAAATCCAGAATGCCTTAAGATTGTAGGCTTGGAACATGTATCCTTTACTGTGAGACGAGGAGATAGGTTCAAAATGATTTGTTTATGCAAATCCTCGTGGATTTTTAAATTAGGGACTCTTTGCCCAAATGGGTTAAATGAGGCTCTAGATTTTTGTGATACAAATAAGTGCATATATCAAAGGTGATATAAGTATGTAAACATCTTTGGGAGCACTGATTGGATATTTCAGATATCTATTCTATATGAAACATCATGTGCATTGTTTGTAAGAGATGCGTCTGTCTTGAGTTATTATATTTAAATATTTGGGACTGTATAAAAGCAGACCCAATGAGAAATTGAATTATATGAGAAAATTTATGAGTATAAGTAATTAGGAGTACTACATATGACATGAGAAGAAAATATGAGTAATGTTTGATATATGAACATCAAGTCCAGGTCAGGGTGAACTTGGAATCTATGAATTTTTATGAACAAATTGACTCTATGAAGAAAGTTGTCATCCTCTACTGAAAGAACTAGTGGGAGATAGAAAGAACCCTTATAACACATTGGAAGACATCATCTGCCCTTTAGAGATATTTACGATCGTTCCCACCTGGAAGACTTTACAATCCGTTTTCCCTTATTCTTCTTCTTTTATATATTGGAGGAAAAAACGGGATAAGTGAAGAATGGGAGGACCTTATAAATATAGACATAAAATAAAAACAATAAAATATATATATGCTTTGATATATATCCAATATACCTTTGTTCCCTGAAAAGGAATGGGGAAATTTAAAAAGAAGAAGTGTATTCTAAGGTGAACATCACCTGGAAGATAACCACGCCCATATGCACTATAAATAAGAGTGGAGAATATCGGGGTATTAGCTTTGAGAAAGTTCCGCTACCTGTGGGACGAAACGCGTCAGTTAAGGATTTTCCTCTCATCTGTTTTTATTCGTTTTTATACACAGAGCTGTGTGGAGTATAAGATTACACTGATAAGTATATGCCCTGATAACTTCAATTGCATTTGACTGAAGCGGAACAAATAATTCATCATATGGTTTCCTGGAGGTCAGAATATACACTGCACTCCCCTGACGGAAATACCATCAGAGGTTTGGAAGGTCCGGGGACGATCGCAAAACAACTGTCACGGGCACTAGGAGTCTTTACCCAGGGATCACCAGGTGGTAGGCTTACCAGAGCAATGTAGATGGTAATAGGGTACTCTGGTAGCAGGGTGATCACGGAACAGGCAATGGTAGATGATGAGATGCTCAGGAAAGTCTATGACTAGCAGCACTGGTAATATGGAGGTAATAATACACGAGGAACTGTATGGACAAGGGCATGTGAAGGTAGTCAGTGGTCTGCGATAGCAAGTTGTACCACTGCTATAGTGAGGAGGAATGTCCAACAGAAACGAGGAGGTGATGAGAGTCAGCGGTCTGCGGATAGCAAGTGGTACCGCTGTCTGAGTGAAGGAATGGAATCCAAGTGGAGGTATCCGGGTAGTCAGTGGTCTGCGATAGCAAGTTGTACCACTGCTATGTGAGAGGATACTGGAACAGGTGATACAGGAAACAGGGATCAGTGGTCTGCCCTCAGCAAGTTGTACCACTGAATATATATGTGAGGAGGTGTACGGGGAGAGACTGCAACACAGGATGTACACGGGCACCTTAAACACGATCCACAGTAATATGCACAATATATATAAATGACTGAACAGGTCTGCAAATATAGAAAGTCTCTTGAAGTAGTCCAGCACAAGATAACACAGTCAATGATGGCAATAGACTCAGCGGATAGCAGACTCCAGAGGAGAACCAACACAGTCCAGCAAGATATGCAATACACCAGCACAGTCAATGAGAAGTATGCATACCGTGGTTCAGAAGCAGGCAGTCAGATAGGAGTGCAGCGATACCTGAGCGGCAGGAGGCCGGCAGGATGAGAAGTCCCTGGATGGATGAGGCAGGGGTCTAGTAGGTGCAGCGCACAGGTAAGTAGACCAACAGGGACACGAATCCACAGGAATCAGTAGAACGTGGAACTGGACTCATGGAGGACCCCGGAGGATGGAGGTGATCTAGCAGAGGAGTAGCTGATGAAATACGAATCCAATGCTGACCGGAGGGTAGAGACCAGCGGGACACAGGAAGGCGTGGAGAGCGGATCAGCAGTAGATGGACGATAGCGCTGACAGCAGCAGCAGGACTCTGCGGACACACGGAGGTAACCAGTAGCAACCAACAGGTGCCAATAGCGATGGAACACGGGAGAGCAGAGTAGACCAGGAGCTGTTGATCACGGAGAGTAGCGGATGGCAATAATAGCAGCAGTCTCGAGGAAACACGGGAGAGATGAGATGAGGCTGCCGTGCACAGGGGCAGCGGATAGGAATCGCTAACAGTCACGATGATGAACACAGGCGAGTTGCAAGCTGGAGACTGTAGTGCACGGAGGCAGCGGCTAGGAATCAGCTAACAGTCACGATGATGAACACAGGCGAGTTGCAAGCTGGAGACTGTAGTGCACGGAGGCAGCGGATAGGAATCAGCCAACAGTCACGATGATGAACACAGACGAGTTGCAAGCTGGAGACTGTAGTGCACGGAGGCAGCGGATAGGAATCAGCTCACAGACTTGATGATGAACAGGTGAGTGGATGTGGAGAGAAGGCTGTAGTGCACGGAGGCAGCGGATAGGAATGAGCAAACAGTCACAATGGAATATGATAGCGTTGAAGTGGTATAGAA